>NC_139670.1:7031101-7338601 GCF_951799395.1 Argentina silus | reverse complement strand
GAGAGGTGAGAGAAAACAATTCATGTCGAGACACAGATGTTAGACGTTAGCCCGCAAATCTGAGGGCGGTTACATCATTTGTTTTGACTGCGAGACATCACTTATGCTACTCTGTAAAAGAAACAGAAGAGGTGGAGGAAGAGGAGGGGTTGGTCCATCAGGGGTGAGCAATTCACACGTCCTATCCTATCGGATCAGGGCGTTCGAAAAAAGAGTGAGGGGGTAAAGCTCTCTACTCATCGAAAGCTTATAGCTGTGGAACAGATGTTCCCTAAGCCTTCTACTGTATACTGTACAGGACGTTTGACAGCCTACAACGCTGGCTGTGAAGATTCACTGTTCTCCAATGGTGGATCACAACCTGAGCGCAACATGATGTTTCACTGCTTAGTAAGCATGGCTCTTTAGGAAGAAGGGTTACGCCAATTAGATGAACTGTCCATCTGATGAAAGGGGGGAAAAAACGTGACACTCTGGCCCGCGGCGGTATAATTAAAACTGACAATCAAGCACTTTTTTTTTTTTTGCGACTGTGAAGGTGGTATTTTACCCTCTGCTTCATTATGGGCTAATGATTCCCCTGAGGTGTTTTCCTGACAGTAACTACAGGTTATAAAACAGATATGTTTCTGTGTCTGGGGAGAGAGCAGGCGGCGTGTCGTCGTTTTACTGTTCAGGCTGTTAAAGAGGAGAGGCAGACTGAGAGACGAGACGAGGACATAGACTGTAAAACTTGAGAGAAAGAATGATAAGAAGTTCCACAACGACTACATGTCTACTACCCACAGATGGACCAGGTACAGAGTATCACTACCCAATGTGTAGGTTGTTTCTGATCAATTTAAAAAAATACATTCAAATGCTGTTCAAATTGGACAGGGAAACAGAGAAACCTCTGTGCACACCAACATACAATACATGCCCAGTGCTGCTCAGCATCTGGGCCACATAGGCAGGACCAGGCAGGCCAGATGAAGCAATGCCTGATGTCCATGGCAGATGAGCCACGCGGAGCGGCTATCTCCAGGCAGATAGTACTGCCTGCTTTTGAGGGATGGCTCCGTCAATGCCACCAGACAAGGTGACAGTTGATGTCAACTGACATCGTCACACAATAGGCTACTGTTAGAATGACTCTTTCTCTCCAGAGAACCAAGAGAGAGGGGGGATGTTTTTTTTGTACTTTTGTGATTAACATGTTTGCTTCTGAGGAACAATGTTTAAGGATGATCAGACTCTTCATGCGATTGTGATAGGCCACAAACAACATGCCTCTAGACTGCAGAGAAATGTCAGGGTAAATTACACAAGCACGCACACACAGGCACACACATGCCCACACACACACACACGCCCACACACACACACACACACACACACACACACACACACACACACACACACACACACACACACACACACACACACACAGCAAAGGAATTAAGCAAAGGCTTTGATATGCTAATTATGTGCTAGCCTGTCACTTCTTTATAGTATAACATTCCTTTAATACAACATTATAACTGATAACATCCACCTGAAGGGGGATTTTGGAGATTTTATCTAATATTTCAGAGTAATGCATGAATTGCAGAGTTATCATTGAATGTAGCACACAAAAAAAAAAAAAAAAAATACCCACTGTTTTTTTCTCTCGCAGCTAAAAATAAAGTGACAGTTTGGAACACAGCTTGTCCAACATCGTCTGGGGTGGTGAGCCACTCTGGTTGAGAAGTGCTCATTTACAAGGACACCCAGCGATGCAGAGCAGTGCAGGCTTACCATAGAAGACACTGCATTTGCTTTCATATGATAAACAACCCCCCCAAAAAGCACCAGCTAAAGACATTTTAAAAATAACATTCAATAAATATATACTGCATTCAATGAAAGAGTCATTTGCAAGTCACAATGCATAACAATCAACCCATGCCATAGAAGACACTGCATTTTCTTTCATATGGTAAACAACCCCCCAAAAAAGCACCAGCTAAAGACATTTTAAAAATAACATTCAATAAATATATACTGCATTCAATGAAAGAGTCATTTGCAAGTCACAATGCATAACAATCAACCCATGCCATAGAAGACACTGCATTTTCTTTCATATGGTAAACAACCCCCCAAAAAAGCACCAGCTAAAGACATTTTAAAAATAACATTCAATAAATATATACTGCATTCAATGAAAGAGTCTATTGTTTATTACAGTGTATAACATTCAATTAATCTAACAAACAAAGCCCACTCAACACACTGGAAACTGGCACCACTGAGATTGAAACTGGCACCACTGAAGTACGACTTCTGTATGCCTCGTGAAAACGGCAACAACAGCTAGAACAGCAAACGGTCACTGAGAAACACCAGGTAACTAGCTAACTAACATCTGGCCCACAACCTCACTGTTGTATTCCTCATTAACGAGGACAGTGCAGGGGCCACACTGTAACATCAACAGGCCACTGACTGTGAACTGGCTCTCTACAGTATATCATACTGCCAGGCCATACAGTAGGCTGCAGGTCCAGTTAGAGAGAGTTACTGTAGGCCGAGAGTAAGAGGTCAGATTACTGTGCCTGAGGGCTAAACATGATCTCGTGTGTAGTTGTCTGCCTGTACATGTGTGTAACTGTGGGAGTAAGGACTGTGTGAGAGTACAATATGCTCGGTAAGTATGTGCTGTGAGAGTCTGTGTGTGTGCGCGCGCATGTGTGTGTGTGTGTGTGTGTGTGTGTGTGTGTGCGCGCATGTGTGTGTGTGTGTGTATATTTTAATTTCTTTCAACATACACTTTGGTGAACTGTACAATACCAGAGGTGCTAATTATTGATAACATATTTAGCTTTTTCCTCTCAGACTTTTTCCTCTCCCAAGGGAAGCTGTGAGCTGCCACCGTCAGCTGATCAGAGCAGATAAAATAAAGTTGCCCCTAGATGCTGATCTAAAGTCAGTTTTGTGTTTTTCATCCTCGTTTATGGTTAGGAATGGGGAGAGGGTCAGCTGAAGTCATCTGTAGTCAGAGAACAAAGCTTTCAGAAGAGTAACATCACATGACAGGAAGTCCCATAACGCTAATCAGCGCTCAATGACACTCCAGTTAGAAGATGCCTCTTAACCAGAGATCTGAAAATCCAGATTAAACTACTTTGATCCTTGAAAAACAAATCTGATTAAAAAATAAAAATAAAAATAAAAATAAAAATAAATATCTAACCCGGATCAGTGGTTTGGGGGTTAACTTCAACCTCCTCCATCCAGCTCTCTCATATCTATAATAACATGCTGCAAGTTTCCCCCATTGCAAAACTGTGCCACACTCATCTCCGTTCTGAATGAGTTGTCCTGAGGCCAGTCATCTCTTTATTGCCAGAGTCAAAGTCACAGCACAGCAGAGAGGACCTTATGAATCACATCAGACTGTACAACACAGAGGCTGTGTGCGGGGAATGTAAAAGCTTTTTGTTTGTTTGACGTCCCTCTCCGGGCTTGAAAAAACAGAATCACAACAATGCATTATCATGAGAACAATTCCTGCATTGTCTTCTTCTCTTCTCCTCTTATTGTCCTACCATTTTATTGTTCTCAGAGGAACGCGGCGGTTGAATGCATACTGTATAAGAGCATTTCTTCAGATACGTCTTGCTCACATCGCTTTCCTATCTCAATATATTTCCTCAGGGATTGATATTTGATATGGTGCCCATCTTGATTCAGTGTTCCCCATAAATACAGATATTTCTTGAGGGACAATGTTTGCGCTGCCAATATACAGGTATTGACACAAATATGCTAACATATTGCATTCTGCTCTCCTCTCTACCTGTCAATCAACAATTCTTAAGGGGAATACAATCAGCCTGCGCGTTAATGACTGGGGAGGGGCGGCGTTAGTGATCTCATCTGGGCATATTTGTCTGATCTACGTGTGACTGGCAGTGATTGACAAGCACTGCAATTAACTGGGAACGGCGGAAGCCGTCATTATATCAATCGCCGCCCCCACCTCTCATTCCAGCTCATCATGTCTGAGCCTAGGGGCTAATTTGACTATACATATGACGATCACGTTCCTCATTCACACAAACGGACGAGGCGCTGTCAGGATAATGATCACAACAGAGACAGCGTTCACACCCTGCCAATCCCCGGCTCTCTGACTAGACTACCTAGACAGGGGATCTATCTACCTCGTTGAGCAACAAAATGGGATGGCGGATAGATCATTTGCAAGGCAAACATGACAAGGCCCATAACTGGGATGCACTGTGTTGTCACATCCTTATTCACACACAAGCCTTATTCACACACAAGCACACGTGTTGGGACTTGGATGGTGTCTGTGTTGCGTAATGCTTCCAGGTCTGCAACATCACTAAAGCTATGAGATTACCATCGTGAGGCTGAGTCTCTGAGGAAATAAAAGGCATCTATTGCATCACTATGGTGGGATATGGTATCCACCAACGGATCAGATCAGCCTCTTCCTGGGCAACGACAACACACACATGAGGGTTATTTATTTATGGGCAGTTGAACATCAAGTTGAATCCAGGTTTTAATATCATGTCTTTGAAGCGCAGCATTGACCTTTGTGTCTTACTGTGTCTCCCATACAAACAAAACCCATATTTTACAGCAGCAGGGTGGACTTACTATACTGTAGCTGCTCTTAAAGAAGCATATCCAGGATATAGAAAAACACTGGCCAGCAGGGACATCACCTCTATCTCAGGAGAGGAGAGGAGAGCCACAGGATCAATACAGACCAGCATTATTGGATTTCTCCTCTGTGCCAGTCGACAGCGAGCCAGTTTACTGGTACAGCAGCCGATGGTTACGCTGAAGCCCAATCGTTACCCAGACACTTGCATGCATTTGCATTTGAGCTGAGTGGAGCAGAGGAGCGCTGCCTGAGCAGCCTTTGATGTTGCAGCCCTGTGTCTCTTTGATGCACCATGTGGAAACATAGCAGCAGATTGAGGAGAAAGAGGTGGGTTGGTGGGGTTAGAGGGGTGCTGTGTGTGTGTGTGTGTGTGTGTGTGTGTGTGTGTGTGTGTGTGTGTGTGTGTGTGTGTGTGTGTGTGTGTGTGTGTGTGTGTGTGTAGGATAGGATAGGATATTAAAATACAGAGAAGTGAGAGGAGGAGTTTGGATTGCTGTGTTCTGTTTAATGAAGTGTATCAAGACAGAGAGCAAAGAATAACCTCTCACACACATCCTTCCAACCCTCCTGTGTTAAGATTAGGGAACACCAGAGTTTATACTGGATCAGATGACAGCCCATGACCTGAAATGGATTTGAATCCAAAAACATCACCCCAGGTTTCCACTCTGAAATCGTGTCATATGTCTGTTTAAGTTCAATATGCAGTGAGATAATCGGTGGGATTTTGATTGTATTTCAATATTGCTGCTCTGCTCCTGAGCCCTTTCCCATTCTGCAGCTGTGCTATCATCAGCCTGTCAGGATGATTTCAGGCTTGTTGCGTCTAGCTTGAATTCATGTGGAGGGACTGGAGGAGTAATTACGACAACCCCTGCATAGCCATCCTCCTACCTGTCACCCACAGACTTAACCCAGCTCTTCACAATGACATGAAGGCCCTACAAAACGCAGGGTGGAAATGATTAACCCTGAATTAAATTAGCATTACGATAACAAAAGGAGCGACATTTAAATCCACCAATCGCGGAAGGATTACGACCGAGGACCAAGTGTCTCCGGGAATATCATTTAAAAATGGCAACCAGGATAAATAAAGGTTGAATACATCAAATATTTCCCTTTATCCGTTATCAACCAGGTTTCTTTTCACCCATTGGAATGACAGGGCAGATTTAGGCATGTTTCAATATTTGTACAGGCTAAGCTCAGGTACAGTACAGCATGTAATGGATGATTTCACCCAGATCAGCATGACGAGTGTTACTGTGTGGTTAGCGTTAGCATACAGGATCTACTTACTTCATGGGTTTGAACAGGGCCTGTCCATAGTTCTGGAATGTCATTATCAGCTTCAGTTGAGTGCCTCCAGATTTCATAGCTGTTGGAAAAAAACAGACAAACTGTCAACGACACATGTTCACTGACAAACCTATCAACAGAAAAAGCTTCTATCCTTATGGTCAGACAACTGTTGATTAGTACAGTTAACCATTATGTGTCATTGGTTGATCATCCGTGTTGTTCCAACTGTGTCCCTACTCCCTAGTAAGATAATCTCTTTTCCAGCTGTAATGCCTATCTATAACCATTTCCATCTCAGTCACTTCCTCTTACCAACAGAAACCAAATACCAGATATCATGTTCATGCTGAAACACATGATGGAGTATGGGGAAATCATCTACTATGAGCTTATCTTTAATCGAATGGCTTTCCCCCAAAGGAGGGTACACCTGCACCACTGATTGTGAAATCACAATGCTCTCTGTTCTCTCTCTCTCTCTCTCTCTCTCTCTCTCTCTCTCTCTCTCTCTCTCTGTCTGCTCACTCCCCCTCTCTGTCACTCTCTCTCTTTCTCCTCCTGAGCAGGACATAATAAGCCATTCTAAAGGCACTCCTCAGACTGCTTTTCAGGAGGCAAAAACTGAAATTCTAATTTTAAAAGGGGACAAAAGAGAGACAAACAAAAAAGACACAGAGAGACAAATTGGCAGCAACAGTGACAGAGGAGCCACTAGGCCTGTGCACATCATCCAATCGATTGAACAGTGTTTTGGTGGACTATTGCCTGTACTGCAATGCTTTATTCTGTCAGGAAGAGAGGCAGCACTGATTAAATCCATTATTCTATGTTTCTTTTTCATGAAGTATATATCAAAGAATTATTCATCATCTATTTCAAGTAGATTCAGTTTAGATGAGGTTGTCAGCACTACTGTATAAGCGGAAAGGTTCAATGTCAACAATGCCTCAATCCTCCACTGTTGACATGCTCACTGTCGGCAGATGTCATCACGTAACCAAGCCAAAAGCCCTTCCCAAAACCCTATGTTCATATTTCCCTGCTATTGTTCAAAATCTGTGCTGTTTCTTTGTATGGAAAATGTGTAATCCATCAACTACAAAATGGATTACAAATGGACATAAAGTATATTATTGTATATGCATGCTGTGTATGAGTGAGCTGTTATAGTTATATAGTTATTTTGCAAAACCAGGTTTGATTGTTGAAGCACCACCACCTGTGAATAAAGCAAAGCACAGACAATAACAATTGCTAGTCTCAATTGGTATTTAAATCAGGGCCTCTCAGAATGTAGCACTGTAATTACTGCACATGGGCAGCATGTATTTGGCCTCACTCACATTCTACATCCACTAATTTCACTGTGTGTGGAGAGCAGAGAAGCTGCCTTCTCCTCTGACTTACCGACACTGGTGATTCTTTGGGAGACCAGATCCTTCAGCAGAGCATCGATGACTGGGTTGTGTCTGGAGTACAGTTCATAACGATTAATCCCTATGTGGAACCGGAGCCAGTTGGGGTAGGACTCAGCCGTGAGTTCTCCTGTTGGAGTATACTCCTCCACATTGCCTTCTCCGTGCCTGGGAAGAGCATGAAGAGATTATCAATATTACACTGGGTTGGGACATTGACATTACTATATATTTGGATGGAGGAGAGGCAGTGCACTGAGTGAGTGCAAGTGAATAAAAATGTGCAAAGGTCACACCTAGTATCAACAACTACAATGATATGCAGCATGCAGATGTCTGAATATAACAGTAGCTGAACTTCAATTTGCATGGACACTTGACAATCCATTTGCCATATCTAAACCTAGACCTATGTAAAAACAACATGTATTTATTGAGCTGCAATAACAAGCTGAAAAGTAGCAAATGAACTGTTAGTTATTTTTTTTGTCTTGAGTTGATTCTATGAATAGTAGATTTAATTTGAAGCTACTTCACTTCAATTGTGAGGAGTAAGTTCAACCCAAAATTGATTTTTTTTACCATTCTTGGATTTCTGCCGCTTTGGGGTCAAATCTGATGTCCGTGTTGACGTTGAACAGGGTGTCCTCGTCTGTCAGAGACGGTAAGGTTCTCTTGTATAATGGGTGGTCAAACAGTGCCAGCAACCTTGAACCCTTGGCAGGCACATTTTTGGTGACTATAGTGTCCTGGATGAACTGTCGCTTCTTGTCACCATTTTGCGCGTAATGTTCAAGTCTTTTAAAACCCTCTGTTTTGTCCACAGCAGTGGGATTCTTTTCAAGTGAGTGTGAAGAGATATTGGAGTTTGGCTCGTTGCTAAAGTCCTGCAGGATTCGCAGCGTGTGTTTGTTAGGCCAGCCCGACTCCGCTCCCGACCTGACTCGGTGTTTAGCCCAGTTCTGTGGCTCCTCGCTCGGCGTGTGGGAGCAGGCACAGCCGCTGTTGCTGCGCCTCTCCAGCTTTGGTAACAAGTCTATCATAATATGCATCGAGCAGGCGATTAAAAACACCATGAGAATCAAGACCCGGAATTTGCGAAAGAGTATCATTTTCATAGTTCCCTGTTTGAGCAAATGTGAGTATTTACTGCAAATGATCAGCACGCATATGAACAGGCTGACTACATCACTGATTATGTTTATTACACTGGATGCCAATTTAAAGAAATACACGTTAAACACATAGTGACCATCTTCACTTGCCGTTTTGAGTAAAGGTTTCAGTGTTTAGCCTTTGTATTCCCAACCACATAGAATTCCAGATTAAAGCGAGTCTCTTTCGCGATTCAGAATAACAAAATTCTCCGCATGCGCCCAGGTAAAACAGGTCGACACGGTTCAGACCAACGGCCGATTTGGGCAAGCGGCATTCTCTCCACTCCTTTCGCTCTTCGGCCCCGACACTTACACTCAGTATGAAATATTTCGGAGGTGGATGGGTCCCGAAAGCCGCTTGAAAATGTTAGATGAATTATCCATCAGAGGTGAGCGCTCACACTGCGTCCGCTGGCGCTCATCGGTTCAACCGTCCAACCTGGACTATGCGGTGCGAGGAGGGCGCTCGTGGATCAACTGGGCACTGGAAAAGCATTGGTCCTGCCTGCGAGGAGAAGCGCTGTGACAGAGCTCTCTTCTTTGCCGATGTCAAATGAAGATAAATATTATAAAGTCTTTATCTTTGCCACGATAAACCAAGGTAGAAAAGTCGAGAAGGTGTCGATTCTGATTTCGCTCTCGGAGGTACCGCGTTGCCTACCTCAGTGCGCGAAAAGAGAATCACTGTCTCTCGCATGTGAGAATGGGGTGTGTTAAATATTACGATGAAGCGAGTCTAGATCCAGCCTTGCGCAGCGTCACTGAGTCCAGATTGGCTGAGTTTCACCCACAGTCGGGTAGAGAGAGGACAGCAACAATCTGAAGCTCAAGTGCCTGACTGTATTGTGCTTGAAATGACTCTCCCTGCACATCCAATCTGAGCAAGAAGAGGGCGTCTCATCCCAATGGGCCATATTCACTGCAGCGCATATGCATTTATGCACATTAAGATGAAACGACATTGGCATCACTTCGTATCTCTTCATTGAAAGATTCAATTGTTAATCAGATACAGTAAACAAAAACAAAAAAACAAGTTCACTCCCACTACGTATGTGTGGGTTTGGGCATGATTTGTAAAGAAAGATGTAGAACTGCATTAGGCTACAACAGGTTTGATTGAATCCACAATGACAGTTCCCCTGCTGTGCTGTGGCATTTGACCTTTCACCCAATCTACCACAACAATGCACATTAAATCCTTTATCTTCCATTTTTCGATCAACAGACAAAATTAATGTTATGCTTTACGGCTAATTGGACTAAACAAGAAAGCCATTTAATGAATAGTGCTTTACGACAACTACTGTTACTGTTGATAAGAGGATGATGTCATAAACTGCCTGTAGGCCTATCAGTGACCAATCACGCCCACCATGATTACCGTTTCAGATTAGGTTATAATTAAAAGTTATAACCTAACCAACAGGACTGTAGAGACAGTAGAGGCTCCAACATAACAGCAGGAACTGCTTTAGATGCTACATTGGGATTTATTGAAACAGAACATTGAACATTCATGAACTCCATTATTAAATGGCAACTTAATGATCAATCCATGCTCTAAATTGTGTATGTGTGTGTGTGTGTGTGTGTGTGTGTGTATGTGTGTGTGTGTGAGAGAGAGAGAGAGAGAGAGAGAGGGAGAGGGGGGAAGAGACAGATAAAGTGAGTGAGTGAGAAATGATAGTGTTATTCCAGTCTTACCAAGCGGAGCTTTTCCGGGAATCAAGTAGCAAGTATCGAGTGACTCACCAAACATCACACGCCTCAAAAACCTTGCCGTTGCCTATTGTGTGAGACAGATAAAGAGGAATACAGACCCACTAAAGGAGCTATTGCACCAAATTATTACGTAGCAGGTTTAACACGTGGTCATGCTGAAGTCTCTTTAAAGTGGCTAATTAAAAGATACCATTACAACAAAGGAGAGGGTTCACATGAGGACTGCTGTTGGTGTTTGATGACGGTACAGACCACAGAGACAATGCTCCACTTGTTTTCCATCATCTACACTTGGTCATCCTAGCTTGCTTTCTTGCCTTAGGTGATACAAGCAGGAAAGAATGTGCATTGATGTCACTCAGCCAGGCAGGCATGATCATAGCAGTCAATGGGTCAGTGGATCTTCACAACACTGGCCTGTGCAATTCAAACCTTCAGAATGGATCAACAACATCTTTGTGTGTTTCTATATTGACCATTGCCAATGCGAGAAGCCCTCACTTTTTACATGCTGTCAGATATCCACAGTGTACCAGAGGCCAACATAGAATGACCGCAATTGGTTGAAGTGGAGAAACAATCCAAAAACTATTTACTAAAATAATTCCCCACTGTCTTATTAAACAAAACATGTAACTAAGAATGCCCTCTATGTGGAAAAACCGCTCTCTGTTATCTGCAGCTGACATCCTGACAAGCCAGCCAGTGATAGGTTTTTGGATATAAGATGCCCTCCTAGACCTTTCAGATGACAACGCAAGCAGGGCATCCTTACAGATGGCTGAGGTAGCTGATACCTTACAGCAGAGGTCGTAAACACTGTACAAGAGAATAGATGTATCTCCTGCTGTACATGGCAGGGTGTCTCTCAGCTAAGTATCAGTGAGTATGGTGAGATAGTCTTGATAGAGGTAAGGATAGAAGCTATCAAAGAAGTAGTTGAAGTAGTTAATAGTTGAAGTAGTTAATTGGCTATTGAGGCTGGATAAATAGGCTTGTCTTAGCCAGAGGTGGTGAATGCTGCTGTGGTTTCCGTGGAAAACTGATTAAACTAACTAAACTATAATTGGGAAAGTTTCTCATTTAGTTGTTTTTATTGACATATGAACACACGTTTTTGCGAGCCCTGGAGTTAAAAATGTGCGGTTAGATTTGGACATTATCAAGAGGGTTTGGTAGGGAATTGCATCATCTACAGCACATAGATCTCGCAAGACCACAGAATATGGAAGTAATCTTAAAGTCTTTTAAAAAATCTTTAGGATGTGAAAGTCACCCTCAAGCTTCAGAGAAAGAAAATGCTGACATTTCTATATAGTGTATTATCAGGGAGGACTTGTGTTGGCCTTTCCGCTCTATTTCCTTCAAGTCCTCATCACGCCTGGAATGTTACATATGTATTGTCTGAGGAGTTGCATTTGTATGAATTTGCCCTAAGCGTGACCAGGGTCTACTGAAACAGCCATGGAACAACACTCATTTCCCTCACTGAGCAGCGCTGCATCTGATTTAAATGGATATTACAGATAACATTGCCCTCTGTTGGCCCCAATAAAACACACACCCCGATTCTTATGCCTGTTTGTTCCATTCCTCTGCAGGTCCTCTACTGGTTCATGTCCAGTACAGTAGGGTTCACATCCCGGTGCTGTACATGTACAGTACAGTAGGGTTCACGTCCCGGTGCTGTACATGTACAGTACAGTAGGGTTCACGTCCCGGTGCTGTACATGTACAGTACAGTAGGGTTCACAGTCCATTGCTGTAGAACATGGACACTAATGTGAGTGCAGTTGATGCAGTGCAAATGCAGTACAGTGCGGTAATCGCTTAATGACTACATTCACAGTTTAATTAGACAAGATAGATGGTAATTACCTACAGTACGTATGATTTCCAAACTCTCCCAAAACACAAGCTGCTCATTGCTTTTAATCTGCAAAGCAATTGTTTCTTTTATTTGCAGGCTCTCCCATAATTTTTCCCCTTTCTCTCATTTAACGTGGCGATGTACTTTGTGTTTACAATTATCATCCTTGTGTGTTATACAAAGCAAAGCTGACATATTTCTTGATTGCATTTTACAGCTTTCGGAGATGGAGATGTATTCGTATGAAACATATTTGTCTCTGTTCACACGTTGAATAAGGATTATCATGTTGATAAACAAGCACAACTGATGTTTCCACAGGCAGTATTCAGACAAGATAAAAGGGTATTTATTGCTCCTTGTGGTGCACCCAAGGCCTTTCCATAGTAACAGTGATGAAGAAAGAGATAAGTCTCTTAATACCTTATGTGATAGAAAGTCTACAGTACGGCCCTGTTTGAATACTTAAAAAAAACGTTTATTTCTTTTGCACTTACTTGATGTAATGTTATGACTAATCTGACATGACTGGATCAGTTAGAGTTTGGCAACCGAACTCTCACTTTCACCTATCCAGTCATGCTGGATCAATGGATAGGCTTCCTCATGGAAAGGGTTGCAAGGGTGCATTTTCAAAGCATTCAAATAGTACCTACTGTAGGTGGTAATTGTGCTCTGGGGTCAACATAGCACACACCAGCCTGGACTAAATGCACTTTAAAATAGTCCATATTTATGTAGCCTGTATTTAGTGTTTAGTATTTAATGCTATAATTGCACTGTCTGCCTTACCTTTTTGCACCTCACCTAACTGCAAAGACATTTACAACTGCACCTCGCCTGTATAAAATGCTGCTAATGTTGTATGTTGTATGTGTATGTTATGTGTGATACCCCTATGTCTGTATGCTACTTGGAACCTGAATTTCCCCTGGGATAAATAAAGTTTCTATCTATCTATCTATCTATCTATCTATCTATCTATCTATCTATCTATCTATCTATCTATCTAACATCTCTGATCCTGAGAGCCCAGTCACAGCTATAATAAGCTGCTATGGCTAAAGACTCCAGCCCCAGTCAGTCTGCTTCTGCTATCAGATTATCTCCTGGTCTCCTGGTTTCTCCACCTTGTGTTTATTTATAAGTCTGTTTGGGCGGCTGACTGCACAGGTCTAAACGCTGCAGATCTCTTGTGTTGTTAGTTTAGGCCCGGGCCAGACAGAGTCTGAGGTGTGTGTGTGTGTGTGTGTGTGTGTGTGTGTGTGTGTGTGTGTGTGTGTGTGTGTGTGTGTGTGTGTGTGTGTGTGTGTGTGTGTATGGGGTCGTGTTGAGTGGAGGGAGAAGAGAGCGATGTTTGTCTTGTATTGAGTGCAGCAGCATCTAGAGGCCGTTGCAGTGTTTGGCCTGTTGGCTCCCCTCTAGTCCTATAATTAGCCCTGGGCGGATGACTTTAATGAGCCTGGGGTTAGACGAATGAGAGTTCTGTTTAGATCATTTCGTTAGCGGTGTGTGTTTATTTTAGAGTGCGGGTTTTGAGTTGGGCCTCCCCAGGGATGATTGCCTCTGCTCACGTCCCGTTATAGTAACCTGCAACGACCCCCCTCACCCCGGCCAAATAACAGTGATCTGTGGAAAGTTGTTTTTGTTATTTTTGCTTCAAGTGTTATAAATACAGTTCTTGACCGAAAGGTACACCTATAAGAAATGTGTTGTTTTCGTGGAGTGGACTGGTTGATCTAATCCGATTTCACCCCAGCAAACCACATGAATTAGAATTCATTTATTCCAACCTTGTCAATACTGTACTAAAGCATACTTTTCAAAGGATAGTCATATTTTTTCACTTTGACTTTTGTATGAATCAATTAATTACAACTCTCACGGCTGTTTGTCTAAAATATTTATATTTAAACATTTTATTTCCACCAATAAAACCTTGTTATCAAATAAGCCCACTTTTGGTCAGCTTTAAGGATGTTTATGAAGCCCCCTTTCCGATGTGTCCTTACAAAATCAACATAGACGTTGGTGGACCATATGAGGTTAACCTAGCCTCCTTCTCAAAGCAGTTAGGAGATTCGTCATCAAAACATCAATGAGATTTATGTTGTGTGAGCAGGCTGTTATAAACATCCTGATGATTGTAAAACATTAAAACCTCACTATTAATACAACATTCTGTTTATCAAAGAGGTGTTTGTGTTGCTAACACGAGGAGTGAAAGTATTGCTCTGCTGTAAATCTGCTCTAAAACGATGACACCAAATCTGAAATAGAGATATAGCAAATGCAGTTTGGGATCAGGCCCAAAAGTAATTATGTGATAAAACGAGAGAGAGAGAAAATGAGAGAGATAATGAGAGGAAAAAGACAGCAGGAGAGAGAGAGAGGGAGAGAGAGGGAGAGAGAGAGAGAGAGAGAGAGAGAGAAAGAGAGAGAGAGAGAGATGAACGCAATAAGTTTGAGTCCTAGCCAACACCATTAGCTCCATGATATATGAAGCCAGTCAGAGCTGCTGTATAATCTCTCTCCTACCCCCCAACCCATCAGGAATAGCCTAGCCGGGCTGTTCTGGGTCTGTTCTCCAGTTAGACCTCACCTCAGGAGGCTCCCATCTATACCACCCACTGTTCCCCCTCATCCCATTTACCTGACTGCTGACTCAGCAGCTCATATCTCTCCACTCCTCTCATTTCTAATACACTCAGCTAGAGCCAGCAGGTACTGGAGCACCCCAGCGCCTTGCCAAGGGCCTTCTCTTTATTACCAGAGCTGTCTGCCTGCAGTGTCACTGTCAACTAGCCCCATCATCATCAGCCCCAAACAAAAAATGGCTGAATAAACATGAGGTTATGGAAGAGGTGGCAGCTCGGCTCCACAATTTAGTCTGAGATCTGTTGTTGTTGAGTTTGTGGAGAGGATGACAGGTCATTGTGACACTGTTGAAAGCCGTATTCATCTGGGTTTGCTGCTTGAGGTGGAAGTCTGCGTTTGACAGGCACAGTAAGCATGCAAAAAGCACCCACAGTTCCCTGAAATGGCAGTTGGAATTATATTATATATTTTTTCTTAGAATGATTTCTAGAGATACAGTACAGTTGAGTTGTTAAGGTATGGATGCTGTTATTTAAAAAGACACCGTTGCACGGAGTATAGTCTCACATAGCCTTGCCTCCAACTCCGAACTAGTCCCACATAGCCTTACCTCCAACCTCCAACTCCCAACTAGGAATGCCTGGTCTCAATGAGGTTACATGGAGCAATATGAAAATATGACATGTAATTGTATATCGAAGGATATCTGATCCCACAGCTGCACATCTCCACAGACATCAACAGACTTGCTAATGACAGTTTTAGCATTTAACCTAATATGGATCGATCACACAACTCAAAACGATGCACAATTCAATAAACAAAATTCGAAGTGTAACTTGCACCACTTTAGAACGTCAATTCGCTGCAGTGTACAGTATTCGAGAAGGGGAATTTTCTGACACTGTGTTCATTGAGACAGCAATAGGTCAGTAATGTGTGGGTTGGTATCCATTCAACACTGACCTCAGATCCGTTATCAACCTCACAATGGCACAGTGTGCTGAACTGGAGAAAGAGCTCTAGGCTGGGGGAAACACAGGTTGGGACTGTGACATCAACAGAGTGTCAGATCCCCATCTATATTCAGTCTGCCTGCCAAAGGTCAAACTCACACTCTGTATGGACCTTAATATCCAATCCATCGGGCTTGGTGGAAATGTTGTATACAATATAAGATGATAACCAACACTATTTGAATGGCATTGGGTGTGTAAGCAGGATAGAGTTTTCATCAGTTTTCAGGACTGAGTGACCTTTCAGTGATAGCCTCAACACTGGGTACTTTCCCCTCAGGCTAAACAGAAAGGCATAGCTGATGTTTTTCTCCGAACAGGAGCTTTATTGAACGCAGAGAGCAGCTCTTTCTCCTCGCTTTTCCCTTATCGGGTGTCATGGAAAATTACGATAAAGTCTCACCCTGGCCCATTTGGGTTTTCTCAGCCTTGGTGAGCCAACAGATTTGGTTTACAAAATGGTTTTCACCCCTGTTAATGCAGAAAGGGCAAAAATGTATTACGAATTGAAACCGTTCGAGCTAAAAGCATTGATTTATGCCACGCTAGAGTGATATGAGCCATGTTTTATGCATGGTTTTAAATCTGTGCTTTGCACTTCAATGTTTTATAGTTTGTAAAATGATCTCTCCCAACATAAAACTAGTCAAGGGAATGATCTATGTGGGTAAAATATGATAAACCTTCAAATGTAATCACCAGTAATAAAATATATAGTACTTGGTACAGTGGCCACTGGCATGGGATTGTAGATATTTAACATCTGACCAGCATTATCTGTTCTTTGCCATTCAACAAACATATTGATCCGTCTCTTCTCTGCACAAAACCAATCTAGACTAATTTCCCACATGACTAAAGTCTTTTCCTACTCCTAAGTCTGCTCCTGTTGAGGTTATAGAACCACTAACACATATACCTACCTATCTGTGTCCATCCCTCAACACATTCCCCTCTCTCCCTCGCCCTGCAAAGCACACACAAAGCCAGAGCAAACCTGTTGGCTGTTGTATAAATTCAGCCCAAGTGTTAGGGCACAGAGCCCTGGTTCCTTTGTGCAGTAAGACAAAGACTCTGTTGTTAAGTGGACGTTTGTGCCGGCGCAGGTGGTTGGTCTTGATTGCATTAGAGTGATGACGTGCCCCGAATGTGAGGGAGGACTGTGGGCCTGTTTCCTGCCAGCAGCATCGCGGTCTGCCAGAACAACACGCCTAAAAATATGGCACACCCAGAGAGAGGGAGGGGGAGAGGGGGGGAGCGGGAGAGAGAGGGGGAGAGAAAGACATGGGGAAGAGAGAGGGAGGGGGTAGTTGGAAAGAAAGGGAGAGACAGAGAGATATGAAGAATGAGAGGGAGAGAAAGAGAGGAGAGCAGCATAGTGAATTATACAAACTGTAGCCTCAGAAACTCCCTCCACCGACTCTCTCTTGCCTATTCTCATCTCAAACAACACATCCCCAAGCTAATCTACTATAAATGCAACACACATGAAAGAGTCACGGTGTATACTGTGATTAACACACCTCAATGCTCTTATTGCTTTTCTTTGATGCTATGTTTCTGAAATACAGTACATATCTGATCCCAAATGCATGAGATTTTTGCTGGGGCTTTGTGAGGTCCCGAGATGGGTTTAATACCTGGGGATCATCTTAAATCTGTCAAAGTCTTTCTCTAGGCCACCTGCTGAATCTAATTTCCTTCCATGGAGTGGCCAATACATACAGGAGGTCTGATCCCTCCTAAAACCCTGGAAATTAATACACAGTATTAATAATGGGCAATGGTTTATTTTCAGCTTTGGGTTTTGATGTCCGTATGGCACCAGTATTGTTCAAGCTCAAAGTCAAAATCCGGGTCTCTTTATTGTAGCTGATCTTCTACTGAATCTCAAGGCAACAGAATAGGCTGTCCCTGTACAGATAACAACAGGGCCAATTCCTCCAGGTCTGGGACTACTGATACAGATGACCTCAGATCTACTGTGACACAGATACATAGAGGTTTAGTGTACTGAACAAGGGCTCATAAAGGATTGCTTGGTGTTTACGTGTGTTTTCTGTTTGTTTGTTGTTGTTGATGCTGTTGTTGTTGTTGTTGTACTGTAGAGTACAGAGATTCTAGGAAGTTTCTAGGGAGGTAGAATTCAAAAGCATAGCCTACAGCATTCAGAGGCAGAGGACAAGCATTTTACAAGGTTGGTTGCCAAAGTAGATGCCGAGGAAAACCACTGGATTTGAACCACAAGCAAAAACCAGTTTCTTTGAACCCCAAGCAAAGAGAATGCAAGATAGCTATATACAGTATAAAAACAACAAGAGTGAATGTTATTTTTTTCAACATAAAAAACTACATCAGTGTAGTGTTGTATCGGATAAAACCAGACCCCATCCTCCTCTATATCATTGGCATTCTTTGCTCACCTCACCTCTAACAAAAGCAAGCAAGAGAGGAAATTGAGGCTTCTGAATAAATCTCATTCAAATGGAAAAAGTCAATTGAATAAGCTGTGTTCAATCATTCAATCCTGTTATTGATTTCCGCCCAGTGGAAATAGCTGGCGGGCAGCTATGACATATGTGATTGACCTGAGATGAGGATTGATATGGTCTTGTCTGTCACCACCCTCTATCTCTTTACAACACGAGGCACAGCACGACACAACACATCAGGTTTACATCTTAGTTCTCAGTGATACAGTTCCATTGCACAGTGCCAAGGAATGGTTATTGTGTCTTGTATGGTAGTTGTGAGCCAACATGCTAAACATGCTAACCTTATTGAGCCGAGAATGGAGAGGTAGACCCCTAGGCATTGTGGGGGATCCAGTGAGAGGACTGAGGACCCTGAAGATATCCCTGTTGTTCATCCATCACTGGGGTAATAGTGGGAGTTATGATAGTGGTCCCTCTGGTCCTTCACTGTGACTCTGAGGTGAAGATAAGGCAGCCTCCTCATGGCTCAAAGCCATTCCTTGCTACACTAATTGTAGACATCAATAAAAAAAACTCTCTGACATTATATTTGACCCCACCTCCCCCCACCCACCCACTCTCTCTCTCTCTCTCTCTCTCTCTCTCTCTCTCTCTGTCTCACACACACGCATGCACGCACGCACGCACGCAGGCACACGCACACGTGGAGGGCCTTGGGTTGGACCTCTCAAACTGTAGATGTCAGTCATATGACAATGCAAGCAACATGTCAGGAAAATACAATGACACCTGAAACAAAAAAAACCCTCTGATAGAGTATGTGCCTTGCGCAGCACATTCATTTACACGTCTCAGCTCATTGTCACTTATGTCAATAGAGTCAGACCTTGTCAGACAGCTAGATTTTGACGATTTAGTGGATGATTTTTTGCGAGGAGGAAGGCAAGAAAGACACCAATATAGGAAAGCGGGGGGGGGGGCCTCCAAAAGACATGTGCCCAGGGGCCTCACGGGACCATGATCCGGCCCTGCACATATACGTACTCTCTCGTCACCGGGGTTGGAGAGAGATATCATAATTCCATTGAGAGAAAATGGAGGCCAGGGTGAAGTGATATCTATATTACTCACAGAGCTGGGCTGGGCAGTATGAGGGACAAGGACTCTCTCTCTATTTTTCTGTCTGTCCCTCTGCCTCTCTCTCTTTCTCTCTCTCTTTGCCATTTATGATGTGTTTCCATCTCCACAATTACGAGCCTGTGATCTGGGCATCTGCAGGGAAATGGATCTATAACTCACTTATACAGACCATCAACGAGCTGCTGTGGAGGGATACGGCCTCCCAGTAACAGGGCTCTATATATAAAGGAGCTACGACGTTGGAGGGTCACACACGTAAGCAAACACTTGAATCATCGTCAATCTTTTTGAACTGATTTGCTAACAGTGAGGTAGAAAACAAGCTATGTTCATTACATGAAAGGTAAGGGTTTAGTTTTCCCGGATTACTGCACACAGATACTGATCAAATGTGAAATATCACCATCATTACTGGCTCTCCAAGACATCTGACCAACAGGCCATTGCAAAATGACTGTTGTCTTATCTTCTGGGTGGCAGATTGAAATGTTAATGATGCCTTTTGATCATGAGTAGCCATGCCTGTCCTTTAAACAGATCAGTTTGTTTGTCCAAAGCCTGGAAAAGCTGCTCTTGACTGACCTCTTATTGGATTAAGAAATACATTGACATGAATCATTCTCCCTGATTGGTTCCCACAGATTCTAATTATTGATTGTGGTCTTTAAAAGCAAGGTCTTAGTTAAGAGAGCGGGACAATTTAGACAAATTCAAATGAAGATGAGTTTAAAAAAAATGGCCGTATCAGCAGCTGAATTCCAATCTCAATGATAAGAGAGAGAAAGACAGAGGAGGAGAAGAAGAAGAAGGAGGACAAGAAAAAAGCAAGGTTTGGAGAGAGATTGTGAGGTAGTCAGTTGAATGGTAGTTTGAGAAATAAGAAGAATTGTTAAGACTGTAAATGTTGTTTTCCATCCTGAAAGGGATGAGCATTCTAGTCTAACACACAAGTTAGTATTTGGTTCATAATAGCTGAAGATGTGTTTTGGAAGCCTCCACACGGAGCTGAACCTGAACACTGATTGCAAATTGGTCCCTGGTGAGTAATTTGTAAGCCAATTCCCTGCAACTCCAAAATCCTTCCTCCTTCTATTCCTCAACGACAAGAAAACACTCTACCGCACAGCCTACTGTATTCATACAGTACTCGGGATAGAAGCAGAGATAGCTATCGATCAGTGATGATATTTTGATTACACTCGATTACGCTCAACATTTCAACGATCCTCCACTTCGTATTTTTATTTTCCATTCCATCAACAGAACTGTGTGTCAGTCTCCCACTGTTACTTACTGCATGATTGGACTTTAGAAAGGTACAATCCAGTTCCTGATTAAGAGAGGATGCATCTCTCATGTAGAACAAATGCTATGTTAAAAATAATGAAATAATGCAGAGAAGAATGTCTGTGTGTTAATGGAAGTAGGGACAACCCTTCTTTATCTTTCTTATCTGTAAAGTGAAAAGTGATTGCTATAAATGGATGTTCCAGTTGCAATCATTTTGTGAAAGGTGTTCGTTAAAGCTCTGCAATTTGTGCTAAGAATGTACTCAACATGATTGCGCTGTAGACTTTTCGATATCGGAGGACGGGCTCATTGTAACGCATGAAATGGAATGAGGAATGTCAATGTGTTTGATACCATTCCTGATTCCAGTCCATGCATTACAATGAGCCCGTCCTCCGATTTCTACCTTCACCAGCCTCCCCTGGTGTACTCTAATATCAGAGAGTGAACTATACAACCTCATTCATGGTGAATTACGTACAGTAATTGTATTGTGACATCTAATGCTCTTACCTTGGATCTCATCTTGAATGGCCAGTGTAGATAAAGACCATACTTTACAACTATTGGACAATGTTCAGAATAGCCACATGTGAAAGATGTCTAATTTCTGTCTTTATGCACTCCTCATTAGTGATCACAGCTCTTCTACTCTGACATGGCCCGCAGCCCCATAATTGCTGCAATTACCATTAAATATGTCGTGTAGCATGTTCGTGGAGAGGCTGGTGAAGGTAGAAATTGGATGACAGGCTCATTGTAATACATGGAATGGACTGAGGAATGGTATGAAACAAGTTTGATACAGTACCATTCTTCATTCCATTCCATGCATTAAAATGAGCCTGTCATCGGATTTCTACCTTCACCAGCCTCCATTGGCATGTTCCCACGAGGCACGTCGCCCCCCCGCCCCCCAACGAGAGCAGAGAGCACAGTACTGTAGCAAGGTGGAGGTTTTTGCGGTCTGAGGTTTTTGTGTTAAGTGCATTTGCTAATAATGAACGGCTGCCAGGGTTCATTTCATTGGCTGTCAGGGGGCTGAGAACCGGGGCCTGGGAGCTGGATTAGTGCCGGAAGAAAAATCAGAGTGAATTAAAATCACTTTTTTTTGGACGGTGCTTTTAATTTCACTAAGGGGAATTCTATTGACTGTACTATTAGCTGTATTTAAATCAATTGATCCTTTTGATGTAATTCTGGTCCTCATAAAGCTATGGGAGGGACGATGACTTGTGAAGCCTGTTGGTACAGTATAGCTTTGGTTTCACTAGTTAATCCCCATTTAGTCCTCATTCATCTGTTGTAAGTATCCCCAGAGTGTGAGACAGTTTGTTCCGGAGAGAAAATGAGAAATGGTCATCGATATTCTAATCTCCTCTGTCTAGTCTGACCCAGTGGTCCTGTAGTTGTCAGGGCTCTGCAGCGGTCTGTAGTTGTAAGGGCTCTGCAGCGGTCTGTAGTTGTAAGGGCTCTGCAGCGGTCTGTAGTTGTAAGGGCTCTACAGTGGTCTGTAGTTGTCAGGGCTCTGCAGCGGTCTGTAGTTGTCAGGGCTCTGCAGTGGTCTGTAGTTGTCAGGGCTCTGCAGTGGTCTGTAGTTGTCAGGGCTCTGCAGTGGTCTGTTGTCTCACTTGGTGCTTTTGAAATGTACCTGGGTGCTGCATTGATTGAAGATCTCTTAGATGAAAAATGTGATTGCTTTTCTTTTTTTAATGTTGTAATTTTGTATGATGTTGACTACATTGTAGATGCAAGGCTCCCTTGTAAAAGAGACCTTGGTCTCAATGTGACTCCCTGCCGAAATAAAGGTTAAATATATATATATTTTTAAAACCACATTCCCCTCTGAATCTGAAAAGAGATAACGTTGAGATCTTACAGTGACGTCTCATTGACGTCTTTCAGGTCTGAGAAGAATTAAGTGAATCTGTTCCTGGTGTTTTTGCAGCTAAAATGTAGTGAAGATATCTCTCTTCCTTTTTCTTTTTATCCTTAATTTCTGTTCAGCACAGTCAGTGTGCTTTGAGTGTAATTTTGCAAGTTGTTTGTCAAGTGCTACCAGATCAATTAAGCTCTTGGCAACACAAACAGGCTCATTTGAGAGAACACAGTCCTTTTGAAGAACATGCTTTGAAACAAACTATAAACCATTACTGATGGTTTCTCTCTGTGCTCCGTGAGCTCCCAGTGACATCCCAGCCTTGCTTGCAGTCCTAAGTGAAACAGGAGCTGCAGAGAGGAGGGATGAGGCCCAGTTATCTACTATAGAGGGCCCTATTATCTCTCAGCTAACTCAGAGCCCAGATCCTGTTTCTCTGGGGGCTTGTGCCTCCACACAAATGCCCCCCTCCCTCCACAACCAGCCCAGAGCCTGCCTGCTCTCAGGCACCCAATGTCCCTAGCTGGCTCCGATATTGCTGCTCCATTGAACAGCGTAATGACAGTCTCCTCTGCTTCACATGGACCAGACCTGGGAAAATGTGGGCATGCCTCGTTTGGATTTTGTGACCATATGCTAAGGGATTGTATGTATGGATGAAAAAGTAGCACATGCAGCATTTAAGGGTCTCTTGGTCAGTTATTGGCGAATGTAATCACCTGTATGAATGGATCAGTAAGTTCTCTATTCCTTGCAGCTTTACAGTAGGGTTGGCGAAACAAACACTGTACAGAAGGATATCTGTGTGCAGTCTGTGTGTCAGTCCAAATGGATGAACCCCATTACAGACCCATCTTCAAACAAGCCAAAGCAGTCGTAGCATTGGGAGCAGCCAGGGACCAGTGGAGAGGGGTCCAAAGAGGTCCTACATTACTACTTCTCCCCCCACCCCCCCACCCCCCTCCCCTCCTCCCCTTCTCCCCTCCTCCCCCCTCCTCCCCTCCTCCTCTGCACCCCCCATTAAGATAAATGAAGCCCTCAGCCTAGCTGTTGCTATGGCTACTTTGTCAAACCAGCGAAGAGAAGTGAATAATCCCAACGCGTTCTGTCACACTCGCGCGCATGCACACACACACAGACACACACCCACACACACACACACTCAATCTCATTCATCTCCTCCATTATCCACATGATTCACAGGGAAATTATTTAATCTGGGTTGATGATGCACACTCTGGAGTGCCGTAGCATATTTCATTTGGTCTGATAGGACAGGCAATTAGCAGCATAATGGATCAGCAGCCTATCAGACAAGGGTAATTTAACCAGTAGTCATGCTGGAGTAATTGGGTTTTCAGTTCAGATGCTCATGAAACGGGGGACACTGCTTTCAAACCAATTCTCATGGGACGACACAGATCTGACGAGTGTGGATGATGGCTATGAGAAAGAGATCAAATGGAATGGTTTTACTTTTGTTGTCATACCATGTCTAGTGTCCACTCTGTGGTTGCTATGGCACCATGGCTCCTCTTCTTCAAACAACCATTATTTCAAGTTTGTGCCTTTTTTCATTCACAGGGTGGCGAACAAACAAGTGATGCGTGAAAACCACGTCTTCAAACGTCAATCTAAAAACTCAGACAATGTGTCACATACAATACAATATACGCAGATGTTTTGGTCTAGATTACCCCCGTCATTCAGAGTTGTGTCTTCAGAAGAACTCAAGAGAACGAAATTGAAGAACTGCAGTAAAAAGCCAAGAAAGCAATTATATTTTTTGCCCCCTACTCATTCTCAGGTGTGTTCACTCTCTCTCTTTCTCTCTCTCTCCGTTCTTCTTTTCAGAAGGAGTCATGATAGATGGAATGAGGAGGCAGAGCTGCAGGTGATGGGGGTATCTGAGGAGGACATGGTTCATTTGCTCTCATTAGAGGAGGAGAGGGAACATGGCCAGTGTCCTCAGGACATCTTATTGTTTGGCTCCGGTGTTCAACATTTGAAAGGAACACTGCAGCAATGGCAGGCTCACTCTGTATGACTTCAACAACAACAGCGTCATTGTTGTTTTAAAGAGCATTACTATTTTATTATTCTGCAGTGGCTTTGTTCTCACCTTTGCCAGTTACCACTTGACTTTACCATTTAACCTGCCATCCTGATCCAGTATTGTGTATTAATGTTGTATAGGAAAGGAAGGTACAGTGCCTTCGTAAAGTATTCAGACCCCTTCACTTTTTCCACATTTTGTTGTGTTATAGACTCAATTTAAAATGGATTAAATTAAAAGAATTTGCCATCAATCCACACACCATACCCGAGAATGACAAAGCGAAAACAGGTTTTTAGAAATGTCAGTAAATTTATTAAAATTGAAATACAGAAATACCTTGTGTACATAAGTATTCAGACCCTTTGCTATGACACTCTTAAAATTAGTTGCAAACATTTAGAAAAATGCAAACATTTCATCAACAAATCACTCATTAAATTGAATTGAGTCCATCTTAATGCAAGGATAATAGTTAATGTAATTTTGGAATTAATATCTTTGTTTTTATAGGGTCTCTGATTTGCATAGGAATCAATTACACACTGTGTTGATCTGGTTGTCATTACAAACTGAGCAAATGAAGAGGAACAAAACTGCTCAGGAATGAGGAGACTTACAAAAATCTACAAAGTTGAATGGTGGAGAGGAAAAAGCACAGTCGATGGGATAACATCATCTCAGTCACTCTACAAATTTGGTCTATAACCAAGTGGCCAAAAATAATCTATTAATGGAAAATAATCTCATATCCATAATTGCGTTCGCAACAATGAATTCAAGTTAAATTTAATGAAATTTCAAAAAACATGTTTTCACTTTGTCATTCTGGGGTATTGTGTGTGGATTGATGGCAATTTTTTTTTTTTAATTTAATCCATTTTAAATTAAGTATAACACAACAAAATGTGGGGAAAAAGTGAAGGAGTGAAGCTGAATACTTTCCGAAGGCACTGCATAGTAGTATTCATAGAGGAGGATAGATACTCCATCTGTTGCTATCTATTCTATTACGTGCCATATACAGTATCTACAAAGTGTCAGATTGACTGTCATGAGGGGAGATACAGCGCTGGCCGCTCCGGGTTTAGAGGCTGAGCCGTCTTGGTCTTATCTTCCAGGGAGAGATTTTGTAGAGCTGAGACAATGACTAAATTAAAGGGGTATTTCTCTCTTTCTCTCTCTCTCTCTCTCTTTCTTGCGCTCTCTCTTTCTCTCTCTTTCTCTCTCTTTCTCTCTCTCTCTCTCTCTCTCTGCCTTTCTTTTTTTTCTGATTGATACACCCATTTCACAAAGATTTCACGCCTGAGGGATCCTAAATGGGTCTGGTCTCACGACAAACAGATCAATTTTTATAGAGTTGAAAGTTGCTGGTCTTGAAAATTGTTTGGCTATCTTTGAAGCACTACCCAGAGGTACGCCAGTCTATCTGTCTCATTTCTATTACATACTGGATTGGTGTACATCAAAGGCCTATGTTGTATATATTCAGTTATTCAATAATACAGATGATAATAAAGCCTTTATAAAGATGCTATGACACACAAATGATAACCTAATGATCCAAATACATGTGATCCTCTTTGTGAGGCAATGTTCATGTGCAAAGCTGCACTGTCAAAGGCAACAAAAGGGCAAACAATATGCTTTAAATGTGCTTAAAATATTAGAAAATGCTGACACAAAATGTTAGGGTTATGCTAGTATTGTGCACAGCAGGTGTCACAGCCATCTAGCAGTACCAAGATGGTGCAGTGCAAATTCCCTAGAAACAGCCAGAGTTTCCAGAAGTTCAACCTGCTACTTTGAGATAGAGTACTCGAGGCAGCCTGAAGTAACATGCCATCCTCTCTGACACACACACACACACACACACACACACACACACACACACACACACACACACTAATTAAGACACATACGTCTCTATCTGCAATGATAATCTGCAGAGCACATTTCAAGCAGAACTGTGATGTCTATAAAAAGCCTTTGATCACTGTGTGATCCAAAGCAACTGAGGTGGGAAGGAAACGTAGATCTCACTCATAATGTAACCAACTTCCTCTTCCTTTTGAAACCACTGCCTGCTTCTGGAACTCACCTGTCAGCACGCAGAATGAACTGTGTGTGTGTGTGTGTGTGTGCGTGCGTGCGTGTGTGTGTTTCTGAGTTAGTTGTTCAAGCGTTGGGTTAGGGTTAGGGTTAATAACAAGGACCTTGTGTGTTTTGAGTGCTGAAGACGGCATCATTCACCAACCAGATTGCAGCAAATCCTGCATGGCCCACCGTAGATACAGGTGGTGTTTACTGACAGTATCACTAGGGCCATGTACCATATTGACCCCTGTACTTCAGGGGTGGTCGGTCATTGTCCCTGAGGGCAGCAGTGTGTGTAGACTTTGGTCCCAGCCCAGCTTTAACATATCACTGACCTAACACATCTGGATAGGTGAAAGCAGGGTACCCTTACTACATGACTTACATCAATCCGTGTATGCTATGTCAGATCAGTTAACTTCGAGAAAAGGGAGGGAGTGGAGGAAAGGAAGGGATGAAAGAAGGATGACGATAAGGAAGGAAGGAACCAAAGAAGAGAGAGAGAAAGAAAGAGAGTCATTTAGAAGTGTTGGACCAGACCCATGGCTGTGGGGAAAGTTATGCCCTGTCCTCCACCACCACGACACAGGGACATGTGACTGTAACGTCCTGCTGGTGTAGCAGGGGAGTTAACAGTCCAATCTATTCCCAGCCTGGCAGTACAGTATGTAGGCATCCCATAATAAGCAGATGAATGAGTGGCATTTCGCCACCGTGGTTTCAGGGCAGGATGTTGTCACTCAGAACACAGTCCAAAATATCTCTCAGTAGATTTAGGAGAGTCAGCCTAATAAAAGCAGGTAATGATGCGTTTCTTGGTTTATCCATCCCCAGATGGGCCCAGAGCAGGTGAGTCTAATCAGGGAGAGACAGCTCTGTGATCGTACATGGGAACATGGCAGAAGCCATTCATCATAGTTGGATTATTCTCAGCTGGTCTGTGGGATGGTGATTGTTGCTATGATTGTTAGTCAGGGTGCAACAGTAAGACTGGTTGCTTTATTCATAGTCAGAATATGCTACACAAAATCTATTGTCACTTTTTATTGTTCTATTGTCACTTTATTTTGATGTTATTGTTTGGTTGTTTGTGATGTGAGCTGCTGTAACGCCTTCATTTCCCCTCGGGGATAATAAAGTACCTATCTAAATTGTTGTCTTTCTCTTTTTATTCATTATACTGTGTCTGTCAATGACACCAGAGAAAAACCTCCAATGTCATGTTATTATCTATGATTCCAGCTATATGGTGATAGTTCATACATGAATGGAGAGTGAATTTCACAACGATTTAGTGTCATGGTGCCAAATGCCAAGTTTAATTTCCCCCTGAAACTCAAGAGGCACTGTAGCTGATCAGTCACGGTTTCATCAATCAATAAGGTAATTTCATACTAGAACGTACAGGGGCTTACAAATTAAAAACCCTAAACCATTCTCATATAATACATAACGTCTGTCCCCCTGGATGTTGGGATGAAAGCAGACATCAATGGATTTGTCTCCTTCCAAGGTAGAAAAATGAACAATCATCCACTTTTATCGCTTGGCTTTGATGTTTGAGATGAGGCAGATGGAAGTTCAAGAACGAATGCTATGGAAGAGAGGGAGGGGGGGGGGGGGGGGGGGGAGAGAGAGAGACAGGTAGAGAGAAGGGGAGAGAGAGAGACAGGTAGAGAGAGAGGGGGGAGAGAGACAGGTAGAGAGAGGGGGAGAGAGAGAGGGAGGGGGGAGAGAGAGAGACAGGTAGAGAGAGGGGGAGAGAGAGAGACAGGTAGAGAGAGGGAGGGAGAGAGAGAGAGGGGGGGGGGAGAGAGAGAGAAGGAGAGAGGAGAGCAGAGTGTAGATGGAGCCCACGGCGGATGGTCCTTTACATTTACCTGTGTCTGCTGGTGCTGTGGGGAGAAATGGCTGTTTGATTCCATTACCCTTCTATTACAGCTGTAGTTAATGGTTGTGTCACAGTCTATTAACTGCATTCATCTTTGCTGTGATATATAACAAGACATCGCCGCACAGAAACAAAGACGAATGACTCCTGCTCCGCCCGCAACAGCATTTTACAATTCATGCCTTATTTTCATCCAAGTGTGTAACACTCCAACACATGCAGGGACTGTCGTCTGCTCTGCTCTGCTCTACGCCAACATCAGGCAGTCAGCAGTCTGGCTTGATAATGGCATAGAAAGAGATGTTTTTTGTAATCTAACAACTCAATTATCTGTAGGGGCTACCAACCATGATCAAAATACTTTAGTGTATGCTATTCAAATTGAAAACAGTGTGTGTGTGTGTGTGTGTGTGTGTGTGTGTGTGTGTGTGTGTGTGATAGAGAGAGTGTTTTTTTTTCTTCTTTTTTGTTAGCCCAATGTTTTGTTAATTTCATATTGGGAAGATGCATGGTGTCTGCAGCGCATTCAAATAAGCCATTGAGAAGAACTCCCGTGGCTCCGCCGCTCTGTGTTCGCCAGCGTTAATCTATTTAAGGTGGCTTTTAGGCTGCGCACAGACGCTATATTCTTTCACAATTCATGAGGCCTAATCAATAAACAATGGAGCATCTACATGAAAAATGGTAATAGGAAAACCGCAGGGATTGCACATCAAAGGCAAACGCTGAGGCTATCCCTTTTTGCAGAAATAGATAGCACTCAACAGACTAATATAACTTAATACACAATATGAAATTCAGAGGCCCATATGCAGCCAGGGGGAAGCTGATATTCTTCTAAAGCATTTCCATTTTCCCCTGCCTGCTTGACAGCAAATTGTGTTCATAAACACATTTAGATAACTCACATGTTGCCAAGCTACAGGGCCATTGTATCAGCTCTCGCCAACACTACACAGAAAATTACATTGTCACTTAACGGTTAATGAAGACAAGTGTGGAGGCACTCTTTGATCTTGTTTAATTAATATTAATACTCTGCCTGTCGTTGTTATGGACTGTATTAAGTTGTATCCGGAACAAATTAGCTTTTAACCCGAACAGGAGTTTAAAAAAAATCTCTCTCTACCATTTAGTGTTAAGTACACAAAACATCATAACAAACAACCTGGTACCACACATTACAGCGTGTGGCGGGAATAGCTAAATTACTTAGAGGGTGTTGGCAAGTGAAAAGGTATGTGATAGATCTAACCATTTAAAGGCAAGGCAATTATATTTTTCAGCTGCGACAGGTCGATGAAATACATACAGTACCTGGTCTACACCATTAGCTCATTATTTAATATCTCACATGTCAAGACACAGTGACACCCAGTTTGTTGATGAAGATTTGGTCTTGCATGGATCCCAAAACAGGAAGACCCCGCACCACTGCACTGAGTTTGAAACTCCTCAAATCCTGATGTTTTCTTCATTTTCGATATGCTCCATATACAGTAGAGGCTAGATTTTCACAACAAATATGATTTAATAGCTATTGTACAGTAAATTACTATTTCATATGTATCTGAGATTCAATTTCCCTAGATATGACAAAGCTGGAACCACTCGATGCGTCATCTCCTCCAGCTGTCACTCCTGTGGTGGCCATATTGTGGGTCCTGTCGTTGTTCCAGGAAGATGTGCCTTTTGGTTAATGACCCTTCATTCTTTACGACTCCATTTCTGCTGCTGGCCGGTAGACGTTGGCTAGTCGGCCATGCTGTCTGTTTGCTGGGGCCCAAATAGGACAAGCAAGGCCTTGTTGGCATTCTCTCAGCTTCCTCCAATATTCCTCGAACATAATAATGACGTCCAAGTGTGTTCTAATCGCCTCAAAGATGCTCGAATTGATTGGATTTTAACCCAAAAACACTGCAATACGCAGAAATTGTTTGTCTTCTTACAAAATACAAATGTTTGTCTTATTTATCAATAGGAGGTTAGTTTGATTTTCTCAGGGGACCCCAATTTGAAATCAGGGGACCCCACATGGGGTCCTGACCCAAAGTTTGAGAACTGTTGGTCCACAAGCAAGGAGAATCAAGAAGATGGCTTGGAAGACACACATCCACGTCCACGTAATTGAGTGAAAAGCACACAGACGCTGAAACACACAGAACAACAAAGGAGTGGCCAGTGACTAAAAAAGAATATAATTCTCAGCAGGGGAAAATGCATGCGGTTGCATTATTTCCACTGGGGAAAACGCTTTGGGAAGCTTTTCTCACAGAGAGTGAATTGAAATGAATTTCTTGCTGAGATAATGTGTAGAAACGCATTTATCTCAACATGTTTCTCAGTACATATTCAGGCCCATGGATTACACAATGGTAGACACAGATAAACAGTGTTTTAAATCAATGTTTTTCTTATAATGGGTTCCAAAGGATTCTTATTGGCTTTGATCAGATTACCCTGTGGTGCTGTCCTTTTTCCTTTTCATACTATCTTCTTTGTTCACATGCTCTCTCTCTCTCTCTCTCATTTCTCTCTCTCCCCCATTTCTCTCTCCCCCATCTCTCTCTCCCCCATCTCTCTCTCTCTCTCTCTCTCTCTGTCTCTCTCTCCCCCCCATTTCTATCCCTCTCTTACACGCATGCATTTTCGACTTGACCTGGTTCTCCTTTGAGAAATTCAGCCCACCACCATTCAATCAGCCGCCTGGTAACCTGAACAAGTGCTGCATCTTGTCGGGGCTGTTACCTTTCAGTCAGTGATTTCAGCCCAGGGGACCAGGTGAGTGGCTTTCAATCAATGTCTTTGATTGATCCATTAAGCATTGAGCTGCAACAAAAAGCCGAGGCCCCTGGGTGTCACATAGATAATGAACCTGCTCTCCCATTATCCAACACATCAACCTTCAGTAAAGGGAGACAGATAAACTATGCCGCAATGTTACGTGTTTACAATTCATATCACACGTCACGTACCTGAAATGGAGTGCTAGTGCCAATTAAATGGCATGGTGTATAAGTTTTTCATTGCCATGTGCTGTGTAAATTAAATTAATGTTGCTCTTTTATTTATTTTTTAAGTTAATTTTGGCATCCTTTGAAGTCGGTGTTACTCAGTCTTGCATGATTTATTGAATTCATCCACAAACTCTCCCCCCTCCCTCTCTTGCCTTTTTAAGTCTACACATTTCAATTACTGCCCAAGGGCCTTGTCTTAATTGATAGTGTTGTTCTCTCTCTATGCAAGCTTATTAACTCAGTAGCCGGTTCATAAGGCTCACAGTGATTTATATGAAAATATCTCCAACCTATATCAGTGTACAGCCACAGATTACATGCATGTGTGTGTGACCAAGGTCATTAAAACATTGGAGCAATCAGTGATGAGACCAGGGTAATGGGGCTCACTGATTACAATGTTAATTGGTTTTTGCTGTTAATTAGATTGAAAGTTTTTTTGCTATTCTGGGGATTGCATACAGTAAATGTTATGAGGGGTAATTATGATTTTGGTAAAGATATGAACTGCAGCACTTGTTAGTCTCCAATGGTTTAATTTGAGTTATCATTAATGTTATGGGAGTGTTAGAATAAACTATCAATTCATCCATTCATTAATGGGTATTTCAGCATAAGTTGTATGGTGAGGATTTTCTTTGAGGCTTTTAAAACTCAAACCATGACATTTGGTGGAAAGGTTCAGGGGCTGTATACACTGTACAGTAGAACATGATCAAAATGTTACTGACGTCCCAAGAGTTCAAGCCAGGGTTTCTTCTCTCCCTCTGAAAGCTTTCAACTTTACTTTTTGAGATCAGTCAATTGTAAGTTGTGGTTTTATGGGATAAGTTAGTGAGGTGAATGATGACAAGGCACCAAGGGGATGATCAGAAAAGTCACAGTACGTGGTGTGTTTACTATAGGTGCTCTGTGGAAAAGTGAGTCCGCAATGAAGCCCTCGACAGAGATGAAGTGGTGTATTTCGGTGGCGATTCATTTGAACTATTCATTTGGTACATACTGACATAATTTTTGTCTTCTCAAACAGATTTCTTATCGTAAACATAAGCTACTTCACCACACGTTCCACACCTCACGTATTAGCCCAGTCCCTCTGTTTAGAAGTCAGAGTCTTATTTCAGGACTCTATTCCCACAGCGCATGCCATGAATTCATAAGTGTCTCTAATTTGAAGCGGAAAAAAATAAAAAAAAAATATATATGAAGGTGACCCTGGGTCCTGTCTTAAATTATGAGCTGGCCTGTGTGAGGTTAAGAATGGAAATTGGTTCAGTGTTGTAGTGAATCCATTATCGTAGGCCTCCTCTGATGTTTGAACTGCCTCAGCATATTGATAATCAGTCCCTCGGTTTGAAGGACATTCTAACATGGCTACAGTTTATATTATTATCATATATCCTATTCTATCTTTCATTTTAATCCTGTCGTATATGTTATTGCCTACAGTGTACAGCAGTTCTCTTACCTACCTCTCTGTACAGTTGTACATCTCTGTACTATACCAGTTTTAAGATGACTTGTATCTTAGTTTAGTCTGCACCTTACAAATCTTATGTGCACAATTTAAAATAAATAAATAAACATGAGGCACTTAGTGGCGTAGCACACTAATGGCGTAGCACACTAATGCGCATACCACATAATCGCAAGGTTCCTGGTTCGATTCCGACCCTCGACCTATCTTGCATGTCATCCCTCCTCTCTCTCCCATCCTTCCTGTCAATCTCTACTGTCTCTATCCCAATAAAGCAGAAATGCCCTAAAAACATATAAAAATAAATAAATAAACATACCTCATGCTGTACAGTACAAGAAGGTTTACCTTGACGTTTGGATGGACTTCAGTTCAGTCTCAGAAATGTGTGTACAGAACTGTGATTTTAACAGGTCCTGCAGCAGACACTTGTTGGCTACAGAAAGCTGAGTGATTGGATGCCTCTTATTCCACTAATTAACAAAACTCATCTAATCATGACCGCATTAGAGACGAGTTGAGTGACAGCTGCTGTGGCACTGGAGGGAATATGCAGACGTGATGACACATACACACACACATGTATTGTACAGTGCAGTGGAGGCTAGTGGAGGTCTCATTGTAATGCATGTAATGGACTGAGGAATGGTATCAAACACATGTGTTTGATACCATTCCTCATTCCATTCCATTCATTACAATGAGCCGGTCCTCCGATTCCTACCTTCACCAGCCTCCCCTGTGTTGTATCAATAAGCAGAGGTTATCACCGCACTGTTGAGAGGAAGCTGGCAAAGTAAGAATTTATTGTACAGTTTACAACCTGCATCCTGTGCATATAGGATAAACAGACGGTATTTCAAGTTTCCATTTTTCTCACTTCTCTTTCACACACTGTTTTTTTTGTATCTCTCCAACACCTTTGTTACTTTGCCAGCTCAGTGTGTTTACACTGGGGGGTTAAAAGCACATAATTCAGTGTTGTTAATGTTTCACACTTTTCTACAGAAATGAAGCCTGTGTGTCACAAAAGTCTAACTCTAAACTGTCCAGAGAACACGTCGAAAACTTCGCATTCCCAACATCTGCAGCACTTGAGGGGCCACAGTGTCAGATGATTACCCACATGCCCCGGCACTAAATTAATTAATTAAAGTCATTGATTGGCTGGAGAGTGGGCTCACCTGGGTTCCTGAGCCTCAATCAATGGCCTGATTGGAGGATTATATGGACACCAGCAAACAGTGAAGCTCCCAGAGGAGACTGACGCAGCCCAGAAGCACAGAAATAACTATGCCTCATGTTTAACATGCATCTGGAGCACTCTCTATATGCAGCTCTATGACGAAGAATGAGATATAATTGGACACTTTGACAGAAATGTTTCCGCTCTTTAAAATGCGGGTACATTTTGACCGTGTTAAGAACTATATCAGTAGGTTAACAACTTCCGCAGGAACACACTGTGTTAGGAGCTACGCCGCAATTTTTTTTTCACTTGAAGCTAATCAGAGAGTGTTAAAGGTGTTGCATTAGGTGTGAATGAAAACATATGATCCGGTTTGAAAATATGATTTTGTGAGACATTATGAGAAGACATATATTTATTTGCTGTTTGAGAAGAGAGGCTGTGAGATTTTTCCTTGACCTCCTCTGTCCCCCTTGAAGTGTGTTCTATTCCCCCCCTGCTGACAACTGATGTCGGCTGAATGACCATGACATCTCCCTGGTACAATGTACACATTACCCCTCAGCAATTTATCACACGCTGTACACCCTGCCTCTGTCAAACCTGATCCACTCTGGAAGGAACAGATGAAGGACCACAGCGGCAACACTTTATATCAAGTTGCTCTTATGACCGTGTACTAACTACTGTATGCAATTATTCTAGTAAAACATTGTGTTAACATGCTACTATATTGTGATTTAATTGCTTTGTAATTGCTTAAATTATTATTTATTTTTTTGTTATTTGGGTAACACAGGTACATATTAGAGTGAATTCATTTAAAGTTTAATCTCACTGCATTGAAAACAAGTGTGATATAAACCTGTCCCTGCAAATTGGGGCAGCACCATTTCACAAACCCCGGGTATCAACAACATCACACTATGTGGCCCCATTAGCGTTTGTTAGCATTTTGGCTAACAGCCTGGTTTGAATGGCTTTCGCCAACACACAAGCAGCTGCAGCAACAAAGGCTGCAAATTCTAAATGATTTCCTTTAGCGTTTTAATCATTGAATACCGATTGGAGGAAATACACAACTGACTGCACAGTAATTAGTAATTCAATTAAATGAAAAGGGAATGATTTGTTTCAATGTTTTATTCATTGACATCAGCCACCCACAGAGCTACATAAATGCAGTACTCCCAATCACTTGACACTGCATGCTGTGACACTGCACTGACATCCTATATTTAGATGTACACACAAATACATATTTGTTTCTGCCATACAACTGTGACTCAAGACTCAAAGCATTGTGATATTGGGGAGCAAGTTGAAAGTCACCCGCTGTACTCCAAGTCGATTTCTGCTTTCCAATAAGAAACGCACCCCAAAGAGATTGAGTTCAATTATAATGTGTTTGAGCAGAGCTCTCCTCTGATCGAATCGGACAATCTCTTTATTATTTGTGATGAGCCAGTAGATTGAAAACTATCTTGGGTTTCATCTCTCGTCTCTGGACGTGCTCTCTGAAGCTATCTGATACCAGATCAGTAATTACTGTAGGTTGTCAACAATTTATCACTGGAGTCTCATAGGGTCCTGTACTGTACAACACACACGCCTTGCGCACGCACACACACACACACACACACACACACACACACACACACACACACACACACACACACACACACACACACACACACACACACAAACTGTACTGCACTGCAAGCAGGACTTACTAACAACAATCTTACTGTCTTACTCTCACTCCTTTTCACATAATGGTTATTTCACTAAATTGGATGAGGTGTGGCAAGCTCAATTGATGTAAAAAAAAAACTAAAACAAACATCATATTTGTTATTAAGGGATGCTCTTATCTACACAAAATCTCCCTTCTTGACATTTCTATGCAACATTAGGATTTCTGTACTAGCCATGGTTCATTTACTAAATCATTAGTTTAAAATACATTTTCACATTGAGAAACAAAACCACACCTGGAATTTCCTGAGGTATGTGTACATTTAGTATTATGTTACATATAATAAATACAATAACAGATGATATCTCACACAAGGTCAAGCAAGTCAAAGTCCTCCACTGTTTACACCACATGAGGAAGGTACTGTAGCACATACTCAGGAGAGGTCCTTCCTTCGTCCTCTTCACGAGATTTGATTTATTAATGTTGACAACAGCATCACTGTTTTTAATTATTAATAGAGTAGAGTCTCCCCGCGCAATCTCTCAATCACGCCTGGCGAGGTAATGGGGTTATTTGTTCTACAACAACCTTACACCTTGATTAATTTGACAACTGTCCCCAGTGTCAAGTGGAGCTGCAACTGCAGGTAGATAAGAATGTTATTTCTAATGATCCAGTGACATTGACCCGTCCTGCAGACACACACACACACACACACACACACACACACACACACACACACACACACACACACACACAAACCCATTTTGATCTAGTACCCAGTATTATGAGGTGTGCATCCTTTTACAAGACTGCTATATAGCTATTGACATTATTACAGAAGGTGTATGTTGTGAAGTAACCCCATTAAATTGCATCGAGGTTGAAAGGAAACAAAAACAAGTGAGTCCAAGCTCATTTCTTATGCAAGATCTCTGAAATTCCTTGTGCATAACTCATGTAACTCTTGTATATTTTTATATATTTTTCATATTTATACCAACTTAAATCAACAGGGGACCATAATAGACATGAAAGAGAAATCCAATCTAATGTACTAACATGCCTCATGTTCTATTCAGTAAGCAGTGGGCCTACATGGACAGCTTTGAGACATTGCATACTAGCCTACTAATTGTAACTCTCTCCATGATAATATACGTCCTATTCAGTGGGCAGCGCCTCTACGACAGCACTCAAGGAGTTCAGAGTAGATGAGTGGAAAGTGCTTTATAAGCTGACAGAGGGGTCAACCTATGAGGGCACACTCAGGTGAACAGGGCAAGGACGAAACAGAAGACTGCTTATGTTATCTACAAGAACTCAATCTAATATGGCTGCATTGGCATTCATGAGGGTCGGGCACATGCAAAATCAAATTCTGATCAGCATACTATCAAAGCATAATTTATAAATGTTTAAAGGTGTGAATCACTAACTATGAAATATGCAAATAGTTCAACTGTTTTCTAGCCGTGAGACTGTTAGCAATGAGTAGCAATAAACAAACGAACTGAAAGAAACAGTAAGAAAGCTTCTTCAATAACAATAAGAAACCATCTTCTTTCCAAGTCAATAGCGTTAACAACTAATTTGACGCAGTTGTCAACCATGTTTGCTCATCTAGCACAATCATAATAGTTGTTATTTTCTTATGTTTTCAAGGGTATAAAAGCATAAACATTTCACATCACAAACTAATGAAGACAATTAGCATTTTATTCAAGCCTGTAGGGAGGAGACAGAGGCCTTCTCTGTTCCCAATGTCAGTTTAGTTACTAAGTTTACCTCTGCGTCTGTTCACAATAATACTGTGTCTACCATTAGCCATTAGATTACCCCTCAATGTGCGTCAGCTCACTACAATTTGAATCCCTATCTTCATGTTCCAGACACTCCAATATATTTTCCAATCAATTACTAAATTATTAATGTTGTCTGTTTGGGGATCTCCTACGGCGAGGGTACAGTACCAAGATACAGTAAGGGCATTTAGAATATGAATAATTTGGTTATTTATATTGTCACTCACCCAGAGAGTGTATCCAGGAGACAGGGTGTAATCTATGCATGTTTTATGGTCTAGGAATTAAATCACAAGATGGGTATTTTTCCATTTTCAAAACCCTTTGGCCCTGACAGCGTAACCTACAGTACTGTATGAAGGTGAAGGGTGATTGTCGCATATTCTCACACATGGGCAGGCAATAAGCTTTTCCAGAGAGTAGTGATAAATGTCAGTGTTATTAGGGCACAGCATAATAAACGTTTCAATAAATAAACATGTAGTGCCTTTCAACAGACACTCGGGTGCACACACACACGCACGCACGCACACACACACACACGCACACACACACACGCACGCACGCATGCACGCACGCACACACACAGGACACTCTCCAGCTATAAGTCTCCAGGCGTCACCGACTTGCAGCACCTGCCTGGTGAAATTAGAGCCCATCCGGGGAACGTGTGTGTGTGTGTGTGTGTGTGTGTGTGTGTGTGGCTTTGCTTTTGATAATTTGATGCATCTAAGTGCCAAGCCAAACTCATTTTCAAAACCATGCCATTTTTCAAACAAAAATGACAACTCTTCGTCTATCACCTTAAAAGCAGCCCTATTATCTGAATTGCGCAAACAACCATCCATCTGCAGGTCAATATTCAAAGAGGCTTAGGTGGTGGCATTAGTTATTTTCATATTAGTGTTGGCACCTTCTCAACACTCTCCTCCTAAACCTGCTCATCCCTGTCCTACTACTGTCACAGTGACTCTTTCATGTGCCGGTGACGGAGGAAACGTTCTGTCATTACCTTCCCTACATCATGCTCCTCTCCACCACTCTGCAGAGACAGTCTGCAGTCAGAACCATACAGTAGGTCGGCACTAATGAGAAGCTTCACACCTGTCCTATGTATTCCTACTGTGCTATCCCAGTATATCCTCTCTTTAAACTCCTCTCTGACCTCAAAATTATTGCGTTGTATTGCAGGGTCCAGAGAAAAAAACTTGGCCAACACCTTAACCTCTTAAAAGAGATGCCAGTGATAGTCTCAGTCTTTCATCAAGACGGCTTTGAATGGATAGGAAGATAGATGATAGATAATAACAACAAATTAGACAGTGTTGAATGAATTAATACTTCTAACAGGTGAATAAGATCTGGTCTCAACCAAAGTGGCGTTGTCTCTCAGTGTGATGTGTCTGGTGTCATTAGTCGTAGGTGTTGCGCTGGGGAGGGACGAGGTGTCCCACAGGGTAAATGAGATCAGCACTGAGCGTTGTGTGGTAGTTGGCCCCCTGGTTGGAAGCAGATCTCCTGCTGATGGCTTTCACTGAGGTGGGATACGATGTGCCGAGCCAACCGCCCTCTGAGGGTGTTAGGAAATAAATTGTGTCTGTCACATCAGCAGAGATGATATTAGTTGTGACATTACATTAGCCTGTGGAGGGAAAGCAATGCATTTTCCGTTTAAGATATTGGGCTGAGGAAAATAAGTTTAGTGCTAAAGAGCTCCAGCCCTCTTTCAGTTTTATCAACTTTTTTGGAACACACTGCATTGTTGTGCGAGAACTATTCTACCTGAATTAATGATAATTGACTTTCAATCACCAAATCTCAGATAAAGAGCACAGTATGGTAATGTAGAAAAATGCAGCGTGATTTGTAGTGTGATTTGTGTCTGAACATTTCCTAAGCAGATACTATGCAATAAGGAATACTTCCATATATCTCAGACTAAGGATTTACATCTCCCTCTAAAGTTGTGAAAATGCATTTTGAGATATACATTCAGTTCTCTTTATTATGTGTTTACCAAATTCCCTTGGTGATTCCTCAATCCATTACCCTATATGTAATGTCTTTGTAACCGTCTCAGAGCAGCTGCTGTAAAACACACAATCACCTCGTGTGGAAAAGGACTACAGAGTTCCTCATTTTTGTAAACAGAGTTTATTTGATTTCCTGTCGTGCAGAGACTTGCAGGGAATGCTATTCTGCTCATTAGTTTATGTACATTAGAGATGCTGTCTAATGGTTTATGCATAGGAAGGCAGCAGCAAGAGCTCTTATGATTTAGTATAATGCTTATTTTATGGAAATCAAACAAAGAAATAACCAAAGTGTGCATAGAACTCACAGTTGCTCTTCTGCTCTCTCTCCCCCTAACTCTCTCTCTCTCTCTCTCTCTCTCTCTCTCTCTCTCTCTCTCTCTCTCTCTCTCTCTCTCTCTCTCTCTCTCTCTCTCTCTCTCTCTGAGTGCTGTCAAGCTGCATTTGGATTTGTCTAATGAGTGACTTAAATGAGGATCCCTCACTACTGCATCCTGAGGTGGCTGAGGTGGGGGAAAGAGGGTACATTTGAACCCAGCTTTTTGTCTCACTAAACTGGAAACTGGAGAGAGAAACCATTACTTCTGAATGGGACAGATTGAAATGAGAGTTTGCTGTAATGTGGTACTAAGAGAATGCCTGGTGCTTGATGAGTGAAAAATCATTGATTGCATTGATTACATCACATTACAGCAGACCAATTCATAACAGAACGATACGGGGATAGCAGAGAGAAAATCCATAGTAATGCTTTCAAAGCCAATAGAGCTTAACACCTACATTTGAGATACAGATGATACTGCCACCATGTTTGATATGCATCGCAGGCCCTAAGGACAAATGGTGCACGCCATTGATACGAAGAACTGTTTCCTTCTGAGCCACTCAATTTGGAAAGGTACGGTATATTTACATACAAATTCAAAATTCAAACATTCAAAATTGTTCCAAAGACACAAATGTGATTTCAACATATAGAACATCATGGAAATGAATACTACAGGGTGGGTATTTTGAGAGGGATTCATAATAAGTTAGAAAAGTAGTGGAGAAATACATGCAGACTTTGCTAATTATATGGAAATGGAAGCAGTGCGATCATGAGATGCCAATTATGTCTCAAACCTCCCTCCTCCCTCCTCCCTCCTCCCTCGTTGGTGATCAGTTTGATCTGAGCTCCTTCGCCTGATGGGCTGTGATCTGTTATCGTCCCTGAGGTCTGGCCTCTCACACAAGCTAAATAGGCGGTCTCCCTCCAATGGAGGTGGAAATGAGTCTGGCCTGAGATCTTCTCTCCTTTCTCCCTCCTGTCTTCCTCCCTCCTAGCCTCCCTGTCTGTCTGTATGCCTGTCTTTCTGTCTGCCTGTGTCTTTGCTCCTGAGTACCAGTGTGAAGAAGAGTAGGGAGAGTGTGTGTGTGTGTGTGTGTGTGTGTGTGTGTGTGTGTGTGTGTGTCCCTCCCTGTCTCCCTATCTCCCTATCTCTCTGTCTCTCTGTCTGCCTGTCTGTCTGTCTGTCTGCCTGTCTCTCTGTCTGCCTGCCTGTCTGTCTGTCTGTCTGTCTGTCTGTCTGATGCCTGATGGGTTGTGTTATGCGTTTTTATTTGTCATAAGATCATTTCGTTTTCACCAAACCCTATAGTGTGTTGACCAATCATTTACCTTTAAAGTTGATCAGGAATGCAACGGCAGAATGCTCACTATATGATGATATTCCTCAAATAGAGATACTGTAATGTCTTATCTTTTACATGAGTAATTGCATGAGACATTGAAGAATGTTCCACTACTTGATTTCATTACCTTTAATTCCTCATTCCTGAACCTATGTATTGAAACAGTGGAGTCAGCTAAACACACATTCTCGCTTCACATGGAATGCATCACTGTCAGTCAATCAAGCCAGCGTGACTTATGAGGACAGACAGAGGCCTTGACAGAATGACATCAAGACAATTGATGTCCACTTGTCTGGGAAAGTTCAGGGCAAACTAAGTTGATTAGCGTCTCTTGTTGCTGTCTCAGCATTTCCAAGTCTAAGAGCTTCTCAACTTTTGGAAAAGGAGGAAAGGATGTGATTGTTCAGTATTTTCAGATGTCGGGTCTGGATACGGTTCACTGGTTGGCTTCCCCTCTCTTTGGCTATTGAATTGACACACACCTGGCATGTACATGCTCAGGTCTCTGTTCTCTGTTTCTATGTGTGGTGTTCTGCTGCTTTTGAACTATCTGCTGTCAGAAGACATTCATCTGAGAACAAGTAGAGAGCACTTGTGTATCTGGCCTCCATGGCACGTTGCTATTACACAGAAGGTTGTAATAATAATAATAATAATGGAATATCACATAAGAACACAAAGCCATAGTCACAACTACATTATGTATGATGAAGAATTTGGATATGGAAATATGGGTTGGATTAGCATAAATTACCAAAATAAGTGTGACAAGCCATGACAAGTCTTGAGATGACTGGACCCAGCGACAGGAACAGGTGTTGAATGGACAGATTGGATTAGGACCAAAGTTAAATTCAAAGGGAGACAGAATGATACAGAACACCTGGAGCTCTGCCCACATTTTACCGTTTCTCCGTCTTCATACGACGAGTCCTGACAGAACGCTCCCCTGTGTAAAGGCAGTGAATTGGTGTCTGACTTCCTTTCAGGTGCTCCTCTCTCCTCTCCTCTCCCCTCCTCTCCACAGCAATCCTCTGCCCAGTCAAGCAGCTGCCAAGGTGAGACAGTTTTACATGGTGAGGCTCCAATGCCCTTGTCCAATTTCACTTTGGAGTGAAGCTGGGCTGAACATGCCAATCCTGATATTACCAAACAAATTAAATCACGCGGTCGGAGAGCGAGTGAGACGAGAGTGGAGGATGGAGGGAAGGGTGGAGGGGGGAGGGGGTGGAGTGAGGAGGAGGAGGAGGAGGGCTGTCAAACAGGCTGAGGAGCTCTCTGCCGCGCCTGCCAGAGGATCAGGACATCCTTGGAGGAGAATCATTAATTGGTTCAGGATGGGGGCTGTTCGGAGCCAGCGCTGAGGACAAAGCCATGATGGCTGCAAACGAACACTGGAGCTGCTTCAGTCCTGTAGAGTACACTGTCACAGGCTTCCCTCTGTCTGGAAATGTTGTTAAGAAAGAATTTGCCCTTGATAGGAGAGCCTAATGGGGGAAGATGTCCCTTGTTACAAAACGGTGGTCATGATCCAGGTAAGTGTGTAGCTCTAATGATGTACAGTACACAGCAAACACATTTCTGCCTTCGAATACAGTACCAGTTCTGTAAATAAAAAAACAAAATGTCACCAACCATGGTCATGTAATTTCACTAAGCCTCAACAATGGCATACAGAAGTAGGTACTTGAAGAAGGAATAGGAAACTGAAACACTAACACACGCATACTGTAAGCTCCCCAACAAATTACTGAATGAAATAAGTAGATTAGCATTTCAATGCATGCACTTGATGTGATTATTAGGTGGGCACAACCCGGGAGTTGAGGAAATAGACATTTAGAATTGTTACCGTTGACCCAGATCTGTGAAATACATTTTTGATTTATCCTCCTCGGTTACAATAACAATGTGTTGTTTTTTGCCTGGTGGAATTCAAAACAGCCAAAGGAAAATGTAAATGAAATCCATTAGCTAGCTTAATGGTTCTTCTTCACTGAGTAGAAACAAATCTGTGAATGATGTAGACACTGAATGATGACGTTGATCGTATAATCTTTATATCAATTAGGATTAATGTTGTGTGTTTATATGTAAATAAAAGATCTGTCGGCAGAAGCACGGATCTGACACATCATAAGCTTCCTGTGTGAGAGAAGACATCGTGATCCTAAGAGATGTATTGCTGTGGAGACCAAGCGGATTAGGATGATGCTATTCTCCTTCTCCACAGACATATCGATTCCATTCCATTCCATTCAATTCAACTTTATTGTCATTGTGCAGAGTACAAGTACAGAGACAACGAAATGCAGTTAGCGTCTAACCAGAAGTGCAAAAAAGCAGAAAAGTGCAATGTGAACAGTATATACAGGTACTTCAGTATATGAGCAGTATAGTAGTGCAGTATAGTATAAGTAGTGCAGTGTAAGCAGTATATGAATTAGCAGTAGCATTATAAGCAGAATAAATAGAATGCAGTATGAACAGTGTAAGCAGCATATGAGCTGTATAGGCAATGCAGTATAAGCAGTATATATGTATTAATAGTAACATTAGAGTAAATAGCAGAATAAATATGGAATGCTGTATGAACAGTATAAACAGGTATGTACAGTATGTACAGATATGTGCAGTGTATTAACAGTAGTATTAAAAGAAAAATATAAGGATATGTGCATTATGAACAGTATAGACAGATTATGAACAGTATAGACAGATATGTACAGAAGAGCAGTGGTATGTAGTAAGAGCAGTGTGTACAAGTGAGGATACAGTATGTACAGTTATAGGAATACTGTAGGGTAGAGTAGTGCAATATTGACACTACAGGTACAGTAACCCTGCAGCATCTTTACACAGCTGTGCTCTGGCATGACGTCTCCAGATCATCTGTCTGATCAACAATACAGCCTACTGAGCACAGAAAGATATAGCCACAAAACCATTCATTCTCTTGATGTGAATCAACTATGAATGGCGATGCTCGTCCGAAACTGCGCTATACTCATAAATGTTGACATGTCACGTTATAGGTCTAGCGAATGATATGCTCTATCAAGCAAGTTAACAATGCCATCACTTTTTCCCCCTTTCCTCCTCGAGTCCCTTCATTGCCAGACATATGAGATCATTGTAGGTGGGAATTTCATCATTTTCCCTGCCAGAATCCGTTGGGCTGAGTGTGTCCATGAAGTCCTTGCCAGAGCCGATCTGGCCTCGACACTTCAATCCCAGCGGGCCGCATCAATCACCTGCTCTTCCCAGATATCAGTCTAGACATCAACAGACGCGGGGACGGACCGGCGCCAGGACACAACAGGCAGGATACAACACATCTCTGGATTTCACATTTCAACAAAACTCAAATGTGGATAGGCGCCCGAGGTGTGAAATACATGCCTGTAACTACAGAAAGAAACTTTGAACTTCACTTCTTTTTTCTTTTTTTTAAGGGGTACTTCAAATACCATTGTTCAAAAGGGCTTTGTACAATACAGGGAAGGTTGAAATCGGAGGACAGGCTCATTGTAGTGCATGGAATGGAATGAGGAATGGAATCAATGAGCCTGTCCTGTGTTTTCTGCCTCCACTGGTACAATAGGTGTCCTAGATGTGTATTTAGTGTTTCATTAAAACCTTATGAAGATATACTGTATTACTGTTTACTTGGCGTACAGTACTGTTGATTATTTTTACCACAAATTTTTGAAGGTTTTCTGGTTAGGCCCCAACTAGTAGTAGCCATACCTCTAAATGGCATTGTCCTCAAGTTTCCTTCGGAGGTCTGGAGAATTTAAGATAAGCTGATCTGGCTTGGTTTGAACCTGGACAGAGCGATGGGAGAATGTGCCCAAGTTCATTGGATGTTACATTCCATTGATGTGTGGCTAGGCGTTTCCACCCCTGGGTAGCTACTTTCTGCAAAGGATTTCACCAGGCTTTCCAAACTTTTTTTTTTTCTCAACGAGGTTAGGTCCCAGGTGATGGGGCAGCCTGGATGCCAGTCTGTTCCTGCTTAAGCCAACTTGTGGTTGTCTTGCCAAACAGTTTGGCAAGGCAAAGTTGCATTGCTCAATGCAGAACCAGTCAGGTACCCAGGCTTACATGATACAGAGGGACAGTGAGCTGTGCAAAACCAGGTCGGTAGAGAAGGAGAGAGAGAGAAAGAGAGATAGAGATAGAGAGACAATAGTGTGTGTGTGAGAGAGAGAGACACAATAGTGTGTGTGAGAGAGAGAGAGACACAATAGGATGCGTGGGAGATAGAGAAAGAGAGAGAATAGTGTGCATGAGAAAAAGAGAGAGACCGAGACAATTGTGTGTGAGAGAGAGAGAGAGAGAGATGAAGGCAGGCCAACAGTGATGCAGCCGGAGGTTATGGGTGTGGAAGGCCAACCGACAATGTGTGTAACTCAATGGATGTTGGCCACACTGAGAGATACTGACATGGATTAATCAGTCACCAGAGGAGGGGAGGCAGTCTGACCTGACCTGGCTGCTCTTCCCCTGGGCTTCCATGGCAGAGAGAGGGGGGGGTGGATATGGAGGATACAGCCTCAAGGTTATTCTGTCTTCAAATATCCTTTAGCCAACACAACTCACTGGAAACAGCAGACTAAATCTAATATTTTCCATTTCTTTCTTATTTAGCAGCACAACGGAGCCGTATGTGGGTCGAGGATGATGTGTGTGTTGTCACATTTCTGGGTATTGTTATGAAATATATAATGACTGTAATGACTGGATATGCAATTCAGACCAACCCCATTCCGTTTCACCATGAAAATGAATTACGAGACAAAAACAAGTCCAGACAACGCTAACAATTTTAAAAAAGAGCATTTTATTAAAACAAAATGCATATTTACAATGCAGAGGTAACAATCCTTCCCGTTGGCAAAAAGCACTGTACCTTTACAAAACAGAGGGAAATACATACAAAAACAGGTCAGGGAGCCGGCTACATACTGTAGATACTGTTTAAGAGATACAGTGTCAGTCACAACCATCAGGAACCTGAACGCCTGGGTGTCAGACAGTTAGGCTAAAGGGAGAAGTCTAACACAACAATCCTTATTTAGACCGTTGCCATTTGCAATTGACAACCTTAAAGTAAAAATGGCTTTTGCTCAGACATCACAAGCAGTACACTACAGGCAGTGAAAAGGAATGATACAGTATAATCAATTATTCACACGAGTATCATATTTCCACATTCTTTAGGAATATAAAAAAGGACCTACACAATTTTGTTTTTAAATAATTATAATAATACAAAACACAGGAGGATAAACACTTATTTTCACATTGTGTTATTGATTCATTGAAAATCAACCTCAACATCCAGAACACACTGTTACAGTAGGAACTCCATAATCATCAACTTGAGCAGGAGAAAATAGATAAGACCTCTGCACAAAATAAGTATTAAAAAACAAACTGGATTTTCTTCAATACCCTCTCAACTGTTCCCTTTTCATGGAGCGGTGAGATACTATATACAGCACAGAAAGAGGCAGAACAGAATAGCCAAGTAAGTGTGTGAGTAACCAAGTTTGGTTCGAGTGCCTTTCTCCATTTCTAAGAGTTCCCTGATAGCCTGTGTACCAGACTGTTCAGCATCCAACACCACCATACCGCTTCCTTGTCATGTTTGGCCAGACGGCAAGACAAGCTGGCTTGGGCAAAATCAGACTGGCAGCCAGGTTAATGTCCTGGCAATGCCTTCCCAGGAGCCTCTTCTGAGCACAAACAGTAGTTGGGTCGGGGGCAGAGATCACATGAGACTAAGAGCTTTATCAGACCGTGGCCGAAATGGAGAAATGTCAAATCACCACATCATTAACAGTGGTTATTAAAGGGACACCCATTTTTATCATCACATTAATTATGAGACAATGGTATGGTGCTGGAGATAATTAATGTGATGTTAAACATGGATGAAGTGTCCCTTTAAGGAAGGATGCCCTCCTCAAAAAATAAACAACTGACCACCAGTGACAGAAGGGTAAAGTAAACAAAGCAGTATTTTCCTCAATTCCAGTTTATAAATGACCGCCACCTCACCTCCGCTGTCAATGGCAACATAATTGTTAATACTCCATTGGGGGGTGTTATCGAATACAGCTTACATTTACAACCCCCTGTCTGACAATACCTTGTAAAGTACAATCATAAAACCCATCCTCCCTCCTTCCTTTTTATCCTCCATCACCATTAACAACTCATCTCTCTCATATCTTTCTTCCTCTCTTCATCCGACAACAAGTCCATCCTCCATGCCCATCTCCTCTCCAGTTGTCCTCTAGTAGTTTCCTCTTCCTCCTCCTCCTCCTCCTCTCAGAGCCAGGGGTGCCAGGCAGGGTCCATGCGACAGAGGTTGTCCAGGCTGTTGGCTGCTGCCACCAAGGTGTTGACCTTGCTCTCCCCTCCCTCGAACTGTGCCAGGTTGTGGAGGCGGGTCATGATGGCCGTGACGGCTTTCTGGACCAACGAGACCAGCTGCTGAGAGTCCATGTTCTCTGGTTGGCCCGCGGGGGACAGGGGCATGGAGGTGTCCTCCTGAGTCTTCTTGTGCCAGGCGATGATCTCGTCACGAAGGACCGCTTTCAGGATGCCGTCAACCTATAGGTGGCAGAGAAGGGAGAGTAGTCAGGAGAGGACGCAATTCAACTGACCTTTGACCTGGGAGGGGTTGATCAGGTGCATCAGGTTAATCAAGGTGCATATTTCAATGTTTAAGAGAACATGGGATAAGAAACCAAACTAACGCCAACTTAGGGAGGGTCCTGAGAAATTGAGGAAATGGTGACATAACCAAACTACTCCATATTGTTAGCTAATCATGGTGGTTGAAGACTGAAAAAATCATCTTAACCATAGAGGGACCACATCACGAACCCTCACTACCCACCAGAGTACACTCTGTCCTCTAGCCTTGCCCACAGTGTGTGTGTGTGTGTGTGTGTGTGTGTGTGTATTGACATGGAACACACCGTCCTTTTTCCCAGTGCGTGTCAGCTCTATCCGCCACAATAAGCCTCTGGGAGATGGGTTTGACCCGACTGCAGCGACTGTTCTCTACTTGTTTATCTAAGCTCTCGACAGCCCAGCTTCCCCACCTCCTAAAGCAGCCCCTCCTCTCTGGCCCAAACTACAGGGGAGCGTTATAGATAGAAGGTGCAGGCCTATCATTATGGGACAGCTTTAGATATACAAGCCTCCCACAAGCTGTAAGGCTGATTGTGTTGTTTTTTGTTTTTGCTATGCCTCAACAAGCTTCCCACTGAGTTAACACTTGAAAAGTTTAACACCATCCCAGCCCAACACCCATCATTAGGGGTGAGGTTTGGGCATAAACAGAGTGCAAAGTGAAACTTGGGCAATATTTTGAATGTGGGCACGCGCACGCGCACATACACGCACCCACTGGAAAAACACAGCACATGTCCCTTTCACAGTGCACCACACTGCCCAGTATGACCCTCCGGTTGACCTACCTTGAAGTTGGGCTGAGCAAAGCAACGGGCCACGGCAATCATGGAGGCGGTGAGAGGTCCCGAGACGCCGATGGTGGTCAGGAACTCTGAGATGTTGGGCGTCAGGCGGAAGGGAACGGGCCGGTTGGCGTCCAGGTCGCCCGTGGCGTCGTTGATGTCAAAGCGGAAGTATGACACGTTGAGCTTGCCCGTGTCCTGAAGGAGGAGAGAATGTTAGGGTTGGGATCCAACCATGTATAATCACTGACAGTAACACAAAGAGTGTGTGTGTGTGGTTGTGTTTGTGTTTTTCCTGTGTGAGTACAATATCATCACAGGATCCAACCGTCTCTGATCACTAACACGAGCGATCTATAAATATCCTAGGAATTATTCTCTACAGAACACCCACCCAAGCCACGCAAGGGGACAGCTGCTTTCCAGGCAGCCAAGGTAAAAACAAAAACCTTAACAACCAAAATGTCTCTTTTTATTGATCTGTGGCAGCAGCACTGTAAAACGTCAAACTATCACCACAAGCACATCTATAATCCTCCCCTCCCTCCCCCCTGTCCCTGGTGAGTTAAGTATATACAGCTGAGCCTCATTTTTAAGCCTGCGTTTCTGTGTAAGAGTGCCAGCGTGAGAGGGGGCCATTGGCAGGAGATAAGCTGCTCGTATGAAAAGGTGAATAGCTCTGACAGCTTTATAGCAATGCATTTCATATGAATTTCCGGTTTTTTTTTTTTTTTTCCTCCAGTCTCACAATGATGGCCTTGAGCAGGCAGGGGTTAGAGGCTCCTACCCCGGGACTCTCAGATAAGCCTAGACACTCACTGTACTGAGGGAGTGCCCTGAATGCTAAACAAGGGCTCTGTGGGATAAGGCGCACTCCATTTTGGAGAAGAGTCGACACCCCCCCATCTTGGGGCTGTGTCAATTGAGTGAGTATCTTGTCCAGTGTAGTCAGGTGCAACTGGAGTCATGTACTCTGGGTGAAAATAAGGGATACGGGCGTAATCCCTCGTATTAAACTGAGAACAGAGGAGGAGAGAGAATGGGTGTTTGATCATCTGATAATGTGGACAGATGGATTGACTATCCAACGTAGTGGCCAAACTATCAATGAGTCAAAAGGGAAACAGCAACAATTCGATCTGCATAAAAATATAGACTTTCAGGAAGTAGACAAAAAATCTAGGGTTTAAATATTTGGGCGTGTACTGGGGCAGGGTTGGGCGTTGCGTTGTTATGTTATGTTTGTGATGTCCTGTCCTTGCTGTGTGTTTGTGTGTGTGTGTGTGTGTGTGTGTGTGTGTGTGTGTGTGTTGTAATCCGCCTGTGTCTAATGGGATCCGCCGAGTGGAACAGGCAGAGAAGGGGCTTAATGCGTCCGCTTAGCTGCCCGCTGGAACGCCTGTCAGCAAAGCCAGATTAGGATCAGAGAGGCGGGGCGGCAGTCTGACACAATCATCTTTAATAATTACTTTTGGAACACTGTCTCCGCCCCCCGAAAAGCCCCCGCCACCGGCCCACTGTGAGACAGCCGGGCTCTTTAAATTGAATCGTCTTTGATACCTGTTCTGCTCAGACACTGACTATGACTGACTGTCAAAACAGCCCTCTCATTGACAGAAGGCTGGCTGACTGACAGTGATGTATTGATGTCACAGGGGAGTAAGGTAATGCACACTGCTCTGTTTGGAGGGAGGAGTGCTGATCTCTTAATGCATCTGGGACTCTCTCAATATTGAATTTGGAGGGTGCTGATCTCTTAATGCATCTTGGACTATCTCAATATTGAGTTTGCCTCCTAGACACAGATCCCTTCAGTCTTTGACAGACCACTTCCGATGCCACAGGTGTCCCCCGACACAGGATCACTTATCACACCGTCGTAGAATGGTGTTCAATACGGTCATATGCAAGGTCACCCACCCCCTTTGTGTGTGTGTCTCGGGTTTAAGTTTGTGTTTGTGTGTGTGTGTGTGTGTGTGTGTGTGTGTGTCTCCCCTACCTGTGCGATCTGCAGCATCTCGGGGTTGAGGCGGTTGAGGTGCAGCATGAACTCGGCCAGGCCGATGAGCGCCAGCTGGATGGTGAACATCTTCCTGAAGGTCCAGTAGTCGGTGGCGTTGGGGAAGGTGTGTAAGGCCCACTCCTTCAGCATGCTGCGGGGAACCATGTTCCCCTGGACCTCCTTGAGAATGTCCCTCAGAACCTGGGAGAGACAGAGGGGAAGGATTAGAGGTGGGTTCGACTTTGTCGACTGGGTTTCCTGGACCTTGATTAAGCCTAGTCCTAGACTAAAAATAACTTTGAATGGAAAATCCCTGTTGAAAGTAGTCTAGGACTAGGCTTAATCTGTGTCTGGAAAACCATCCCTGTATGTTCGGACCCAGTGAGTCCTCAGGTTAGCCTCTGCTTTGGAAACCAAGGCCCAAGACCTGACTTCAGATGAGGGCTTGTAAGGCCATAATATAGCAACAGCAAGCTGCACTGGTACAATTTCCTCCACAACCTAATAAACCAGGATGCCTCATTGAAATTAATCACATCCTCCTGGGTCTCCCTTGGATAATAGATTTTGATCTGGCTAATATGATATAGTAAAGCTGGCAGAACTGTGGTGTGTGTGTGTGTGTGTGTGTCAGTCCCAGTACCTGGTGGCTGGCCTGGGTCCCGCGGGCCTGCACGGTGGCCAGGCGGTCGTAGTAACGAGAGATGGGGTTGTCGTGCTCGATGCCCTTCTTGGCACAGCGCTGCTTGTAGATCTCTACCAGGGACAGAGACGACGGGTTGTCCTCCACCAGACGCATCTGAGGGGACACTGCCACCACCCGAGGCACTGGAGGGAGGGAGGGAGGGAGGGAGGGAGGGGGGAACAGAGTAAACCACCTCAATCTGACAACATGGTCATAAAGGTCTGTGTATATACACTCAAGCACAAATAGGCCAAGGCATCAATTCACTGTAAACAGTTACCCTATAATTAACACTAAAGGTTGTGCAATAGGTCTGGAGAGATGAGGGGTGAGCCATGTGACACCGAGCTGGTTCAAAGAGAACAAACCTGGCATATGGGACGGCCAATCAAAGCAATCTAAACATTTACTCTACACTGCCATAAACTACCAACTGAACACAGCCATTTAATTTAGAAGAAATGTGTTATAAGGGAGCAGAGAAATTCCCTGTCCATATTTACTCTTAAACAAACTAATCAAGTGATGAAAGCGAGAGTGGGCAAACATCTGTGTGGGGGAGGAAGAAAAAGGAAACTGTATATGAAAGTAGAGGGAGGGAGGGAGGGAGGGGGGAGGGAGGGAGGGAGGGGGGAGAGAGCGAGAGTCACTAGGGACCAATCATTCTGAGTGCCTAGTGTTATTAGGGCCAATTCTCCCTCCGCAACACTTTGACCCTACCCTCTGGTCTCCATGGATACCAGGCCACAATCAGAGGATAGGTATTTAGGAGTGGAACAAAGTTGCTCTTTGACACTGATCTAAGGTCCATTTTCAATGTTCCCCCTAATAGAGAAGGTTGGGATTGAGGAAGGGTCCTGCAGGTCGATCCCATCTTGGAAAGTCCATCTTGGAAAAACAATTTAGCTTCCATCTCATTCCCAGCCTCCCCTGGGTATAAGCGTGCATCTTATTTCACTCAGTCGACACATCATTTCACCTCAATTTAATTTCTCTTTCCTTTGCCCCATTTTCTATGAAAACAGTACATGAAGCACATGTAAAAATCTGAACTGAAATATCAACTTTCCTATCAGACAGTTTTGACATGCCCTTGAGAAAGCTGTTTAGGCAGTCTGAGCTAGGACGGAGAACCCTAGACTCTCCTGACAAACATGGGTTGAGAGGACCAGATACTGTACAAGCTGAGGATATCTTGGGAATATGAGACCGAGAAGGAGAGAGAGAGAGACAGACAGTGAGAGATGGCTAGATAGACAGCAAGACAAACAGACAGAGAGAGAGAGAGAGAGACAGCGAGAGACAGACGGCACGAGAGAGAGAGAGAGGGAGAGAGAGGGACAGCGAGAGAGACAGCCCAGTCTGCCCTTCAGTACCAGTGAAAAAGAGGTGTCTCTTGGTGGTCTCCTTCCTCTTCTCCAGACAGGGGTTAAGCAGGCGGAGCAGCTGCAGGACCCTCTCCTCCCGCCGGGACTCGGTCAGACACGCGTCGTTCATCACCAGGTAGGGGTAGATTTTCCCATTGTGGCCGCGGATGTAGAGGCGTCGCGCCGCAGTGTTGTGCTTCTGAACGATCTCCACTCTGGGCATGAACCTGGGGGGGGGAAACACACACACACACACAGACACACACACACAGACACACACACACACAGACACACACACACACAGACACACACACACACAGACACAGATGTGAGGCTAAGGGGATTGTGTGTATGTGCTGGCGTGTGTGTGCATGAGTGTGAGAGAGCCTGTTTGTTTGTGTGTGTGTGTGTGTGCGTGTTGGCATGTGTGTGCTGGCATGTGTGTGCGAGAGCCTGTGTGTGTGTGTGTGTGCTCAGTACCTGGCGATCTTGATGTAGTAGTGCGTGGGCTTGGGCATGAGGAACTCCCCAGGGATCTCCACCTCGGCGGTCTGGGCTGAGAAGTTGCTGAGGAAGCGACACTTCTCCTCGATCAGGAAGAACTTGGGCAGCTGTTTGGTCTTGGCCTCGAGGATCTTAATCCACTTCTTCAGTTTGGAGATGAGGTTATGCAGCTTCATGGAGCCAGGCACACTGAAGTCAAAGTCTGGGGAGCAGAGAGACAGCTTTATTGTCAAAAGCTTTATTGTCTTTTAGGTTGAAATGGAAATGTGTCTTTGGTGGTACTAGCAGCGTTAGTGAATCACCCACGACCAATATAAAATGAAGCTTGGGTGGAAAATAACCAATTAGTCAGAAGCAGAAATAAACTGTGTGCCTCCATACCGTCTAAAGTGCTGCACTTTACACTGAGCTCCCCGTGGAGTTAGACTACTGATAAAAATCAGAGCGCAAAGAGGGGGAGAATGGGGATTAAATTCAAAATTCAAGTCACAACTGACATTGTGAAATATACTTGGAGGAGGTATAACAAGGGCGTGAGGAGAAAGAGAGCCAGGTTCCCATCTGAGCAGGATGCCCCCAGGACATCTCTATCACACAGGCAGGATCCAGCAGCATTTCCATAAAGCTGTTGTGTTGTTGTAATGAAACCATGAAACAGTATCAGAGAAAGGCCTTGCCATTTCACCCCCCCCCCCCTCGCCCCTCCTCCCTCCCCTAGTAAGCCCTAACACTTGAAATAAGCCTTTAAAAAAGCCAATGTTCTTTTGTGGGACCCTTGCCAGACTGTCTGCCTACTATTTCCTTGCAGAGGGGGATGAGGTAAAATTGAAAAAGTCTGGTGGAACAGCCAACGTCTCAGTGACATAAAATAGGCTACAGTATATAACCTACAAATAGAAAGAATAAATCAGTTCTGTGTCCTACAAATATACCACACCCTCTCTCCTACCAGGAAAGATCATTTGTTATTGATCAGATACAATATGCTATTGATCAAAAACACTGACGGCGTACAGTAGTAATGACCAAAATGACACCATATGGCATGAACACATCAACTATAAAGCATAACCATAAAGACCACAGCGCTGTAATTGTGCTCCAGCAGGCCAACGTTCTGCTTGACAATCCCATTATGGCCAATTAGACCATCAGCATCACGGCCGCTGGTCCCCCCCCCCCGGAGCCCGGTCCAGTCGACAGGGGTCAGATGACTGAACCAGGCACAGCCACTCCTCTCATTAACAATCATACGCTCCTACAGTTTATTAGAGAATCTACAGGCTTCAAAATGGAGAAAGTTTAACGCACAGTACAGTAAATTCTAAGCACACAGTGATTTAATTCACTGACCGAGGTGTGACATACAGTTCCGGTGTAATTTTTAGTTTTTGTGGGGAGGATGATTTCACATACAGAAAAATGTAATCTTTCTCTGATATAAGTTGAGTGTAAACGGCCTTTCACCAGCCTGCTGGTTGGCCATTCTGCAGCGCACAGGAAGCGTGGGGAGGAGAAGCAAGGAGAGATGAAGCGGAGGATAATACAGGATGTAGTCAGTGAGAGCCAGGATCGAGGAGGCTATTTTGGAGCCCTTGGCTGACCCGGGACCTGTCAGCTCATGAGGGAGTTGGGTTCCTGAGCTGTTAAAAACAGCCCTGTTGCTCCCTGAGCTGTGAACAGGAACACTGGGAGACCTGCGGCTCTCTGCACCTAATCATGGCCAGGTAGTGGAGGTGGTCCGTCTCTATAAATACCCCCCTCCTCTGCTTCCTCTCTGCAGGGGGGAAGGAGTCTCCGGTGAGTTCACATCCAGCTCCGGAATGGCTGGATGGGCACTGGCAGGGTGGCTGGACCTCTGAGCCAATCACATGACAGCAGGAGTCAGTGTAGAACGCTGCAGACTGTGAGGTGATTATAGAACTGTATCAACACCAGAGTCACTGAGTTAACGCAGTTCAGTAGAGGTATTCAGACTATTCAGAGGAAGCATCAGGGTGGCAACCCAGGCCAGATCAGCCAAATAAAAAAAACTGACAAAGTTTCCGCTTGTGATTTCATACACAACTTCAAACTTAATGTTCAATAATCTTATGTCGATTTCAATATGAGCCAAGTCAATTAATGTACCCATTTAACTTCCATAAGACACGTAGCTAATACAATTGTTGAAAGACAGGTGAGCTCTTTCTGTGGAAAGAAACATGCTAGAAAAGGTACGTCAAATATGTTTCGCAGGGTTCGGACAAACAGCCCTGGAGCAGATCCATTCCTAAAACAATAACTCATGCAAATAGCATTTGCAGTAATTGGATTTGAATGCCTCCCTCCTGCCAAATGTTATGTGTGCACACATAAACCCATATTTTCCGGCCCACAAACCCGGCGAAGGCGAGGGAGCCACGAGATTGGCTGCTCGGCAGCGCTGGAAACCGTGTTTGTTACGCTCCGGAGGATCGCATGGTTTCCCTCCCAGCTCCCCGTTGCCGTGGGCACAGCTGGGGAGCAACGGTCGCCAGGCACCCTGTGAGTTGGAGCTCCGGTGACGCCTGGGCGAGCCAACACAGCTGGCACCCAAACATCTGGTCGGATTCATGAATGCCACACTCTCTCTCTCATTCACACACGCACAGACACACACACGCACAGACACACACACGCACAGACACACACACGCACACGCACACGCTCACTACCACCCTCTCTCTACATCTCATTCTCACTCTGGTTCTTGTGCACCTTAAATACTTTTTGGTCTTAATCCATCTTTTCCTTTCATTCTCCAGTTTCCCCTCACACTCTTTCCCTATATTCCTTCCACTTTCCCCCTTTCTCTCTCTCTGTCATTCTTCCCACTCTGCCAATGGGCCAAACACATTAGCTCTACTGGCCACTCTCAAGACCATTTGACGAGAACACAGAGGAGGAATGGACAGAGCAGAGAGAGGTGTGTGTGTGTGTGTGTGTGTGTGTGTGTGTGTACTCAGTCAAACAGGGTGTGAGAGGAGCCAAAGGAGAGAGAGTTTGTTTGGTTACTGTGAGCTGGAGCAGACATTCCTAGTTTAAACCAGGGGGGGGGGGTCAGTGAACTGTGGTTAAACTGGGTTATGTAACGTAGGAAAACATATGCTTCCAAAAAAGAAGAATGTTTTTTTTTTTATGTCTCCAAGAGGTCCTGAACTGCACCTGTCAGGTTCATATGCAATATGATTACTCAGACCAGACTCATGGTCCACTGACTAACATGCACAATATCCACAAAAGAAATAAACACATAATTTTATGATTATCTTAAATTGCAAGTATCCCTGTGTCATGTTGTGAGAGCAGTTTGTTGGGCTCCAACTCCCAACAGTAACGTTTCCAGACATCACAGCCACAACAGTCAACAGTTGCTCAAACCGCTCCATCAAAGCACATGTATCTCAGGTCCAAATCATTTAGGAGCAACTGTGCTCTGCCCCCAATGTCATATTTCTGAAATGGCCGCCAAACATGCCTGGAGGGAGACTGGCTTGGATTAGCAGAGCTGTGTAATTCCTGTGTAGTCAGTCAACACCACCCTAGCGAGTACACACACACACACACACACACACACACACACACGCAAGCCCTCCCTTGTCCATTAAATGAAATCATCTGGTTCAGAACCCCAATTACGTTCCGGTACACCACTGTTCTGCCTGCTGAAAAACAGCCCAGTGTATACATACACATTCTCAACAGGGGTGTGTGTGTGCGTGCGTGCGTGTCTAAACTCCATGTCCGCTCTGATCTAAACCACTACACTCCCTATGCAGATGTATGAGTGTCATTTTACTGGCTAGGGCTGGGAATTGGATGAGATCTCACAATATTATGTTATCACGATACATAGGGTGTGGCTCAATATTGCAATACTTGACAGATTGATACTACAATATCTGTACAGAGGAGCACCAACCTGTAGTGAACTGTCCCTTCATCTTCTGGAAGACAGGGTCCTGGGCGGTGGCCTGGGCGCGCCTGGCGAGGGACTCCGATGCAGCGCTGGAGAACATGGTGGACACGTTGGAGACGTTTTCTAGCCCGACGCCGAACGTGCTCACCAGCTTCTTGACAAAGTTGAGCGTGTGCGGCGTGATCTTGGCGTCCGACACAGCGCCGCTCTTCTCGAACGCCACCGAGTAGCACTTCGCCAGACCTTGCTGGAGCTGCCTCAGGACCTGAGGAGAGAGGGAGGAAAGGAAGGAAGGAAGGGAAGGAAGGAAGGAAGCACACTGTTAATCGTGACACTCAACAAGCTAAAGTGACCACTATGGTGTACCTTCGAAAATAAACGCAAGTTGTGTTTGTTCTACGTTGAAGTTCTACGTCAAAGTTCTACGGTGGTAGTGAGTCACTCGACATGAACCTGTTTGTTCCTCAACGGGATGTGTTTCCTGATGCAGCCATGGCTGACTGCTCTCCTCCAGGAGAGACTGGGGTCAGTGTGGATGCCATGGCATAATGGCACAGTGTATGGCCTCCTCAGGCCTCAAACAGTGTCTTTATGCTGCTGTGAACAACCTTAGAGGTATTCTGGAGCTTGAGGTGATGGGACCATGGGACACCCTACACCCCTAAATCCCCCGCCCCACTCCCCTCTCCCCCCCCCCACGCCCAGACCCACTGACTCAGCCCATCAGGTGCAGCCAGGTGAGCTTGTTCCCACAGTGGGTGGTGGGGGGGAGAACTGGGAACTGTGTGCCTCTATCCCTGTCTGCCCAGTGGAACGGAGCACTAAGACCGCAGCTGCTTCTGAGAGCCCCCCACCCGACACACACACACACACACACCTTCTCCCCATCGCCCAGTCCAACACACTCACTGCACCCATCCATCACCAGTCTCCCCCGTGCTAGCCCCTGACTAGCCTCAGTGCACAGCCGCTCCAGAGCACAGCTAAAACACTTGCAGCACCGCCAGGTTCGATTTGGAAGCCTGCGTCATGTCAGCTCTCTCAGTCGACATCTAGACTTAAATGGCTATGGAGAGATTCCCCTTGCTTTGTGAGTGGTTCTGGAGGACGTGTGCAAGTGCGATATTGAGAGAGTGTTTGAGAGAGTATTTAGTAAAAAAAAATATATATATATCTTAAGCAGATCAATTCAAAGTCTCAAACCCCCTACCCTATGGGTTGCATTGTAAAAAACCTCATCTTTTTTTTTTTCATGTCAGGAACACAAGAGAGCCTAGACAGAGATTCACACACCCCTGGTAACTCTTCAGACATACCAGCTGTGTTTGTGCCACAGGGTGCCAGGGTAAGTCCCCCACCACCCACTCACCTCCTCATGCCAGTTCTCTCTGAACCAGACCATCTGGTCGACGATGCCCTCCAGTGAGGACAGCAGGGTGGGGTGCAGCTCTCTCTGCATGTGCATGATCCTGCTGCATCGCCACATAGGGGCCGTGGCTCTGATGGGACCTGGGTCAGAGGCTGAGTGGGTCTGGGCCCCCACGGAGCTGGGCTGCTGCTGGCCAGAGTCTGGAGGGAGAGGAGGGGGAGGACAGGAGAGGAGAGAAGAGAAGGAGGGAGGGCAAGATGGTAAAGAGAGGGGAGAGGAAGAAGAAAGGAGAGAAAGGAGTGGGGAAGGGGTTAGAAAGAGGAGAGAAAGAGTTTGTGTGTGGGGTGGGTGGTGGTTAGAAAGGGGAGACAAAAAGGGGATCCAAAAGGGGGACATTCATGAGTTCTAAACAGTGCTTTAGAGCTTCAAAAGACAAAGTCCTACAGCTTCGCCTTTCTCTTTCTAATGAGTAGGTTATCAAACGGACAGCTAGACAGTTCTTGTAGAGTACATGTAGAGGCACGGTGAATACATAACAGACCAACAACTGCAGTACAGCACTTAAACATACCCTTCACTTTCGAAACTTAAATTTTTTTTTTTTTTTAAAAGGGAACAAAACATGCCCTTTAAAATGTTCAAACCATGGTTGAAAAAGCAGCGTATAGCCAGACTTACCACTCTTGTAACGCTCTCTCTGCTCGATCTTGAGCGTCAGGTAGAGAGTACGGATGGGGAAGTATACAGCCTGGGGGTACACTCGTCCCACCTAACAGATAAAAGAGGGTCACAGATTACATTTCAAAGGGCCCTCCCCCCTAAGGAGCACACAGAGGAATGTGCAGGAGAATACCAAAACGCTGATGTGTCTGAGACCTCTCTTGTAATGAAAGAGGGTGTTTGAAACTGAAACCCAGGAGGAGGGGTTTAAACAGATCCGTGGTAGAATTACAGGATTCAGGAGACATTGAGGAGGTTGCCCCTAGATACTGACCTGAGGGTCAGGTATGTGTGTTCCATCATAATGGTTATGGTTAGGATTTGGAGTGGCTTGGATAAGGTAGGGCTAGGGTAAGATGATCCTAGATCAGTGCCTTAAGGGAAACTTCTATATGGGGCGCTGAAAACTTCCATTACAAAGGAAGAGGATGATGCCCAAAGTTTCACAGTGTAATCACTGACGCATGCTGAGAACTCAGCTCATCCATCAATCTTCCCTAAGAGAGGAAGACGATGTCGATGTCCAAACAAAACAGTTTCGCAGAGTGAGCCCTGTCACGCAAAAGGAGAGCGAGGCGTTCATCAGCATGTCTCTCATCACCGATGTGTCTCGCAAGGTCAGCTAAACAAAGGCGCAATGTCAAGCATCACATTATACCATAGTCCTACATGGTAACCAGACGCTCTCCACAAATATCTCAACTTCTGAGGACGTCATCACAATTCATTATAAAACATGACAACGTGACACCAGCCCCCAGGGACACAGCATAGATAGAATGTATGCGAGACCGAGAGAGAGACAGAGAGAGAGACAGAGAGAGAGACCGAGAGAGAGAGATCTAAAGGAGCAAAATCTAAATCTATAGGAGATAAACTAAACTAGACACTGATACATGGGGTTGAGGTGTGCACACAGCAGAGGCCTTAACGACCCAGGCGGTTGGTGGAGAGACCAAACCACAGCACCTCTCAGGTCTCGTACGGGAGACGCCCCGGCTGCCATTAGAGAGACACCAGATCCCCCTAGCCTGCTGATAGGAGCGTGAGGAGAAGCCTTTAGGATGTAAAGAGACACCTCAGGCCCGGCCTGAGGCCGGCGTTAACAGTATGGAGGGTGCAAGCTCTCTGCGCTTTAGGACGGGAGGACGCAGCGCTAAGTGGCAGTTAAACACAGCATTAAAGATGAAAGAGGAGGAGGAGGAGATCAGTAGCTCTAATGGGAGACGAGGGATGTCATATTTTGGAGGCAGTGAGAGAGAGAGAGTGGAGGAGGAGGAGTGCTAGATTATCTGTTAAGTTCTGATTCATCTCTCCAGTGCCCCTTGGCGGTCACCTTCATTAATATTTAACCGTCCGTTTTTAAAACATCCCGCCGTGCAGAGAAACACTAAATAATTCAGCAACACCAGAGATAAAGGCTACCATCCATTAAAAGGTGCTTTTTCTCCCTTACTAAAAGAAAGAGTCAACCTTTTACCCTTCAATCATCATAGGGTGAAGAGGGAGACCAAAAACAAGTCTCCCATGTGCCCCAAATCCCAACGGTCATTCACAGAAGTCCCCTTGATGTCTCGTTTCAGTTTCTAACCAGCCGCCATGTTCCATCAAGCCTTTGGTCGTGGGGTTGACTACCCTTGATCCCTACTAGCATGGCTCCACTTGATGTGTGTTGAAAACTACAACTACTACTACTACTGACAGATCCAAAGATGTTGCTAAATATATGCATATCCATGCATATGGGTGGTATATATACACACACTCACCAAACATTTTGTTAGGAACACCTGTACACCTTCTCATGGTGGAGGTGATGTAATGGTGTGGGGAATATTTTCTTGGCACACTTTGGGCCCATTAATACCAATCCATCATCGCTTGAATGCCACAGCCGATACTAACGAGTATTGTTGCTGACTATGTGCATCCCTTTCATGGCCACAATTCTTCTAATGGCTACTTCCAGCATGATAACGCACCATGTCACAAAGCAAAAGTCGTCTCAAACTGGTTTCATGAACATGACAATGAGTTCAGTGTTCTTCAGTGGCCTTCCCTGTCACCGGATCTGAATCCAATAGAACACCTTTGGGATGTTGCGATTCGGAGGTGCCGCCATCGGTGGTAAAGCCAGCTGTATATGACAGGAGTGAATAGGCTGCATGATAAAGAGCGAAAAGCAACACTTCAAGAGGAAGAGGGACTCAGAGAGGTATGCTCTCAATGAGGCCCATTAAAACTCTTCTTTTTTACCCTTTCTCCCTGTCTCTCTCTCTCTCTCTCTCTCTCTCATTCTATTTCTCGCTCTACTGGGGGGGATAAAAGGTGTTTGCCGTAGCTGACTACTCTTTGAAGATCACGCTCTTTAAATTGCATGGAAATAATACTCCATTAACGGAAAGCAAATTAGTCCTGAGTTTAATTATGAGCTCTTGTTCCCGCAAATGCAGACGCATTTGATATGAACTTTATAATCATTCCTTCCATAAATAATTCAAAAACGGCTCGTTGGAGATGGGAAGCCAATAAATTGCCATAAAAGGGCAGGGGAGAAATCAGAATGGATAATTTGATAAATAGAGAGTGTTGGAGAGGCGCCACACAGCATGAGTGCTGTTAATCTATCTTGATTAGGCTGACGGGCATGCACACTAACGCTTACACACGGACAGATGCACAGCCAAATACAGATGGAAATAAACACAATTTAGGAGTAATGAGGAGAGAGGAAAAAGACATTGTGCTTGGAACGGGGTGTCGTCTACCACGGGACTGAGACTCGTGAGACTAAAATACCCTGTGCTCTGGACTGCACTGGAATCCACCAAGAAAACAAAAAGGTTCGAAATGATCGACCCTTCTTCCATAACATAGCATTAAAAATAAGAAACATTGAACAGGACTAAGGGCTGCTTTCCTTGTCAGCCCGGTATCAAGTGGGCACAGGTGGGCCCATACTATGGGTGGGCATAGCAGGTAGGGTCCACGTAGGTGGGCAGTCTGGGCACGGTAAGTAGACTCACCTGGCTGATGAGGTTGAGCAGGGGTTTGCCCTCTGACCCAACCAGGCAGGTCAGGAGCTGAGGTATCCATGCCAGCCACTGGATGGGTGGCACGCCGATGCAGTACTTCTCCACAGCGTCGGCCAGAGTGTTCTTATCATCGAAGCTCAGCAGCCACAGCACCTGAGGAGGGAGAGAAAGAGTGTGAGCATAATAATCGGGTATCATTGTGTACTCAAAGCAGGACAGCGAGTTCATTTATCAAAAAAAACGATTTCCAAGTTTCATTGCTTCGGCAACAGGGACCAAGGAGTATAAATACACAAACATCCAAGATGGCTGCAGGCAGGTCGTTACACAGTGGCGCTCCTATATCCCCAACAGACGGCCAGACACAACATTGAGACTAGAGGGCTTAATTGCATGTAATAGGCCCATCATCTGTAGACCATCCCTGGCTCTCTGAGGCACAGTGATAGGGTGGTTGCTGGCCAGCTCCAGGGGCCTCTGATGGAGACATTAACCCCCCACCCACCCCACCCACCCCCGCCCCCAATCCTCTTCCTCCTAAACGAGACGGCCAGGCCACACAGCTTGTGCATAATTACAGATAATCACTGGGCATCTCTCCCCATCCATCATGCCTAAATGCTGCCAGGGCCAGCCAATCTCCGTTGTACAATACCTAGGGCAGCCTCTCTCTCTCACTCTGCCCACGCAATGCTTAATGTCCTCCCCGGACACACGGGTGCAGAGGAAATTGAAGCTAATGGCGATGATTATGTCTGCGAGTGTGATGGCCAACAGGCACAGTTGGTAAGGGAGGCCTGTGGTACTGTCATGTTTAGCATTTTTACAACAAGCGAGGCAGGGTCAGATGGTGTCATGATTAGCTTAACAGAGTCCTACCGACTGAGGGCTATTTATATGACGACAGGTTCTGACGAGGTCCTGTGAAGCCAATCATCTCTCAGCAAGAGCTCTCGCGAAAAGGTCACCTCCTCGTGATCAGCGGAATAGATCAATTTCTAAATGTCATTTGAATGTTTCAGTCGGACCACAGAATCAATGCGATCACGGCTTTATATTCAACAGAAGAAACCCTAAAAGAAGCTGTTTGAATGAACTGGGTGAATGCATACAGCTGTCACTCACCATAAAAAATAAGATAGGAGAGATCCTTTGAGGATTAATAACACACTCTGTTACCTCAACATAGTTCTAAAATACTGACACCAGCTTAAGATTCCAGGCTAGCCTGTGTGGTCTAGCTACAGTAGCTACCGTGGGAACTAAAATGACTGTTGCTCCAGTACTGTAGCTGGAATCAGTGGAGCACCCCTGACCTGCAGAGAGGATCAGAGCATGTAGTATTGATTGAGTGGCGCTGGGCGGTCTGGTTGTTAGCGAAGGGTCAGTCTGAGCAGTGGGGTTGCTAGATTGGAGTGACACGGAGAGCCATTAAACTCTCCACCCCAGGGTCATAGGACCCCCTCAAGCCCGCCACTTCCTGTGTGTAATTTCAACAGGGGAAGAAGAGAGAGAGAGGTGTAACCTTGCTCTTTACTACGGTACCACTAGATGGGAGAGGGCAACACGAGGGCGACCTCATAATAATGGGGGCTATAGGCATCATTGATGGGATGGAATAGAGGACCTTCATTTGACATGGGTGGCTCTACACTTTAACAAACAAAAGCATTCTCCTACTATGTCCTCCTAGTTGGGAGTTTTTCCTCGGGAATGAAGAACCCAAATAACGAAATGATGACTGATCTCTGAAAACATCTCGCTAGACCTTCCACGGGTTTGTTGGCTCCAGTATCAGAGTACGTCCGATCTTCAACCCAAGATGCAGGTGGAGAGAGGGTAGGGAGGATGTCTCACCTTAGCCAGGTACTTGCGGGACTTGCTCTCGTTCTGGTGGCGGCAGGCGTGCAGGTAGCAGGTGATGGCTGACACGCCCAGGTGGAGCTGGCGGTCCTTGACGAAGATGTTCTCCAGGTAATCCCCCCACATGGCCCACGCCTTCACCAGAACGTCATGCATCTGCACTGCCGCCGAGAACGCCTTGTTGGCCTCCTCTGACCTACACAGAGAGAGAGAGAGAAATGGGGGAGAGAGAGAAATAGGGGAGAGAGAGAAATGGGAGAGAGAGAGAAATGGGAGAGAGAGAGAAATGGGGGAGAGAGAGAAATGGGAGAGAGACAGAAATGGGAGAGAGACAGAAATGGGAGAGAGACAGAAATGGGAGAGAGACAGAAATGGGAGAGAGACAGAAATGGGAGAGAGACAGAAATGGGAGAGAGACAGAAATGGGAGAGAGACAGAAATGGGGGAGAGAGAGGGAGAGAGAGAGAGGGAGTGAGCATGAAAGAGAGAGATAAGATTAGATGTTGATCTTTTTTTTATTTTATATATGTGCACATCAGCTTTCATCTTCCTTCATCTATGGCACATGTTCCCAGTGTTGTATGTGCTTAATGTAGCGTGACTTATAAGCCACTTCGACTGCAGACTGAAGTGCTGTACATTAAACCAAATGGTATCCCTAGATGTTCCATGGAGGTATCAAGCTGTGTTGATTAATGGGTTTAATATAGAGTGACACTCCAGCATAACAACATCTTCACATTTCACCAAAACGTAATGGATTTACTGTAGCAGAGCTCACCGCAGCTTAAGGAAATCCAAGGCAGGTACACTTGAGAATCCTTGGAATTCTTTATCCTATTTACAGAATCTAGGGGATGTGCATGTTGACAGACAGTCCTCCACTGAGTCAGAGAGGTTAAACGCACATAGACAAATTCCCCAAATGTGCAGTTGCTCCCCTTTAAAGTGCTCCATTTATAGCTTATCTACCAGGCGGTGAGAGACGGGTAGGATCTGGCAGGAGACCTGCGGTTGACTTCACCATTACTGCTGACAGTGAAATATATTGTGAATCATCAGCCATTTCAATGCTTTGAATGCATTTCCCCTCAGGGAATATCACTTGAATAATTGTACACTATTCAGGCCTTGATTATGGAATACGGGGCAGGGGCCCCCCTATATAAATCTCTCACCTCAGTCTAAATAAACACAAGCCTGTCAATAACAGCTCTACAGAGCCACGTAAATGGTCCACCATTTTGAGAGCTATTCTAAAACAGTAAGCACTCCTACTGTAAAATGTCTCCCAAGGTCTCCCAACCAATCAATTATAATGTGTTATTTAAAAAAACAAAAAAACGCATTTGGTATGCAATTAATAAATGGAGCCTGATTGCTATGGGAGCCAGTGCCAAGACCGCTCCAGTAATATGTTATGGGCCTGGTCTTCATATTGGCCCTGTCAAAGAACATCAACACTTTTCCCTCGTCTCAACAGGAGCAAAGGCGCCTGACGGAATGTCAAATTACACACACCCCCATTTAACTGTAGAGCCCTCCTTACTCCCCGACCCCAACTCATGCTGTTAATACTCCTGTCAAGTGGGCGTTGGGAGGGGGGCTTAATGATTGCATTAGGTCCTACTGGGAATAGGCTAAGTTCTGCTGATACCAGAGATTCCCTCAAATTGCTCGTGAGTTAATTATTCGGGTGTGTATATTTAATAAGCCGCTCCCAATTTGCCTTACACCCCAGCGTGGTGTAAGGCGCTATGGTGCAAAAGATGATGGGGCGCCCTGAAGGTTGAGGAGAGTGTACGAGAGTGAGGGACTGTGTGTGCGAGAGAGAGAGAGAGAGAGAGAGAGAGAGAAAGCGAGAGAGATGGGAGAAGTGCATAGATGTGGAGTTCTGCACCCCCTGCAGAGAGAACAAATTGTGGACACTGCCATGTGTTGATGACACAGATGTAAATGACTAGGTATACGGCTCGCCATGGGGGGCAGGTATAATCTCAGAGACTGTCACCCTTAAGAGGGTGTCTACTCTGCAATCATAGCCTCTGGCTGCCATCATCACCCACTGAGAACACAACACCTCTGACACAATTTGAGTGCATGGGGCGACGGAGAGTTAACAATAGAGAGTGCATGGAGGAGAGAGAAAGAGCGAGCCCGTACTTGTTGATCTGCGCCAGGAACATGCCCTTGAGTGCGTAGAACTCTGCCGTCATCTCCTTTGTGAAGTACTTCAGGTTGGTGGACTCAATCACCTCCAGGCCCTGGTGGACAGAGTCAGTGGTTTTAGGAGATACTAGAACTTTCTATTATCACAATAAAATATGCTTTTCTGTCCATCACAAATGACCGCCGAATAAAGAAGTCATGTTCTGACAAACAAGAACAAAAAGTATTTATAATTTCAGAAATTGTTCACACACAAAAAAAGAGAAAGAGAGAGAAAGAAAGAAAGTCTGAGTGGATGTCTGGTCTGTGCAACTGTGAGAAACGATGTTTAAAATGAGAGAGGGAGCCAGAGCCAGAGAGAGAGGGAGCCAGAGAGAGAGAGAGAGAGAGAGGGAGCCAGAGCCAGAGAGAGAGAGAGGGAGCCAGAGAGAGAGAGAGAGAGGGAGCCAGAGAGAGAGAGAGAGAGAGGGAGCCAGAGCCAGAGAGGGAGAGAGGGAGCCAGAGCCAGAGAGAGAGAGAGAGAGAGAGAGAGAGAGAGGGAGGGAGCCAGAGAGAGAGAAAGTTGAATGGTGAAGCAGAAAAGATATAATGTGAGCCAGGAGAGAGTGGAGAAGAGGAGTTAGGAGAGAGTAAGTGAGTGTCCACTGGCACTTTAATGACTTGCTGTACCGTGAGCTGTAAGTGAGCTGTACGGCCTTGATTAATCAGCCGGGTCCTACAGGCTTAAGAAGAGGCTCCTATAACTCTCAGGGCTGTGGTTAGAGTGCTAACAGCACTAACACTCAGCCTGTCTGCTGATGAACTAAGTAGAATTACACATACTATATATACACACACACGAGAGGTTCAGGTTGGCAATAAATACAAATATACAAAAAATAAAAGAAAATATTTTTTTTTATACATAAGTGGAAAGAACAACAGGAAAGTAAGAACAAAAAAAAAGTAAAAGAAGAAAGAGACCCAAAGTTAACCAACTCCCTCACCTGCATACACTCATTCTTGCCCATGACCCCGGCCAGCTGCAGGTAGCATTTGACCTGCTGGCGGATCTTCTGGAAGCAGTCCACTATGGGCACAGTGGGGATGGTGTGGATACGACTCAGGATGTCCAACGCCACGTTCACCAGGCCCTAGAGAAGGACAAGCACGTTGGGGAACACTGCCTCTTGTTCTCATACAGCATCCTCCTGTACAGTCAAACTCCCGATAAGTTTAACGTCGGACAAACGCAAACTCCTGACTTTGGCCAGAGTAACGACGTACCTGCTTGCGCCCGATCTTGCCGTACTGGATGATGGCGGACGCGGAGGCGTGGACCCCCAGCATGGCGTTGTTGGTGTTGGGGTCGTGTTGCGTGTTTGTCTCATACGCTGTCACGATGGCTGGGAATGAAGACAGAAAAGAACACCACTGTAGGTCGACAGCCATACGAGTAGAGGCAGAGGGGGCCGTCTTTATGGAGCGTGAAGGGTAGGCATGTGTACCGACACAGAAAAATGTTGGATCACAAAGTATTTTATGTCTGCATGCAATACGTCGTGCTGGGGAATGTGACTTGTAGCTTGGGCCATCATGGAGACAGCATTTTCAGAGGGTGGCAGTACGTGCTTGAGCTCAAGTTGCTTGAGACATCATATTTTCCAGTTACTGCCTCTCTGAATGGTTTCAATGTCACTGCAGGAGAGAGCCAGGCATTGCAGTGTGTGTGTGTGTGTGTGTGTCTCTCTAGGCTAGAGGGGGCTGAGTCCAGCAGTGTGAGTGAGTGCTTTAGAGAGCTGACATTTGGGAAGGTAGAGAGAGCCGGAGGGGCTCCGCTCACAGTGGCATTTCAGAGAAGCCCCCATTCTGAGATAGGTGGGTACCTACAGAGAGTGTGGGGGTGTGTGTGTGTGCATCTGCTCCAATGACAGATTTCCTCTATTGAGGTGTGTGTGTGTGTGTGTGTGTCCTACCCTGGTAGTGGTGTTGCCTCCACATGAAGATGCTGCTCCAATGGGAGAGGTCATCAGAGACGATGGGCAGGCGGTTCCGCCAGGTCTTCACCACCGTCTTCATGTCGTGGAGGCTGGTGTTACGGCCCAGGTTGGCAGACTGAAGGCCTGCATTGATCTGGGCCGCCTCCTGGAGCTCGATGATCTGCTGGGCCGCCTGGAGAGAGGGACAGGGAAGAGGGAGAGAGGGGACGGGGAGGTACGAGGACAGGATAAAGAAGGAAAAGAGAAAGAAAGAAAGGGAGAGGGTGGAAAGTGGGAGAAGAAGAAGAGACAGAAACAGAATGGTGGGATAAAGAGAAATAAAACATGGATCAGATTTAGCAGGGTGTCTGGGCCTTTCTACAGTCACAGCGAAAGGCCAGTCTGCCCAGACCAATCCCAAAGCCATTACCCCCACAGTATTACAGGCTTATGATTCTTATTGGAAAACCTCTGCAAAATGAGGTCTGAAGAGCCAGCGCACAATAGATGGATCAAAGTGTTCTATAAACAATTTACCATTAGGGACAGTTGTATTAGGGCTGGAACGGTGGCAGGGCCAAAAAATGATACTCCTTTAATGGCTAATCAGTTCTTTCAGACATAACAAAAAGGACTAGAGATTGAAAATGTGGAAAATAATTCGTGGGGTCTCCATTCTGCCATAAGAAAGACTATTGATCTGCCCAAGCCTACTGTATAAGTGCATGATCCATCATTTCATTATATCAACCCATCAATCAATGATAATTCATTGATTTTCGGTCATTGGAGAGTCCTGGGTTTTGTTGATGACTTGATTCATATGCTGGTTGAGCCTGGGTATTAGCAGAAAGTCTTTGTTTGAGAGGCCCAGGGAGGCTTAGGTGAGGTATGGTACTTCAATAGAGACTTACAGGACAGTTCACTATGCACAGAAAAAAAAGAGTTGTTTTCCCCAAGCTATTGCAATGAATTGGAACACACACATGCACAGGAGCGCACGCACTCAGGGCAGAGGACCACACTGATAACAATAAATGTACTAAATTTAAAGACCTGCTTTAAAACAAGATAAATGTCCTAAAGCAGTCGATGGACTTGCCAAATCAAATCTCCAGAAACAAAATAAATTGGGCAATAAAATATTTTTCACAATTATCTGTTAATATCAGCTGATGCCACATTACTAACCTTCATTCCGACTGCCCATTCATCATGGAAATTTAATTTTCCTGCAGGTATTTAATCAAATGCTATCTTATGGAGGGGAAGTAATTACCACCATTCTCAACTTACTGCTGCTTTCCCTCTCTCCTCTCCCTTTCTCTCCCTTTCTCTCCCTTTCTCTCCCTTTCCCTCCCTCTCTCCTCTCCCTTTCCCTCCCTCTCTCCTCTCCCTTTCTCCCCCTTTCTCTCCCTTTCCCTCCCTCTCTCCTCTCCCTTTCTCTCCCTTTCCCTCCCTCTCTCCTCTCCCTTTCTCTCCCTTTCTCTCCCTCCCTCCGCTTCTGTCTAGTCTAATCACTCTTGGTGGACTTTCCAGGAAACCTTCATGCCTTTTCCTGTCTATGTATTTCGGAAGCAAAACAGTATTTTCTGAGTCTCTCCACAGTAAATTGTCTGGGTCACTGTTGGAGTATCTCTTGACTTGGCAATATAGTCATCACAATAAATATATTCCAATTCATTTTTCAAATCACATAGGTGTTTATGCCATATCTCAAACGTAGTAGTCGTGTGTGTGTGTGCATGTGCATGCGCGTGCGTGCGTCTTACCTGTAGCAGTGGTGTGTGTACATGGGAGACGATATGAGGCAGTCTCCTCCACTCCCGTATGGCCAGGCTCGAGGCCATCTCTACCAGGCGCTCGATGAAGTTCAGCTGCTGCTCCTCAGGGTGGCAGATGGCCAGGTAGCCGCGATGCATGTTCACTTTCCACGCCATCTCCTTAGGACAGCTCAGCTCCACCTAACACACAAGACACATACATATAGACTATGCATTAGTTCCACCACACGATAAATAATTTATCCTTTGCCTGTTTCTATACTGTACAAAACAATTTACTGTAGTTTATATTCTATGAGTGACTCCCCTGGGAAAATGCTTCCGACAGTCAGTGGCATTAAACAGCACGGAAATAGAACACCAATGCTGTGTGAAATTCCTCCCCTAAAATCATTTGAAAAGGCCTTTGTGGTTGAAGAATAATCAACCTGTCTGACCTGACGCTTAGAAAGCCAAGAGCCCTGGTATTGATTAGAATGATGAGTGCATTAACCACTACACAAACAATAGCCGCGGGGAGTCTTGTAGTCAAGCCTTTTGCGACAAGGTGTGTGTGTGTGTGTGTGTGTGTGGGTGTGTGTGCAGAGGCGGGAGAAAATTACAGCGATCGGTCAACATGCACTTATCACAGGCGACATGTGATGAATATGCCAGAGACGAGGCTGCCCTTATCAAGCCCTGGTTTAATTGAAAGCTGGGACATTTAGACTTCCTCTGAGCCACCAGTCCCACCAAACAGCCTGATCGCTCTTCTGCTACAAAACAAATCACTCCCCAGCAGATGCTGGGCCAATTATTCACGCACAGACCCGTAAATATTAGATGCAAAACCAAGTCGGAAGGAAGGAGGGAGGGAGGGGAGGGGAGGGGAGGGGAGGGGAGAGGAGAGGAAGGAGGTAGAGCTGTTGCCGGACAATTTAATTAGATGTCACCTTAGTACGGAGAACCCAATGGATTCGTTCCAAGTCTCCTCGAGGAAGGAGCTGGAGAATTTGTTATGTGTCAGGTACTATCACGTTCTCTCTTCACTTTGTTTTCCAAAACATGAGGCCAATAAATTAACCTCCCAAACAGCCAAACTACATTTCCACAGGTTTACGAGGTGTTCTGCAGCAGGGAAACTGGACCTTGTCCCAATGTAATGATGTTAATGTTATATGGAGAAGAGTAGCCTTATGCAGTATATATTGCGGGGGGGGGGGGGGGGGCTGGGGGGACTAGTGCCAAAAAGCCATGGAGGCTGTGTGTATTTGTGCGTGTGCGCATCATCCTCACCTGCACCAGTGCCTCTTTCATAGCGGCCCAGTTGGAGACCCTCCAGGCACACTCCAGAACCAGGTACGGGTTGGTGTGGCCTTTAGACTGGCCGTACTCTGTGAGCGGCTCCCACTGGTTCAGCTCTTTGGAACAGCTGCACAGGGGGGGGGGAGATTAACAAGCTTCAAACAACGGTGCGCACAGAGAGACGTAGCAGAGACAAAAGTAGCCACAGCAAGAGGTCCAACAGGTCCAACAGGTCCAAGGTCACCACAAGACGTCACCCATATCATTTCAGTGCAATCTTTCTGGCGGTGACGGGCAGGATATGAAAAACGGGGTAGGAACAATGTTGATGGAACAGAAGTGCATACTTCATGCTGCCAGAGCTAGAGGCGAGAGGATAAGAGGCCATTATTACTGTATCCAGTGGTCCTCCCACAGCTGGTACTCAGGGAAGATGGCGGGGGACGCATTGCTCCGCTCATGTTCCTTCCTGGCCTTCTCCATTGCCTTCTCATAGCTCTCCTGGGCCTGGGGGAGACGAACAAAGAAAGACGTTCATGATTTATCCAATTCTAGCATCTATGAGGTGGTGAGGAACCTGATGATGTGTCTGTAAGACTATGATAATGTTAAGGGGTAATGGATTACTGCTTTGTAAAAACCTCTCTGTGGACTGGAGACATTTTTACTTTTGGTCAAGTCCATCACTATTGTCACCAGTAAAACCAGTAGTCCTGTTGTCCCTCACCTGCTCGAAGAAGCCGTGCTGCTCGTAGGCGATGGCCGTGCTGGTCTCAGGGAACTTACAGCGCTTCTGCCACAGCCCCGCCCACATGTCCTCCTCCTGCAGCAGGGAGTAAAGCTCTGCCAGGGAGTCCAGGATCTCCTACACACACACACACACACAGTGAATAAGAGGAAATGTATAGATCCAACACAAAGAACTCCATCCATGCAAACAGAAATGACAATATGAGAATGGGCGCTACATCGGAGTGAGTGATAAAAACTCAGAACCATAATAGTCTTTTTCTCGGCTAACATGAAGATCTCACTTGTGGGGACCGAAGCTAGTGCACACTACGACAAATATTGGGAGTCATTTTAATGGAGATGACTGTTTAAAGAGGCAGCAGACGAGGGCGCTCCCTGTCCCAGCATACCTGCTGCGGTGGCGTGATGCTCTCCTGCTCGTAGAACTCGGTGCTCTGCTTGGGCTTGCTGTGCAGGCTGAGGCCCTTCTCAAAGGCCTGCTGCTCCAGCATCAGGGTGGAGCGCAGCCACAGGTTGTGGGTCTTGCCCAGGTACTTGAGCACACAGGGCCGGATGGGGATGGGGGGCACGCACTGGGACATTGCCTCCACGAAGCAGTTGAGGGCACTGGGCTGGCAGTCCCTCTGGGCCTGATGGCTCCCACTGCACAGGAACGGGCTCATCTCGCCCGACAGGGCCTGGAGAGGGGGGAAGATGGGGGGGGGGGGGGGGGGGGAGGAAGAGGATGGATGGGATGAGGCAAGGAAGAGGAGAGGCAGAAGAAGTCTGTTAGGACAGAAGGCAATCTCTTACAGCCCTTAACCAACCATAGCCCTTTCGTGCATTGGTTTCCTTTTACACCATTTATTTTCTTTGCTTTAGTGAGGAAACGGTCATCGTGACCATATGGCAGTGGAATAATTCACTGGATGATGGTCACTTTAATTGCATCAGCTTTGGAGATGTCAATGTGTCAGTCAAGCTTGAACTAATTGGATAGCACTATTCGTTACCATGGCATAATAATCAAAGAGACAGCCTGCCAGCTAAAATATTCACTCTATTTATACTTAAAATTGATTTCTTTCAACGCTGGCCTAATCGACATAAGCCCAGATATATATCAGCATAAATATACAGCCCATTTATGACTTCATCCCTGTCGCCGAGTAAAAACATCATTAAGACGTCTTTTTCTATTTCCAATGCATTTCTGAGACTTAATAGCTCAATCACTTCAAATCAAGGCCCTTAAATAGGCCTCTAAATACTTGAGGCATCTGGTTCGTTAAACTCATTAGGTTTTTTTTTCATATTTTTGCATAAATGAATCCGTCCTCATTAAGGGAGAATTGCATGTTTTAAGGCAGGAATGGGAGTGCCAAGGTCAGGCTGACTGTCTGCTCTGCCATGCCGCTGACAACACCCAGGGAGAGGGAGGGTGAGTCACAGAGGGACTGTGTGAGTGTGTCAGGAAAACATACAGAGAAGAGTTGAAGAGACAAAGAAAGGACGAGAGAGAATGGTGTGTGTGTGTGTGTGTGTGTGTGAGAGAGAGAGAGAGAGAGAGAGAAACCGGGCATGTCAGGTCAGACCTGAGCCTGTGACCCGTGTCTTTGGAGCATGACGGTCAGTCTAGAGTCCTGCCTGGGTGAATGATGGTGACACGGACAATCATGAGTCACACCACGCCCTTTCACCTCTCCAGCGCTTGTGACTCACAAGGTAAATGCTGCCTTGGACCACAGATCGAGGATCAGATTACCCTTCTCCCAGATCCTAACCTTAGGCATCAGAGGCGTGGTTAACGATTTGACCATTGTGTCAATGTTTAAGGTCAACCTCATCCCACTTCAATGAAGTGTGGCGGGGCGGTAGAGTACTCACGTGCTGTTGGCGGTCTGACAGGATCTTCCAGAGGCGGGGGAAGATCTGCACCCAGGTCTTCTCTGCCAGCGATGTGGAGATGTGGCACAGCTGCACCAGGGCGTTCAGGAGCGCCCCCGTCTGACACAAACACGCAACAACAACAACAACAATCACCACCACAGGTCAATCAGGTATTTATGAATTCCTCAATGCCTATCCTTCACCTCAATTAGTAACAACTGACCTGGCACAGTATTAGTTGAATCTACATATTCAATCTACATCCAGATCTAACAATCCTCTTCATACAGAATGTAGAGCACAATACCTGAGTCTGAGATATGAATGTTAATCTAAGACACCATTTCTATTCAGTAGTTGGATGGAGCTGAAAGTCAATGTAAATTCATCGCGTGGCGTTTCCACTTCCCCCTGGGGCTCTGAGACAGGTCGGGTCTCTGACCTCTTCACTTCATCATTTATCTAGCGACGGTGTGACTCTGGCATATTAAACAGCCCCTCAGGCAGGATTCAGCAGACCTGCAGGCAGGATTCAACTGCCCCGCAGGCAGGATCCAACCCCCCCCCCCAGGCAGGATCCAACTGCCCCGCAGGCAGGATCCAACAGGAATCAATACCCGTCTGACCCGGGAGCACGGAAATGCTCGATCAAAGAGGCTGGGATATCTGAATTGTGGTCGATCTGGGGTGAGTCTCTGTAGTCTAAAGAGGCTTCCTTTCCTTGTGTCTCATTTCCCTCATCCACACTGATGTGAGAGTAAATGAGAGAAGTAAGCAAATCAAGGTTCAGGGTTAGGAATGGTATCCAACACACATTCCTCGTTCCACTCATTACAATGACCCCGACCTCTGATTTCTACCTCCACCAGCCTCCCCTGGAGCAAATTCATGGAGGGTATCTGCCGAGTACAGTAGTGTTTTTTACTAAACTCATGTCTTCAGATCAGTGCAGGTAGAGAAGAAAGCCACTGAGATAGATTCCTGGTCAGAGTGAGGATGAGGAGGGACGGAGGGGAGGAAGATTCAACCAGAGCGAGTGTCTCACCTTGACCTCTCGGAGGGAGTCGAGGAACTTGTCGTGGCGGTTAGTGAGCATGTGCAGTTGGTTGCCTGCATCTCTCTCCGCCTGCTCCTTGGTCTTAGGGATGGCTGTCTGGTCCCCGGGGGCCAGCTCAATGTCTATCTCGACATCCTGAAGGAAAGGGGGATGGAGGAGAGGAGGAGAGCAGTGAGGGTAGAGGATGGACAGGAGGATGAGATATTTATCAGACATTTTTATGGTAATGCAGACAGGGGCAAGTGAGATCTTCCCTTGGGCACAAGCTTGGAGATTGGAGGGGGAAGGTAAATTGTGATTTTTTTTGCAATTTCAAATCTGTGGGGAAAGAGCTGGTTGGAGTAAATACTATTTGCTTTGTAAACAGAAGGAATTTGAAGCTGAAACTTATGTTATATCTCCTAGGAAAACAGCCTGTGGCAGAACAGGTGTGTGTGTGTGCGCGTCTCACCTCCTCCTTGGTCTCGCTGTTTTCCCGCTCACGTGGCTCCTGCTTGATGTGTGTTGCCATGGCGAAGGCAGCCCGGTCGTGGCTGTCTGCCAGGTTTATGACGTTGGTGATGGACGGCAGCATGGAGCCCTGACAGCTGGTGCCAATGATGCTGTTCCTCTCGCACACCGCCAGCAGCAGCTAACACACGCACATCAAATACAGTCTGTTACAAGATGGACATTATGGGGGTGGAAACGAAAACATACTTGTAGTTCATGAACTGTAATCCTGATAACAACACTGTATAACAACCGTTCTTCTCATACCCACTCTCTCACTCTCACCTCGATGCACTGTTTGATCCAGAAGTGGCTGCCCATGGCCTCCCAGTTCTGAGAGCAGCAGATGTAGAGCAGCCTCTCGTAAACGCGCCGCTTCATGGACAAGTCAAACACCTCGAAGAACTTGGCCCTGATCAGCGGCTGGGCGCACCGCAGCCCCGACAGGAAGGCCGGCTCAAGCTTCGACGTGATGTCACTTCCTGACAGACTCTCGTCCCTTGTTGAAGGAAAGACAACAGACAGGTAGAGGTCAACGGTCATGGAACCACTGTTTAACCAATTGTTATCTACACTTAGTCTGAAATTTCTATATGTGTCACGCCTTTCTATAGTGTCAGACCTTCTGCAAGCATTTATCATCATCTACTTATTTTAGGAAGCATATCCACACGTCAATTGTGAACCTGATTAAATTTACAACAATGGCCAGGCAAAAAGAAATGTGACAGAATATGAGGACGGAGACGCAAAACAGTTAAGATACGCGCGACACAATGAGTGGAACAAAGGCAGCTCCACACATTTACGACACTGTGCTTAAAAACGCATCAGCGTACGACGATAAACCATCGGCAGTAGTAAAGTGGTTACAGCCCACATTAAACGCCTTTATAACCAATGTCATCATTTCTAGATTATTCCATAGCTCTGGTGAACGAGACTCTAGGGTCTTATTCACACGCAGGAGGAGCATCAGCAGTGTAATAAACCTACACCGAGTACTTATGCACACACATCCTTCTGGAGCAGCTGTCAGGCCATTCCATTATCTTCATTTGATGTAGATCTGTCAATCATGGTTTTACAGCTTGTTTAAAGTGAGGTGACTGATATAAAGAGCAGGTGTCTGAGAGCAAAGAGGTTGAGAAAATGGGTAGCGGTACTACTTGTGCACATCTGGCTGGTTTGTGTGTGTGTGTGTGTAGTCATACGGCCAGGCAGGATGGATAGCAGAGGGCTGATGAGCCAGTCCCCTCCTGCCGGGAGGCCCCTCCCCTCTGCCTCCCCCCCCACCAGGTGTCCTGTCAAGAGCTGACTCAGACCTCGCACTGTCATAACCCCCCAAACCCGGCCACCATCCCTCTCCGTCGTTCTGTTTACCCCCCGCCCCCTGTACACCGGTTGCTCCCTGTAAATGTTCTCTCTCTCTCTCTCTCGTGTGGCCACCCGTTTTATACCTTTCCCCCTCTCCCTTCCCCACGTTCCTTCTCTCCACCATTACCTGTACTCCCCCCCCCCTCTCTGCCTACCTCTACCCCTCTCTCCCTACCTGAGATGGATGGAGCGCTGGTGTGGCCGTGGCCTGCCTACTCGGCCTGGTGATTAATGAGGGTAATTACCTGTAGACGTAATTAACGAGGTCCAAGAACTGGGCATTTAACTCAAGGTCATCGGGGAAGCGCTTCTCAATGTAGGTCATCATCTTCACCAGCAGGATGGACTTCTCTCTCAGATTGGGCATCTGCATCGGTGATGGAGGGAGTGAGGAAAAGATGGAGAGGTGGAGGAGAGGAGAGTGGGGAGAGAGCAGATTGATTCAGTTAATTTATCTTGAATGCATCTGACGGAGTGCGCTGTGCGGCACCTTTGCTCCCTCTCTTCCCTGCTCCTCCTCCTCCTCCACCACTTCCTCTCGCTCTCTGCTGGACCTTTCGTTTCGAGGAAATGCATCAGAGCAAAAGAAATCCGGGTGTATTTGGGCTCTCAAAATCTGAAAATTGCTTTGCTGCCTGGATATCACAGCAGAGATAATTGGAAGTCTTTTTCATGGGTTTTCACATCACACCTGAGGGTATTACCAACACGAATATGGAGACACAGATTGAAAGGATAGGCCTACATTTTGAATGTATACATATGGGAAGACAGCTAGTTGGGAGCTCTGGTGTCTGACCTGGTTGGCAGCCATGGGCGAGTTGTTCTTCACCCACTCCTCCACGATCTTCACCACGGCGCGGAGGATCTTGGCATCGGGCGACTTCTCAATGAGCGAGGTGAGGATGACCTGGATGAAGTTCTTCCTCATCTCCATGCTCATGACGGACAGACGGGTCTTCACCAGGTCCAGACTCAGCATCACCAGCTCGCTGGTCACTGAGGGGGGGGGGGGGCATTAGGAAGGTCCAAAAACAGTCAAAGCCATGAATTCATTATCAAGCTCCTCATAGTCTTATAACAGTCTACTACTTGCTATCTAGATTGCAGCCAAGTGTCAGGCTAACAAATCAATATCTTGAGGCTGTTGAAATAATTCGCTACGCTGGGGAAACGGAGCAGAAACTCATTGAGGATGAGACGGTCACGATCTTGCTGGCCAGAGGACGTCTATAGCTTCTGGGCTTCCTTTGTCTACACTCCGTGGAGGCTAAATGTGTGTGTTCCTCGATAGTGAACACACAGAGCATTAGGGAGCCGTTTAAAGTCCTGATAGCATCTGGTGATCATTACTAGGCTGGTGAGGAGGTGGTGGTGGACAGACCACAACATAGCACACAACATTCACCTGCACCATCACACCACAAAGCCGCAGGCTCCAAACCTCCACACAACATTCACCCTCACACAAGAAAGCAGCACACTCCAAACCTTCATACAACATTCACCCTCACATTAGGCCTAAAACTCAGCAGTGGTAGGGGGAATAATGCAAGGTGACAAGCTGTCAGTCTCAGCCTGGGAGATATCCAAACACAATACGGGAGGTGGTAATCAGAGCTGTGGAACATTCCCTGTGAAACCTTTCTGTCTATCTGCCCCGCGGATCTGCCTGACCCCTGCAGCCATTGAGACCACGCTGCAGGGGCTTTTGTGCAGGTTTCCCGACAGTGCTGAGATAGTGGGATATCTGAGCTCTTGGCCCATTGTTTGTGTGTGTATGTGTGCATGTGTGCATGTGTGCGTGTGTGTGTGTGCGTGTAGTGTGTGGGTGGTCGAGATGCCAGGAACACTCTTGCTCTCTCGCAAACACACACAGCTTGCAGTCTCACATACACAGATATGGGAGGATGGGTAAGGGGGAGTGGGGGGAGTTCCACAGTGCTACGGTCCTCGAGCTGAAATGTCACCCCAGCCAAGACGCACTGTAGTGTAGCGTAGGCCTGAGTCTGGGAGAGCACTCAGACCTGATGAAATAGAACAGAGAGGTAGTGGGAGAGGAAACCTGAACCTGCCTCACTGGAGCTACAGGAAGACATCTACTGGGAAAACTGGCAACGGTGGGCCTGGCGATGTGGGGGGTCTGAAGGACAGAGGGAGGCTCTGTGTGTGTGTGTGTAGGTGTGTGTGTGTGTCCATCCACCTGTGCTGGTCTCTGTGGCCCCAGGGGCAGCAGTCTGTGGGCTCAGGTGCTCCCTGACCATCTTCTGCAGCGAGCGCATGAACACTGAGATCAGCCTGTCGATGTAGCTGGAGTTGTAACTGCAGGCAGACTTCAGAATCATCAGAGTTCCTGGAAAAGAGGAGAAAAGTTTATTAAAATCAATGCCACCGTTTCCCCCATGGCCAAGCCCTGTACCTCGTGAGCACACACACACACACAACAAGCTAGCACTTTCTGTCTCCGAAACACACAGGGTGACAGAAAGACACATACGCACACGGAAATATGCCAGACTGGTGACTTTGGCGAAAGGCTGTTTGTGTAAGGGTAAGTAGTACAACAAGGACATTTTTGGAGGAAATGTAACCGAGTTAGCAAGCGGGAAAGAGATGAGTAATGCACTTCTCTATGTACCACTCTGGGGAGGGGAGACAAATGTACCACATCAGCCACGTGTGGAACCCAGCACCACTAGGACAACAGGACTCAAAAGGTATCTATTGACCACTGTTGCCATTTTGGGACTGGTTTCAAATAGCGTTACCTTTACATTGTTCTCCGATAGCGAATTGTCACCTTGTGTGCACTGACTTAAATAAATAAGAATACGCCACCTCAGTGTAAATTGAGAATTTATTCTCATGTATTAAAAATAAGCTTCTCGAAAAAGAACGTGACATCTGGTATGAAAGTGATATTTGCAGAAGGAGCAAGGAGAGAAATGGCTCTTTTCCCCAGACATGCTCTGACTGCTGTACTGTAAACCTCATTTAAAACAGGCCAGATGTTAACCCATCCGGCACATCCCATTGCTTTAGATTTAAACGACACTCACTACTTTAATTGCTGGATAGAGATTGAGATATGAAGAGTTAGAGTGCGTGGGCGTGTGTGTGTGTGTGTGTTTTGTGTGTGTGTGTGTGTGTGTGTGTGTGTGTGCGATAGAGTGATGGAGCAAGAAAAAGACAGACAGACAAAGAGATGGGGAATGGGAGGGAGGGAGGGAGAAAGAGGGAGCGAGAGAGGGAGGGAGGGAGCGAGGGCGCAAGAGAAAGAAAGAGGTGGAAATAGAGAAAAGAAGGAGAGATGTCTCACCAAAGAGCTGTGTGGGGTTGGCACTGCTGGTGGCCTTCTCATAGTTGGTGAGCCCCTCATAGATGACCTTTCCCACGGCGGCGTACAAACACTCCAACTCCTCATACTTAGAGGCCACAGTGGAGGTGCCTTGGAGAGGGATGGGAAACAAGCAAGAACTAATAAAGAACAGGAAACAGCAAAACCAATAGAACGAAGAATTATGTTTCTAAATCATAACCACGACGTACAAAAAAACGTTATAGGGGTTTGGTTGTGGTGCGAGACTAGGCTGAACTCACTGGGCTCAGTAGGGAAGATGCTCATGAGACGTGAGAGCAGTGAGTGGACGGCCCGGAGGACCTTGGTGTTGCCACAGGTCATGCAGGCGGCGATGCCCCTCTGAAGGGGCTTGAAGTGGGCCAGGATGGCTGGAGACTGCAGCACCGTCAGCAGGAATGCCAGGATCTCCAGCCCCGTACAAATGTTAGAGAAGTTAGCCTGGGCAGGCTGCTCCTGAGGGGGGGGGGGAGAGGGGGAGGGAAGGAGGGAGGAAGAGAGAGTGGTCAGAATTTACATGAAAATAAACAGAGACTAAGGAGTAACAGAGTTGACCATTATCAATCTTGGCGACAAAGATAGATCTTCTAAAACTGGCTTGGTGATCATTTGGGATAAAAAACAAACAAACAAACATGGAAAATACAAGCAGAATTTAATTGTGACTAAACAGCAATCAACACCACGACAACCATGGCGGTGATAGGTGATGATCTGAAACAAATGCAACTTTACTATTCTGTGATAATGAACAAGGTGCCTCCTGAGATAAGGCCTTGGTCTTAGTTAGGGAGTATTGATCTGAGACTGTAGAAACAGAATGAGGCCTAGTCTCTGGAGTGTGGCAGAGTGTGTGTGTGTGTGTGTGTGTGTGTGTGTGCGTGCGTGCGTGCGTGTCTTCCTTCTGCCTCATTCTCCAGTCAGCCCTCGCCCACCACCCCTTAATCACTGACATGGCAGTAGAATGAGATGATAAAAGGCAATCCGATTTGGAGCACCGTTCATTAGTTCGGATAAGGTACTGCATGGTCCCAGGAGATGGGGCTGAGGGGAGGGGGCAGAGTGGCTTGTTTGTCAGACCCTCCCTGGAGGCTTTGGAGGGGGGTAGAAGGATGTGGAGGGTGAGGGGTGTGGTGCTGTGCAGCGATCCACGTAGAGGGAAGCGTAAGCCTGACAACTGGCACAACCCTCTGATAACCTTGTCTGGGGAGGCTTCTGAATAGGGCCAGGGAGATGAGGGGAGGAGGGGGTGGGGAGGAGGGGGGAGGAGGAGGGCGGGGAAGTCTGCATGGACTGGCACTATCTGGTCTCTGTCATTATTTTGTCATTATGGCAGCGCAGGCTCACTCATTGTAGTTGAGATAAGAGACAAAAGGACTTTAGCATTATGCAAACAGCAAGACAGAGCTTAGGGGCTGAGGAAAACTTCTAGCTAAGTCCCAGAGAAAGATTGCAAGAACACGTGTGTAGTCTAAAAACTATTACAGCTACTATAACAAAATGTTACTCCTTACTTATAGTTTACAGAGTGTCTTTTTTCTCTTTTGTATTGGTCAGTGGGGTAGTTGCAGGTTACTGATGGGCAGGTTAGGTGACCAATGAGTGAGGAGATCACTTCCCTGGTGTGGGAGGACGGGAGCCGAGGTCAGCCCAGGGGCACTACGGGTGAGGTCATTTCCCTACGTCTTACCACGGTCATGAGGAGCTTGTCAAACCACTGCAGTTTGAGTTCAGCGCGGGGCCACATGTCCGGCCTGAGAGCAGTCTTCATCAGGCTCACACAGCGACGAGACAGCAGCTCACCTGGGGAGCCCGCCACGTTGGCAGTGTCGTTCACCTTGGGTGAGAGGAGAGGAGGAGAGGGAGTAAGAGAGAGAGGTTAACGGTGAGGCTGTGTGATGCACATCGGAGTAACAGGGTGACTGGCAGATGTGTGGTCCATTAAAGTGTATAATATCTGAGTGGGTTTGGCTGAAGTCATGCTCTCTTGCATTGAATATTTGTAGCCCAATTACTTATTGCGTTGTGTGTTATCCTGCCCAATAGAGGTGACATAATGTCCCGGGCTATTTCAGGGCCAAGCTGACAGAGCCAGCACCAAGGACACCTCTGTGACTGCAGGCATGGGACAGCTGTGTGTGGGGACAGCTGGAGGACAGCCACCAAGTGTGTCCTACCTGGCCCACTGGGACCGAGTGGCCCTGGGACAGGTGTGTCTTACCTGGCAGGCGATTCGGATGAGGAAGTTGACCACAGTGTCTGTGTGCTGTTTCTCCACAGGCTTGGTGAGGAGGGTCTCGGTGCCGGGCATGGACGGGCTTCGCCCAAACACCTGTGCACACACACACACACACACACAATACAAAAAGTGAACAGACTGTCCTTGGACTGTGTCTGATCAACCGGGACAGAAGCAGAGGGCAGTGGTGACCTTGGAGGATGGAGAAGATACTAGGCCAACTCCAGCTCAAAATAAAACATTTTCAATGGAGAATCTCTTTTTTAAAAGAGCAGAACTTTTCCTGTCAAGGAGAAGGTGTGTGTGGGCGTGTGGGTCTCCTCTTACTGGTGTTTTTGGTGTTGTTACCGTGCCAACGGCTCCGGTCGCGGTGCGGAACCTCTTGACGTCCTGCCCGACTGCCGCGTCCATAGTGAGACCCCTCTTCACCCCTCCAGACCCTGCACTGGTCCCCTCACCACTGCCCACCGGGTCCCCCTCCGACTCCGGCTGCAGGAGGGAGACAGAGAGGTGGAGAAAGAGAGAGAATGTCAGTCCCTTTATCGATTACCATCAATACCGAATCCCTACAATCTTGTTAAGGAGAGCAGGGTACAAATCTGTGTGCTTATGTCCTGTCATCTAGTGTGTGTGTTTGTGTGTTTGTGTCTCTCCTACTTACCAGCTGGTCTTTGATCCTCTGCAGCTCCCACTTGATGACGACCTCGGCCAGGTCTACAGCCAGCTTCCTCTGTTCGATGGTGACGCTGGGGGTGAAGCCCAGGCGCTGCATGGCACTGATCATGTGCTGCACCAGGTGGTGTCTCACTGGGTAGTACACCTGGGGGACAGGGCATGATGGGCATACATGATTAGAACACGCATGTGGACGTAGATAGTAATGACACAGAAGCGTGTACATGTTGTAATTGAGGTCACAACAACCCAGTTACTCAAAATGCACACATCACACACATAAACATCATACACACAAGAACAATTGACAGCACACACATACTTCTGAAGTGCTCTCTCACACACACGACAATTACACTCAAACCACAAACAGTCAAGAGCGAACTCTCACACACTCAAACGAGCGAGAGATGAGATTCCTATCTGAGGGCTGTCGACATTGTCAGAGGATATTAACCGCCAATCAGATTGAGTGTAATTATTCCTGATGGGTGTCTGGGACTCTGGAAGCCCCCGGTGGGGCTGTGGGGGCTGAATGGCTAAGCCCTGTCCATCAGCTCACACTCGCACACTCTCCAGAACACACACTCCACAGTCGGTCATTATACACACACTCAACTCTCTAGGGTAATTATGATGATTAGATTAGATGAGTCATCTCAGCCACTGGGAGCTGCATGTCAGTGCAGTCGGAAATGGAGTTGATGGAGATTCATTCAGTCTACAGTCATGACCTGTCATCTCCTGTGATGATGTGCGGTGATGATTGTGATGATGATGATTAGTTAAATGGAATGAGCAACTGCAAAGGAAGACCTCTCTTTTCTGAATAAAGTGCCAGTGCAGCAACAGATTAGTGCGTGTGTGTGTTTGTCTACTCACTCTGAAGTGCTGGACGATGAGGTGCAGTATGTGGACCAGCTGTGGGACGGTGTGTCCCTCCTCTACGATGATCTTCCGCGTCCAGTGTGTGAGCATCTGGTGCCCGTCCTCCATACGAGCGGGCACGGCCGGGGTCAGGATGGCCATGGCCTGCCTCACGATGGCCCTCGCCTCCATGGTGTGGGCCTTCAGTAAGCTGTGGAACACCTAAACACACACACACACAGGACATGCAATAAGTAACTTGTTTTGAATACCAGACAAAAACCTTGAGGGTTTAAAGTCCAAACATTATAGCAAATATCATCAGCTCAGATAAATATAACCACTGGTAAAAAGCAGTTAAAGAACCATTAGATGCAGTGGATTAGCTCCCATTGGTTGACCGTCATCGCATCATCAGTTGCCTGCCTGCCGCCCCCCCCTTCCTTCCTTCCTCCCACCTTCTTTCACTCCCCCCTCCCATCACCTGCAGTACGATCTTCTTGTGGATGGCGAACTTGGCGATGATGTGAGCCAGCAGCAGGTGGCCGCTGTACTTGCAGGCGGGGTCGACGCAGGCCTTGGGCAGCAGGCAGGGCCAGGCGAAGGTCATGAGGCGCCGCAGCTTGCTGTTGCGGGACTTGTTGTTGTCGTGGATGTGGTGGGGGGCGTGCTCCACCAGGAGCGTAGAGAACTGGAGAAGGTAGATACGCAGAGAGTCCAGCAGGTCCGCCTGCTTCTCTGGATCCAGCACCTGAGGGGAGAGGGGAGGTTACAGTTAATCTGTTACTACCTGAGTGTTAGAGTATTAGTCTTTTCCTTTTGTGTCATATTTATTTCATGTCCACGCAGGGGTGTTCTAATCTTTAGCACCTGTATATTAGGCTTTGAATCATTTAAGGCTTAAATAAAATAAACAAAAAGAACTACAACTAATCCGATTGGATGTGTGGGTAGGGATTTCGTTATGGTGGTTTTTTAGTTTTAAGATTCTCAAAACACTTTATTTCTCCCTGGGGTAGAATGAGAGCGTGGGGAGGAAATGAGCTTCTGACCAAACCAAATCAGAGCCATTAGGCCTGGTGTTAGTCAGGGCTGTGATCTGATCCTCCCCAACACAAACAAACAGGCTGACCTTTACTGGGGCGACGCTGTGACATTTCTACCAGGCAGACTACGCCATTACAGTCTGGTCTGATGAATGGAGCAGGCGATGAGAGCAGAGAGGAGGGGGGGGGTGAGAGGAGAAAGGAGCGGCAGGATTAGAGGAGGGGGGGTGAGAGATGAGAAGAGACAGGGAAAACAAGATGTGTGAGAGAGGGAGAGTAAGATGGACGAATGATGGGGGGATGAATGAGAGGAGAGAGATGAGAGGAGAGCGTAGGGGAACAGGATATGTGGTCAGTGAAGAACGGGGACGGCTGAAAGGAGAGACGGGCAGAGCAGGGGGGCGAGCGGTGACTCAGACAGCCGGTTGGTTACCTTGGTGATGAAGACACTGGTAATGCTCTCAGGGTTGTCGCCCTCTGGATTGGGTGGGCCCAGGAGCTGTTCCCCCTCCCCCTTCTCAAAGCTGTGCAGGAAGGCCGGGTTCAGGATGTGCTGTAACACCTGACGCAGGGTAGACACAGGTTTTAATGACTGTACAGAGGCTACATAAACAACCAGAGGCAGGAAAGACGTGCCTTTTAATGACAAGTACAGTCAATGTCATGTAAAAGGTGGGAAAGAGAGAGAGTTCTTATGAAAACAAGAGTAAAATGTTTTTTTTGTTTTGTTTAGTCTACAATAAAGATCAAAAGAGGCAAGTTTACAATCTGACTGCCAGGTAGAAAACCCTTACAAATGAAAACCTACAAAAACCAACATGTTAGACTTCTTTGCCCATATAAAGGCTTTTAAAAGTCTCAAAAGTAAGAACCCATAAATGGTAGACAAAAGTATGATAAAGCAGTCAAGACTAAAACAACCGGATTAAGAGCTAACGACTGCATTTATTTAACACTATCTGTTAATGCATTCTCCATTCCATAAATCATCCTCAAGGCAGGACATTGTTCAATGGAGACATCATGTGGCAGCATATGCTCCAGCACTGCCATGAAAACACACACACACACACACACACACACACACACACAACTGAAAATGCATAGCGCGCCGCTCTCTTATTCAAACTCATCTGTTCCCATTAATTCAGACACTTTCTGATATCAATCACCGAGACGTCGTCGCTGCGCATTACTCTAATGACACTGGATGATTGGTGTCTCCCTGTAGCTTTGCTTAGAGTGTGTGGGTGCGTGTGAGTGTGTGGGTGCGTGTGTGTGCGTGTGCGTGCGAAGGCTAGGTCGGTAGAGCTCATTCTCCAGGTGTTCCTTCATTACCCCCACCCCTCTTTACTCTGCCTAACATTATGAGGGGTGTGTGTGTGTGTGTGTGTGTGTGTGTGTGCCACAGTGACATTAGCATTATCTATTACAGCAGACAGCACCTCAGGAGAGAGAGGGGCCAGGAATATGCATTATGTTAAAAACGTCCAGCTGTTAGGCTTGTGGAAACATCTCTGTTAGCAGGTTTGAGCCTGGGGCTTCAGCTAGAGGGGAGGGGCAGGGCGGTGGCTGAAACAACAAAAGATGTCACCATGCCCCTGTTTCAGCATATGCCATTTCTATTTCGAATAAGAAAACATATTTAATTGTCCAATTCAAAAATCCCTTCTTTGGAGAGTTTATTTTGGTCACCCAAGTATAGACAGAGCAGAACAACATGAACTAGGTCTCTACCAGATTTGGAGGGTCACTGCAGTTCTCGCTCTAGTTTAAACTGAAATATTGACTCTGATCCTGTTTGCCCGGTGCTCCAAACTTCTGGGTTTCCAGGAAAATGCTTAAAATCAATTATTTAAAAGTGTCAGTGGAGGCAGCGCACACACACAGGCACACACACCACGCCAGCATCTGCTTCTCGCCAGAGGAAGACGATTATGGGGAAAATAACTGTAGGAGCAGAATTCAGCAGGGGGAAACTAGTTCTACAATGCTAGGAATTAAACCGCTGCATTTCAGCAGGGGAAGCGGTGCATAATGAGTTGGTGAAATATGCAGTCTTTATTGTCTCACTGTCGATCTGTTCTTCTCAAACTTATACTCAATTCAAATCTCCAACTTAACAGCTGATGGCGACTACATTATGTATAACACACTTCCACTTCCTATAGCCAGGTCTGTGTGTGTGTGTGTGTATTTACCTGTGTCATTTTGTGTGTGTGTGTGTTGCTGCCATTGCCTGCCTGCTGGAAGTGTGTCAGTGCTTGGCCCATGGCTGCTTTATGGGAGGGTGACAGCGCCATGCTCCAAATACAGTACAGGCCACAACCCTGCCTTGACTCAAAACAAGTCTCCTGAGCGTAATACCCGCTGTAGTGGCGGAAAAGGTACTCATCTGTCTCACACACGCACACCAAAAATGTAGAGGGGTTGAAAGACAGTCACAATGTCCTTACCGACGCAGAAAGAACTCAAGTAGGGGAAACAGCTAATTAGACAACTACAGGGCAAAGGAACAAGGGTCACGGACAGTACCTTGGCTTTGAGTTCGTCATTGAAGTGGGGGTCGTTGAACTCGACGAAGCGGAAGAAGAGGGCTCGTTTGTGGGCGATGGTGTAGTTCTTGGGGATCTCCTCCTCCATGTAGTCTTTGAGGAAGGTCATGTTGCAGAGGAAACGGCCTGTGAACGCCCGCAGCAGCTGGAACAGCAGTTCGATCTCAGAGTAGTTACGCCTGGAGGGAGGGCAACGTAATGGCAGAGATGGACAGTAAATAACAGAACACCGTCAGTGTGTGGCCACATAGGAGCAGAATCCTAAACAATTCATGCTTGACGTCAATGGAGTGTTTTGCATGAATAGTCAAGCTATGAACACATGTATGGAGTTAGGATTGAAGAACCACTGATCAAAGCCCCTATGAACAGATGCTGGCAGTACCTTGTGTCTGCCGTAGAGATCAGTATATCGTACGTACTTGCAGTAGCTGAGCAGGCAGAAGGCCAGCAGCTTGGGCTCCTTCCAATTGGTGGCGGCCATGTTGTCCTTTCGGTGTCTCTCCTGGAAGGCCTCGCTGACCCAGACTCGCCTCAGCTGGCTGACCAGGGAGTGTTGCCCTGCCAACCAGCCCTCCTCGTTCTTCACTATGATGCTGATGATCTGAGAGATGGAGGAAGACAATGACAGGCAAGTTGGCACAAATCTCAAATTCTACTACATACAACAACTGAGGCTGGAATATTGTGAATCTGTAAATCAGTCTGGCCTTCCTCTGTGTGTGTTTGTGTGTGTATGTTCACCTTGATGGCCTGGAACTGCAGGTCCAGCCGGGCGGTGCTTGTGGAGGGGGATCCAGGCCGGACGGTGGCAGCAGTACCAGCGGGGACCAGCAGGGGGACGAAGCGGCTGGGGTTAGAGGCCAGGACGTCCCTTAGGGGCTTCGCATCTTTGTGCTTCAAGAAACTCTGCAACACAACAGTGGACTAGGTGAGGGGGAAGGCAGACTGCAGCATAGTGGTAACAACAAATCAACATCTCATTCGATGGCATACGGTGGTGCAAAACCTTTCCCTTTAATTACAGGCCTGTGGATTTCTCTTAGCACTTATTGGACACAACAGATGGCACGGAGTATTGCCAGACTTTTTGGAAGACTGTTTCTCAAGGTATGAAAGGCTTACTAAATAATGAAAAGAGTGAACCATGAGAGTGTGCGCTGTCTCACCATGTACATGCGGCTCCACTGAGGGTCGTTGAGAGTGGCCTCCATCATGAACAGTTCCACAGTCTGGGACGGGTGACGCGTCAGGAACTTAATCAGCGGCTCCCTGAATGGACTGCCAGCCTGGAGGGATGTAGGAGAACAGTCAGGGAGGCGCACACGCACACACACATCACACATACACCACACACACACCCCAATACAAATGCAAACAGATGTGTGCACCCTCTAATTGAGAAATGTAAGTGCACAGAGGAACATCACCCCCAACAAAAACATAGACAAAACTTAATTTACAGCCTTAATCATACTGAGAAGCCCTGGTAACCACGTTAGGGGAGCTGAGACACTTAACCATGACACAGATTTATGGTCTGACATTTGAAGCTGAAGCGTACCACAGAAAATCTCAAAAAGGTGGAAATTGAACACCTACGGTGATGAAATAGAACACTGAAAATAAATAGAGAGAGAGAGAGAGAGAGAAGGGGTAGGAGTAGGTTAGGAGTAGGTTGGGGGGAGGGTGTAGGAGTAGGTTAGGAGTAGGTTGGGGGGAGGGGTGTAGGAGTAGGTTAGGAGTAGGTTGGGGGGAGGAGGGGGGGGGGTGTAGGAGTAGGTTGGGGGGAGGAGGGGGGGGGTGTAGGAGTAGGTTAGGAGTAGGTTGGGGGGAGGAGGAGGGGGTGTAGGAGTAGGTTAGGTTTCTAGACAGATAAATGATGTTTCCATCAGTGGTAGCTAGTCACACAGGGGAGCTGTACCTCTATGAGCATGGCCCTCTCCGTCTTCATCACAACCTCCAGCAGAGGTTTGACCAGGGTCTGGGGCGCCGCGGGGATCAGGTGGAACAGGTTGATGATGGCCGAACAGATCTTCATCTCCTGCAGACGGGTGGGAGAGAGAAGGCATTAAACAGTTAGAATCAATATCACTTTACCCTCACCTTGGACAGACAGACAGCCTTGATGTGCAGTCACTGTGGAGAGACAGGGGGTGCATCTCGATAGTCTAAAGTGGCCTCCTCCCCTCGCCTCCTTCCCTTCCTCTGCACAGATACGGATACAGACAAATGGATACAATTGACTGGATGCCTACCCAGACAGGCAGTTGCTTTGACCTATCCATATCTTTTAGATCTGTGCAGATGAAGGGAAGGAGATGAGGGAAGGAAGCTATTTTAGACAGTAGAGATACAGCCTGATCTCTTCTAAAGGAGAGAGCCACTTCCAGGGATGAGAAAGTGAGGTCACAAGGGGAGGCGTAATTGGCATTGTTGAGATATGGGCGGGTGGGGTTGAGGAGGCTACATAGAGTACATTTAATATATTATCATATAGTAGTTGTGGATATCAGATGCTCTACAAGACTGTTGGTACACTTACTATCCAGCACCTTTTAAACCATCTCATGATTCGCAGATTCAGTAACTCAGATATCAAATTACATTACACTAGTTGTTACCTAAAGACATTGTACTGTAAACTAATAACAACCTTTCATCAAACTTCTTGCAATGAAATGAAAGATGGTGGGGCATGGGGGAATCTACCATCTAGGGAGCACAGAGTACTGTCTCAGGGGCCCCAACAGGAACACAGACATGTACACAGAAATACAGGGCAAACCACAAGCACCATCACCACTACCACAACGGTTCAACTACGGTTCAACCACAACCACAGTGATGGAGCGTCACCAACAGGGGGGCGCAACACAGGACCCAGTCTCACCTCGACTCCCTCCAATGCAGGCTGTGCCGGAATGGAAGACAATGGAAAGAGTCAGCAAAGCAGTGTGTGTGTGTGTGTGTGTGTGTGTGTGTGTGTGTGTGTATATGTGTGTGTGTGGTGGATGGGGGGGGGGATGAGGGATGGTATGGCGTGGATGGTATGATAATGTGTGTGTGTGTGTGGCCAAATTATCAGACACAGAAAGGAGCTAAGATCCAGTCTGGAACCCTAAGACTCTAAACAGCTTTCATTTTCATACACAGCAAAGTGATGGCAGGGGAGAGCAAAAGATTAGATTAGAATAATCCTGCTATTTTAGAGGTAGCCTAAACTTTTCACCACTCAGCTAGATACAGACATACATGTCTGAATGTTCAGATTGACGATTTCATAGCAGAATTTGGTTAAACCTCTTGGAATTTAGAAATGTCACAAACATAGCGTCCCTTGACATTTCTATCCTGTACCCCTTTTCACTCACACCCAATCTGACATATCCCCTGCTCTTCACCTTTTTCTCATCCCCCTCTATCTCCCTTTATATATATATATATATATATATATATATATATATATATATATATTCTTTTTTCTCTCTCCTCCGCATCATCTCCCTCTCCTCTTTCCTCCTCGTCCCTCTCTTTCTCCCCTCTCTCCTCCCCCCTCCCCCCCCCTCCACCCCCTCTGTAGACACTGGGAGCCTCTGTGGGTGACCCCGTGACCCCGGGCTCATTGTCACCGGCGGCCCTGCTGTCAGACGCTCAAAGGGAAGTGGAGAGGCAGGGGAACAGAGGGCCAATTTGCATCTAATTATGGCTGCGTTTGAGGAGCAGAGAAAGGAAAGGAGGAAATAATGGATGCTATTTCTGCGGAACGGGCTGCCTCTTCCCCTCACCTTTTCTTTCCCCTTACAAGGTTATCTGTCGGGGAGATAACGAGGAGACGCAGCGCTGGGCCCAGAACTGGGAGCCTGGCGCCTAATTAATCATTGATTGTAATATGGCCACTCACTTCTCATCTGGGGAGGCCAGACTGAGGCCCGAGAGTGTGAAAAAGTGAGAGAGTGTGTGTGTGTGTGTGCGTGTGTGTGTGCGTGTGTGTGTGTGTGTGTATATGGGCATGGGGGGTGGCTCAATAGGTGTTGGTATTACATGTGGGCACTTAGCTGTTGATGTGGGACTTAGCACTCAGTAAGATGCCAGTAGTCAGTTGTCTCCCCTGAGCTTAGAATGGAGCACAACAGGGGACAGCTCATACTCACACTGCCATCGCTGCGCTGGCCTCCCTTGTGGGTTATCACCACCACCTCCATCCACTTCCTCAAGTGTTGCTAAGAAACAGAGAATTACAAAAAAAAAAAAAAAAAAAAATGAAGCTTGAGAATACAGATAAATCAAAACCATTTTTCATACACACAGTGGCGAGCGACCATGGCCCAAAAATGTTTGTCTATTTCAAAACAGAGGTTTCAAATGGTTTCCATTTCTTTACCATCATCTGGTCACAGAACTTGTCGTTGAAGGAGTTGGGGAAGAGGCGTGTGACAGAGGTCAGCCTGTTGACTACGTTGAGTGTCAGACTGCGGTAGTCGCCCAGCATCATCAGCAGGGGGCGCATGTGAGTGTGGATCTGGTCCACCTCAATAGTGGCACCCTCCAGGAACTGCATCAAAACAAACACAAAACTTCTAATTAAAAACAAGTCTATAGTAAACTTGTTGTCCCCCACGGCCAATCAGTGTAATTTCGTAAATGCCGGATCTCTACGGCAAGACGCATCATTCACCCAAATTTCATCAATTGTCCAAGTGGGTGTCTGAGATATCGTGTTTGACATACGAACGGGCGGAGACCATTTAAACACAGAACATCATGCCTGAGGAAAATCTGGAGAGGGCGTCTTGTGTTGTGCTGATCTGTACCATTTCTTTGCAACACTTTTTCTGCACCTAAAAAGTCTGTACATAGTTATTCTGAAACCCATAACACAGTGCAGCCTCGGGCCCCATATCCAGCATTACAAAACCAGAAATAAATTGGGCTCTGTTCCAAGGCCTAAAGTTGAATCACCATTTCTCACCACAACTCATATTCTCTCTCTCTCTCTCTGTACATTAGACCTGGCCTTGTCAACCCCAGAGCTCAGTAAACAGCTCAGGATCCAATGTGTCTCCATTAACACCGAAAGGCCACTCCAATAAGGGCAGGGCCGGTCATACAGAGAGATAATGATAAAGAGAGGGCTATAACAGAGGGGGGGGGGGGGGAGGGGGGGAGGGAGGGGGAGGGGGAGGGGAGGGGGAGGCGGGGAGGGGGAGAGAGGGTGATGATGCATTGCAGCCACATTCGTTTTCCACTCAAGAACAAACACTCCATCCTGTATCGATCTCCACCTGGCAACGCTCATTAGTGTTAGCAGGGCACAGAAGAAAGGGTGAGGACAGAATGGGGAGGAAAATGAAAGGATAGAGAAGAGGGTACGGGGATGGGAGGAAGGATAGATAAAGATATGGAAGGAGAGAGGGGAAAGAGGTCAGTGTGGAAGGATAGAGATAGGTGTGTCTATTGAGGAGGATGGAGGTGTTAGAAAAGAGAGAAGGATTATAATAAATTTAAAAAAAATGTTTTTAATAATAATTAAAGAAAAAAAGTGAGAGATCAAAAGGAATAATGGAAGAGAGAAAGAAGGGAAGTAAGGAAGGCTAAAAAGAGAGATGAAAGGAGGAATGCGGGGAGGCGTGTCGGTACTGACCTTTCTCATACAGGCCTCTCCTGCCTCCTGCAGTTCACTGTTGGTGGAGTTGAGGGCTTTGAAAAGGGCAGCGATGATCTTCTCTCTAGACTGGGGCAGGTAGTTACAGGCTGCCAGAGCATCTACAGCACACAGAGAAAAACACAAACTGAATTTTGTTGTTGTTTTCCCTTCTGATCAATAAGCTAAATAATGTTCTGATCTGAACACTGACAAAACCGTGTAACACGATATAATTCGATGTGACTGGTTGTGTTTTCTGTGTTGCTGTGTGAGCGTCAATGACGTAAGAACTTCAACTCCCATGTACTCACTGAGGGCAGCGATGCGTAAGGGCACCAGTGAGGGCAGACTCTTGTAGCAGGGCAGCTTCATCAGGGCAGCATCCTCCGCCTCACACAGGTTCAGCAGCTGGACAGACACACAGGAGGATCAATACTATTGAAAGAGACACCCAAGTACCGAAGCAAACCATCTCAACAGCCAGGACAACCCAGTCTAGCCCCGTCCGGTGCTAGCTCCCATGGCGACCGGGTCAACCCCTGTGGCCGTGTCCCCTGCCCCTCACCTCGGTGTAGAAGACCTTGTGCTCCATGACGTTGAGGTCCATGGTGAAGAGGCGTGGCTGCAGGGTGGTGCAGAAGGTGTTGCCCTCCATCAGGCCGATCTGGGCGTTGGCAGGCTGGTGGCGCAGCAGGTGCTTCTTAGGGGGGACCATGTCCTGTAACACCTGGAGAAAGGGATGTGACGGGACAGGGGCGGTGGCTAAGGTTAACAGATAGGTAGGTTACATACAATAACATACCGAATATCAACACCAGATATGAAGACAAGACCACAATGCTGGAGACCTAGACCAAGGCTGAGAGATCTAGACTCCATCTCTGATTACTACTAGAGGTCATGTATGCTTATAAAGTAATAGTAAACCGTACATTGTATAGGATTGGATAGTTTTAGCCTCATGACTGAGGATTTAGATTAAGTGCTCTGCTACACGAGACCCTGCATCATGTAGACTCAGACCCCCACCTCTTTGTGGGGCTCCATGATGATGGTGACGCTCTTCCCGGTGACCTGGGCCAGCACCTGCAGGGAGTGCATGGCCTGCTTCCTAACCGTGGAGTTGGGGGACGTGACCTCCCGCACCAGGTCGTGGGTCACCATGTGGAAGGACTTGTCCTGGGCGGCCAGGAGCTCGTCCGTCTTCTCCTCGTCCTTCAGGGGCATGGCGCAGCGCACCAGCAGCTGCTCCAGGGTGGTCTTTGCCATGGCAACCGCACCGTTGGACACCTGGGGGACGGCCAAGACATTAGAGGAGATCATTTATCAATACATTCATAAATATTTCATCATATATATATACATTTCATATATATATATTTTTATAAGATTATTTGTATCCCAATGTATATTGATGTAGGCATATATCCAAAACATTGTCAATATGAAAAGAAATGCAAAGAACATCCACAATGCTGATTATTGGACGTATATCCTTGTGTATGTGCAGGTGTAATCCCCCCCACCTCTCCAGTGAGGTCCATCATGACGAAGAGGAGGGCCTTGAGGAAGGTGAGCTGGTTCTGCAGGACCCAGATGAGGGGCAGTCTCTCCATCAGGAACTTGATGGACACCACACCACCCAGCTTGGCGTACCAGGCCTGCTCATAGCAGCAGGCACACAGACGCTCCACAATGTAGGAGAACAGAGGCAGCTGGCACGCCTGGGGAGGGAAGGGACAGAGGAGAGGTGGAGGGGGAAAGAGGGGTAGGGAGAGAGGAGAGGGAGAAATGTATGGGAAGAGGAAAGAGGAACAGAAATAAAACTAAGTTAAAAACAAATTCACGGGTAGTTGACAATCTTAACGTATTCTCCTTCATTCTCCAAGACAATCAAAGACTTAATCTCTATTCTATATTCATAATTTGGCCCTAATGCTAAGAAATACATATCAAGCGACTCCAATCCCACTGCTAACCCATAGCTACTCACCCTCTCCTTGGAGCCCAGGATGATGCTTGCCACATCGAAGATGACAGCCAGGGCCACCTCTCCTATCTTACACAGCTCCTTCTCCTCATAGGCCATGCAGATGGCGATGGCGTCGATCAGAACCAGCGGGTCCATGCCCTTAGAACCGTTCTCCTCACTGTGGAACATGGCCGTGCTGGGCTGGCTGCCCGTCTGGTAGCACTGCAGCAGGAATGGACCTGGAGGAAGGGAGGGATGAAGAAAGATAAACAAAACAACATGAGAAACAGTGTGCAGAGGTGAAATACGTCAGCGACTCGGCGACTCATTGAAGGCTCAAATAAAGGCCAAATTGAGTTAGTGCTCGTCATGTGACAGACATACAAAAAGAGAGAACGAGAGACCGAAAAAAAGCGAGAGAGAGAGATGGTTAGGACTGAAAGACAGACATGGACATCGGGAAATGGCGGAGGGAGGGAGGGAGAGAAGAGGAACAGCCTCTCACCACACTGCTGTGCCACCGCCACCATGGTGTAGTGGCGTATGAGACTGGCCACAAAGGGCAGGGCGCTGGGCCGCAGGTCCTTAATGACAGCCGACATGAACGCCCCCGTCAGCGCCTGCTCAAAGGTCCTGCGGGCGGGTGTGTCCTGGGCCTTGTAGCGGTGGGAGATTATCACACTGGGGATCCACTTCTCAGTGAAACTGGAGAAACACAAACAAACAAAACATGAACATCATACAACATTAAAATCATAAATCATGTAGAGAGTCCCCAAACACAGCACCTGTTGCCTTTGTTTTCATTCTGAGGTAACAGACAGACAGGTTGGAAATGTCTCTGTATGTTGGTTCTGCCAGCAGGCTTTAAAGGCTGAGGGAGGGGGGGGGGGTTGGGGGGGGCAGCTAGTCTTTGTGCCTGGCTGGCTGGTGTCAGCCTGCCTGCCTCTCAGAGGCTGTGTTATTTACTCCAGCTGATGGCGACAGGCAGGGCAGTGTGATTGAGCGGCTGTTTTCTCCATGCTTGAGCTTGTGTTTTATAATGCCAGATGCCAGGGGCAGGCCTGATGGATTGCTCCATTTCATTATCGCCATTTAAAAGACTTTGCTTTAAGAAAGGGGGGGTGGGGGGGGGAGGGGTTCGACAGACTGCCAGATCAATTCCCTTTCGTTCATTCATGGCCCTCCTACTCCGAAGGAGCTCCATTCTCTGAGCTTGGCATTTGGCGATATTAAAGAAAGCTCTCCGCCTCTATTTTTGAAAGGCCTTTTCACGGTGACTGACCGGCGAGACTGAGAGAGAGAGAGAGAGAGAGAGAGAGAGAGAGAGAGAGAGGGGGGGAGAGAGAGAGAGAGAGGGGGGGGAGAGAGAGAGAGAGAGAGAGAGAGAGAGAGAGAGAGGGGGGGAGAGAGGATGAAGGGATGGAAGCGAAAAACAAGACTGAAAAGAGAGAGGACGTCATGAATCAAGACATCTGACAGAGGCAGGCGGCGAGCGCAGCCCCCCGATCATAACTGACACACTTCATTATCTCTGCGGGAGTGTGTGACCGGGCTGGAGTGTGCATGAGCGGCGGGGGTAGAGCACAGCGTAAACAGACAGGGGAAAGTCAATTAGCCCCTGCCCGGGGATCAATGATGGTAATGTGACCCTCCTTCCATCCCGCCCTCCATTTCCACCCCTCTTTCTCCCTCTCTTTTTCCCTTGCAGTGAAGCCTAAGTGTGAGAGAGTAATTAGCCGCTTCAACACTTGAGTCAGAGCTGATGAGGCAGCATGTGGCCGGGAGATGGAGGATGTGATTGGAGGGAGGGGGGGAGGGAGGGAGGAGGACAGGGCCTGGGGTGCGGGGGGCTGTCAAGGTTAAAAAGGGGGAGACTGATGGGAGGTCCCGAGTTGTCAGGACAACAGATTGTGTGTGTGTGTGTGTGTGTGTGCACGCGTGCGTCCTTACTTGGGGTGTGCCAGGAGCTGGTACAGCGCATGTTTGTTGTCATCCAGGCTGGTCATGGTCACCAGGAAGCACTTAATGACCTCCCAGGCCTGCCGACGGTAGTAGGGCTCAGTGTTGGCACTCTTCAGGCAGTCCAGAGCTGTCTCAATTGCCTGGGAAGACACAATCAAAACGAATAGTTACACTTTACATGAATGATCAATGATTAACATTAATTAAACCCCCCCCAAATAATACAAATGTGATGCTCATCTTTCTTCAGCTGAGGAAAGTCGATAAGAAAAAAAAAGGTTAGTAGCCTGTTAAAGTGAGCCCTGCTACATGGAACAGGGCAGGGAGTGTGTGTTCAACTCGTGCCGGAGGCAGCTCCGAGTGGCCTGTCATATTGTGAGAAAGGCTGTTTATTCTGGCGAGCAGAGACCATTAAAAATGCCAGATTATGAGCTGACAAGCGAAAGCGGCCGGATACTTAAGAGGCAGAAAATGAACTAATTAACGCCACTCAGAGACGAGCAAGAAGGCTGGTCGTGTCTGGTGGGCGAGGAGGAGAGGAGAAGAGGAGGAGAGGAGGAGGAGAGGAGGAGAGGAGGAGGGGAGAAGAGGAGACTGCATAATTGAATTGTAGACCTGTCAGCACGGAACTACGCTGCAGAGGCATCGTAGTTCTCAATAGATCAAACCGAAGTACACAAACTTAAAATCTATAACCCTAACACGAGAAATGTATTTCGGATGAATACAGCTGAAAACATGTTTCAATTGGCTGCCCTTTGAAAAGCCTAGCTTCCTGGAAAGAAGAGATGGACAATAAAGAACAATAGAGAAGAGAGAGAACAGGTTGGGCAAAAAACTAATATTTAAGTGGGGAATGCGTCTGCGTTGCCATGGCAAGAAGTGAAATATTGTAATAAATGTCACCTGACCTTGTTCACACACAGACCGTTCCGTTGAGGCCTCCCTGTGAAAGCGATGTCATTTTTCAAATGCTTATGGCCTTTCAAATTAGAGCACACCTGTTCTTCGGGGAACATGGCACAGGGCTTAAGCCTCCACTTACAACCCATGACATTTATCACCAAGTTAACATGCTGAACAGAAGTGGTTTAGCACACAAATAGACTGATATGGGAAAAGGCTCAAAACCACTTGACTCACACTAATCATGACTCGCACACTAAAGTGCAATCATGTCAATCAATCCATTTGATTATCAATGTTGTTGTAAAGGGCATGTTTTAGTCAAATCCAAGGCAAACTAATTGAAAGTCCACCGCACAAGCACAGAGGAGTCACAACAGACACTACTCACATGAAAGTGTCTGCAGGTGGGCCGATATCAACCCAGGCACACACATGCACCCATGTGAGATGTGCACCATGTTTGACAAGTTAAGTGAGCTGCTTCGGGAGAGAGTGCGTGCGTATGTGTGTGTGTGTGTGTGTTTGTGGATTCCCTGTTTGTCCCCGGCGAGACAGAGACGCGAGTTAGGGCCAGCCAGTGGATGTGATGAGCCCAACACCTGGTCTAATCTGAAGAGACAGAGCCAAGCTACAAGGCCTGAGAGCAGCTGCAGCCTACAGCACTCACATCAGACCTGAGAATGCTAATGAAATTACCCCACCAGAGAGGGGGCGAGAGAGAGAGAGAGAGAGAGAGACAGAGAGCGGGCGAGCAAGGTGGTGGGGGGGGGGGGTCCGGGGACGCTATCGGTGGCATCCATCTTGGAGCAGCGACGCAATTACAGAGATGACAGTGTGTTGTGCCTGGGCCGTTGCTAGCGGCAGACAGAGAGAGAGAGAGAGAGAGCAGCCATTAGTGAGAGTAAATAATCCCGTCATGGCGGGCCAGGCAGATTGATTAGGGACTGGAGATGAGGAGCAGTGTAGGGCCTGATGATGTATTTAATTACCTGGGGAAGACACTGTCTCCTCTCACAGAGACTGCCCTCTGACAAGGATTCATTACTCTCTGAAAAGAACAATTACACGTATTCTACCACTTCCCCTGTTCTCTGTTCTCTTTGTGCTGTGATTGAAATACAAAGCGGAAAGAAGGGCGCGATGGCGTAGCACTGAGAGTGTTTTTTAGAAGTTGCGTCTAGGATGATGTCATTCCTGCATTTGGTTTTTCTGGCACACCATTCAAAGACAAACTCATGACAAACTGTTTTTGTTTGAGTGTTTTCACCTCGAGACAATCCAACGTCCCGTTGCTGGCACGATCACAAACATACTACGAGTACCTTCTAACATTGTGACGCTCCCTTCCTAACCAAATGTTTCTGGGAAACAATTGTGTCAATAGCCATAATGGCGGTAGTCGTACCTTCTCCATGGGGAGCTGGATAGAGGCCTTGCAGTCAGTGAACTCTGCCTTGATGCTTGGGCCCTGCACCTCCGTTACCACATACTGCAGCCTCTGGGACTCCTTCAGCATCTTCCTGTTGCTGCCGCCAAACTTCCCCAGCACCCGGTAGGCCACATGGGAGATGGTCTCCGCAGGGTTACGCAGAGTCCTCCACAACGCCTGGAGATGCCGGGGGAAGGTTTTTGGAGAGCATTACAAATGTGCTTGAGTATATAAAGTACATAGAGTAAAGTGCGTTGACCTGGTTTGTTTATGACGAGTGATAGGAGTATGACTGCAGATGAAGTAGTTGGGGCATGGCGGGGGGCAGGTGAGTCCCAGGTGTGTCGCAGTTAGCTCACCTGCATGAGTTCAGCTCTGACAGGCTGGATGTGGTCGTAGAGGAAGTCCGGCTGCAGGTTATCCACACACAGCTCCAGAGTACGCAGGCCCTGGCTGACGAGCGTCTGGGAGCCGTTGAGGGCCGACACCAGAGGGTCCATCAGCATGGGCAGGTAGGGCAGCAGGGAGCTGAGACGCACCGGCACTGTCAGACACAGCTCCACAAACAGGTCCTTCATGTGCTGCTTGTGCAGGCCGCTCTGGAGCATGTTTAACCCTGGGGCGGAGAGGAGGTTCAAATGCAAGATTAACAAACAGTCCATCACCTCTAGAGAAGAAACTTTGCAGGCACAGTTCCAACATCCATCAGGAGTACACTTGCACAGAGAGAGACATTGTTCAAAAAGCAAACTGCATCCAAATATCTAAGTCAGTCTGGACACGTGACAACTGCAGTACATCCATAAATTATATGGTACTGCACCAGCAGGCTATCCTGTCCACGGCTACTCTTCCATGTTTCTATAGAGGGTGTATTAGCTGTGCAATCTATCCTGAAGCAGGTTGTATTAGTGCTGTGCAACCTACCCTGTAGTAGGTTGGGTAAGAGGGGCAGGAACTCCTGGTAGAGGAGGTCATGGCTGCCTCCTCCAATGGAGCGGAAGAGGGCCCTGAGAAGCAGGAAGTAGTTGTAGGGTTCCTTAGCTGACTGGGCCAGCTCCATGGAGCTGTTCACGATCTTATGCAGGTGGGGCTGCGGAGAGGGGACAGGGACACATACTGTTAGTGCCTTAGAACACAAGCTTGACAGTCTTTTCAGGCAAACATGGCATTTCAACACTTTTGCAGGAGTGCATCAACATTTCTAGGAGCATAATGTGTGCTTTTCTTGGGACAGGGGGGGGATGGGGGACAACAACGTAGCCTCACCAAACACTCAATAAAACATAACAATTACGAAACAACACTCATAAATGGGAGTCTCTAACCTTGAGCATCTGTTCGTTCTCGGCGGCGAAGAGGGACACCGAGCCGAAGACCAGTTTGAAGAGTTTGAGGTAAAGGTTGGACAGCTCCACGTTGGAGCCCATCTCAGGGAGCCTCTCCAGCAGATACTCCACCAGGATGGTAGCAAAGAGAGCCGAAGTGGACAGGTTAGCCAGGAACGAGTTAGCCACGATCTGGGGATAACGAGACCATGAGGATCGGACAACTGTTAGTCATCCATTACAGATAAGATATATGTCGTTGTTGCATTGCTGATATTCTGTATAATCTGCTCATGTTAATTTCTTTAGATAATTGTCTGATGTTGGAGGAAAATCTGCATTGTAGAATAATATGTCTCCCTCATATACTAATATACGAGTGTGCTAATGCACATTGCTTTCAAATGATGCATTTAGTTAAAACTGTTCCCTAGTCATGCCCCTGTGTGACCAATAGCTGAGCTGGAGGCCGAGTTCAGGTCCTCACCTGCAGGGCGTAGTTCTTGGAGATCCTCTCCACCATGTAGGGCACGGTGGTCTGGAAGATCTCTTTGAAGGTGAGGGGGTTCATCATGGTGAAGACTCCAGCAAAGTGCTCCAGCACCTCTTTCTCCTCCTTCATCCGGACCGTCTGACAGTTGGCCACGCGGATGTATGTCTGCTGGTTGTTGGCAATCTGTACCTAGCCAGGAGGGGGGGATTGGGTGCTGTTATACCCTGTATAATTGTCCTGCGGTACTTAGAAATCAAACAGTGGAAGTAGGAAATGTATTTCCCCCCCGCTGTGCACTAAACAAATTGCCTTGGAATCCAAACACATTGCATTTCTCATGAGGTGCGGCTCTCAAATGCAGGTTTGTTTACTAGTGAGGCTAATTGTTTCATTGATTGACACTGTCAAGGAGAGCCCATCTGTATTTGATAATCCCCTACTGGTTCAGGTTGGCTGTGCGCAGGCAGTCGTACCTGGTAGATGTCCAGGGCCTGCATGGCATATTTCACCAGCTTGATGTAGATCTGGGTCTCCTTGGGCTGCAGCTGCTTGTTGGGGATGAATTGGGCCTCTAGAAGACAAGACAAACACACACAGGGGAGAGGTTAGATGTCACTTGTTATCCTGGGCAAAAGCTTGGTAAATAAACTGTGTCGTTTTGAAATTCTCTTCAAGGTCTCCCTCCTCCTGTGGCCACTATACGCTATGAAAATCTGTATGTCACAAACTGCAGAATGTAAAAATCACTGGAGACACTCGTCATTTTAGGAGACAGATGTCACCGTCATGATTGCTAGCAAAAGTAAATCTGAGTGGTTGCTAAGTAATTTACTGGAATTTACTGGCAATTTGTGTCTCCAGTTTTGTTTACACTCTGCAGTTTGTGATGTACAGACTTTCAAAGTCTATTGGGATGGGAGGAATTATTGCCATCTTGGTGCCAATCTGTGTCTTTCCACGTACACCACATACAAGCACAACAACAGTGTCCTTCATTACTCATCTCAGAGTACTCAAGAGACATATTTTTGATTCGCACCTCCAGGGGCCTTGCAGGAGGTGATCCCCCAGGTGATGGTCTTCACCCCACAGACCAGGGTCTTTACCAGGCTGCGGCAGTCTGACACCTGGAACGTCTGTTTGTCCTCCTTCTCCCCCAGCCGGTCCACATTGGAGCCTGTGGAGGGAGGCGCGGGGGTGATGGGGGTGGGGGGCACAGAGGGAGGGAGGGCTGGGAGGGCCGGGGTGGCCACCGTAGGCGTGGCCGGGACCCCGGGTAGCGCCGCAGTGTCGACCACCCCCATCTCGGACTGGGGCTTGCACTTCTTGAAGATGGTGACTAGCTGGTAGCGCGCGATGGTGTGGAACTTCAACACAAACACCTGATAGGAGAGGGAGAGATTTAGGAATCTATAGCGCAACACTTTCTAGAGGAACAGCCCTGGCGTCATCCTGCCTCCCAGGATGTTGCTCCCCTCCTTTCATCTCAGGCTAGCCCTGTGGGTCTCACCTCCAGCATTCCAAAGCGTATGCACCTGTCCCTCTTACCTCCCAGCATGTCTGTCTCTCTCCCTCTCCCTCTGTCTCCCTCCCTCTCTCCTCAGCTAACCTCATCAGTATGTCGCTCTCTCCTTCCTTCCTTCCTTCCTTCTTAACTCCCAGCATATTAACCCCTCCCCACCTCCTCACATGCCTCCAGCCATCCACCCCACCTCCCTCCGTCTCTCACCTCCAGCATTCTCATCAGTATGTCTCGCCCGTTGCCATTCTCCTGCTCGCTCTTGGAGCGGATGCAGTCCACCAGGTTGAGCAGCAGTTTGCAGGACATGGTCTGGATGCTGCTGGGCAGGGATTCGTCGTCAATGTTCTTGGCGAAGAGCTGCACGGCCAGCGACAGGTCCGTCAGCGGCAGGTTCTGACGCACGTGGTGGACCAAGTCAGCCAGCGTGCTATAGGCCAGGGGTCTGGGGGGGGGGATTCAGAGAGCAGGGTGAATCAGTGTTTCAAATGTGGTGTTTTGGGGGCTATTTATATAAAAAAATAAAATAAAAAATAAAATAAAAAAAAGGGGTGAAGACACCTTTCCCTTTCTATATTACACTGAGGATACACTTAGTAAACCATTTTGTGCTTAGGCCGATACATTTCACATCAAATGTCAGTCTCTTTTCCTTGAAGTCGCTCTATGACCCCCCAGCTAAAAGATTCTTATTCCCTTGCTGAAAAAGAACAGGCGGTTCTCTAACAAAAAGCATTGGCTCAAAAAGCATCAGAGCTGGATTAAAACGCTGCTTGTTCACTGATCCTAGAGGAGCCGACATTGAAAACCACTGACCCACAGGATCACGAGTTTGACATGGCACTAATAACGTGGTCTGAATTTGGTTCAGCTGAAACCCATTCATGTAGGAGAGGTAGCAAGGGAGCAGGGGAGGCTGAGGGAGGCACATATCTGAGGACAGGCTCATTGTAATGCATGGAATAGAATGAGGAACGGTATCAAAGAAACGTGTTTGATACCATTCCTCATTCCATGCCACGCATTACAATGAGCCTGTCTTCTGATTTCTACTTCCACCAGCCTCCCCTGCGAGGGAGAGAGAGAAGGGGAGAGAGAATTACTGACACTAATAGTGCTGCCAGGTCTTATCGCCTGAGTTTATTTCACATGTGTGCTAATGAGATATGAAGGTTGGTGGGGGGGGGGGTTCAGGTTTACCTGGGGAGCGTCGTCTGACACTGCCTGGACAGCCTGCCCCCTTATGGTGGGGGTGAGGTTGACAGGCAGAGCTCTGCAGTGCACCAGTCTCCCTGACCACTTAGAAAGCATTTAAATTTAAATCCAGTCAATTAGTATTCTACCGACCCACCTTTGGCTATTTACTCTGCACCTGGAGGTGCAATCAACCACTCAGGGGGAGGTATTAACAAATGAGCACTAGCAAGAGCACACACACTTTCTCACACACACACACACGCTTACCTCAGTGTTTCCCGAGCAGTGTAGCCAGAGCCGATAAGTATGGACTCATCAAAAAGTTTGTCCATGCAAGGGATGAACTCTGCAGCAAAAGACAAAACCAACTGTCAAAACTACAAACGTGATTAAGTGTAGGAGAGAGTGTGTGTGTGTGTACACGTACGACTGCGCAGATCAGTTGTGAGGATGTGTTTGGCTGCGATGAGGAGCTCTTTGCGCAGGTGAGCCGTCTCCGATGGGCAATTGGACAGCAGCTGCAGCATGCCCTTCACCATCTGCTGGGAGTACTTCCCCACCAGGTCCTGATGATAGATAGACAGAGAGAGAGAGAGAAGGGAGAGAGAAGGGAGAATATGGTTTATGAAGACTGTGTGTTGAGCATTGAGCAGTACGAAACAAAATGGAGACTTACATTTTGAGACATGCATGTATGTTTAAGAATTTAAACAGAGTACTACCAAATGCTGCAACAGAGGATGCTACACAAAGCTCGTACCTGGTATATGCGGATGATGTAGGCCAGGAAGGACAGTGTCTTTATCTGAGCCGCAATGAAGTCTGCATACAGTTCCTTATTATATAGCTTGTGTTGCCTGGAATATAAATATTAGTGTTAATTGAACAGTGTTGTAGATGAAAACAAATCATTTTGCAAGTCAAATGAATCACTCATACACACTTACACACACACACACACACACACACACAACTAACCTGGCCTGAGGAGAAACCTGCAGCATGATGGTGTTCATGATGAGGGGCACAAACTCCGACACCACGTTGTGGATGTTCAGTTTGTACAGCTGCAGAGAGGGGAGCAAGCACACACACACGTGAGCACCACAAATGCAGTAGCACTGACACAACCGGCACATCCAGCTACCTGGTACATAAACCCCACTGTGCACGCACCTGGTACATCAGCACCACTATGATGGGTAGCTCCGCCAGAACCTTGAGAGACAGGGACCCCCGCGGGATGATGGTATGCTAGAGAAACAAGCAAGCAGAGATCATCATAAGGGACAGCCATCACTGATTTTACATGACCTGATAAGTGAGTGCTATGTAGAGGAACTTTGCTTTCACCTACTCAATCTGGTGTAAGATTGAAGGACGGGTGTTCATTTTTTTAAGTATTGGAACAGAGCTGGTAAGGCCTGAGATGCTTGGTCAATGTAATGTAATGTTATGGAGCTTGAGCGCCACCCAGTGGTGGTAAAAAGCATAGCAGCAAGGTGGTAGAGAACTCACTGTGCGCGTTTCGCTGTCCTCCCTCTCAGGAGCGGTTTTCACCAACACTGATGTGATCATCCCCACCATCTCTGGAGAAGGCACTGTGTTGTCAGCTATCACCTGAGGATTCTCAAAGTAGCGGGCCTGAGGGAGGGAGGAGAGAGAGGAGAGAGAGGGGGAGAGGGAGAAATGGGGGGGGGTTGTGTTTTAACGATGCAAAAACACCCGATGTATGCCAGTCAGCTCAATCAACACTCTGCTGTTCCTTTCTCTTACCACAACTTTGGGCAGCTCTTTGTAGATCTGCTTCACAAAGTCCAGAAAGTGATGAATCTGTGGATAAAGGATTACAACAGATAGATTAATCCAAGTGTGTCACTGCTATAGCAGGAGGTTTATCTGTTATAAGTGGATAATATTTAAAAGGTGAGTAAAACAGCCTCTCACCTCTTGAGAGATCTGGGGGCGGAACTGCTTGTGGAGCTCAATGATGATGCGCAGGCATATCAGAACGTTCTCTTCACTCTCAATCTGAAACACAGAATGGGACCACTGAGCAAACATGCTACAGTATTGTTACTATACGCAATAACACTTATTATACAGGAATAGAGAGAAGTTTAAAGTTTATATAAAACTTGATGTCAAGTGCTATATGACAGGAAAGGTATTGCTTTAGTATTGTTTGGAACTGTACCTCGAGAAAGCGGAACATAACAGACAGGACGTTCTTGGTATGCGGTCGCAGGTGCTCATTTGTGGGTATACGGTGGATGATCTCCAGAACCAACTTCCTCAGTTGCTGCAACAAAAAACTAATATTGAAGTTCACCTGTACCATAAAACCCCTTTCAGAAACAAATATGAAATGTTAGGAGTTTCTTTTAAATAAATGATAAGACAGTAACATAACCAACACAGGTCTATGTAAAAATAGACACACTGATGCCTTTTTTAATATGGGTTACATAAGTGTTAAAACAATGTTTCTTTTGTATCAGCGACACATTTCTCAGCGAGAGCCTGCTCAACGAGAGTTAGTCTAGTCAACAACACCCTGGCCCTTCCTCAATTGTTAGAAACATGATTCCTCGCATCCTCTCCTCGGTCCTCAACTCGCTTCCTAGTCAAAACGCATTGGTGGAGAAGATCTAGGTTCCTCCCCTTCTCCTCCAATGCTTTTTGAGAAGGAGCTAGTGGAGGACGGAGGAGAGGACGCAAGAAATAACATTTTTAGCAATTTTGAAAGGGCTGTTAGAAAGTTAATTTCTTCCGCAGCAACACAATCATTTTCAGGTTTGCAATGATATGAAATAAAGAGATCTGAAGGTCGCTGTCTTTTAGAGAGAGTGCTTTATTGGATGTTACAAAGAAATTATGTTTCTCTTTCTCTCTCTCTGAGTCTCATCTCCAAGAGAAAATACAATGCTGCTTGAAAGTATGTGAACCCCTTGTGCAATTATAGATTTTGTTTGTTTTTACCATTAAATCTTTATTTAAATCAAGCTGGGCTGAAAATGGGTCTTCCAGCAAGACAACAACCCAAAGCATTCCAAGCAAATCTACCAAAGAATGGCTCAGGAGAAAGAAGATTTGTGTTTTCGATTGGCCAAGTCAAAGTTCTGACCTACATCCATTCAAGATGCTGTGGCAGGACCTGAAGCGGGCAGTTCTTGCCAGACACCCCTCAAACCTCACTCAATTGGCTGAGTTCTGTAAGGAGGAGTGGGCAAAAATCCCTCAAAACAGATGTCAGAGACTGATTAGTGGCTATACGAGACGTTTACTCCAAGTTATCGCTGCTAATGGTGGTGCCACAAGCTATTGACTGAAGAGGTGAGAGGCCCATAGAATATTGTACAATTCCAACAGGGCCCCTGCCTAAGCCTCAGTCACCTACCTGTGTGGGTTTCTCCTGTAGGAACTGTACTTCTCCATCCTGGAGGAAGGTGAGGAAACGAGGGATGATGTGCTCCAAGAACGTGGAGTACTGAGGCGAGGACGTCACATTCTGAAAGAATAAAAAAGCCCTGATCTTGAAAGATGCTAATCATAATCATAATGGAGTTCACTACTCTAGGAAAAGATAAGATGTGCTTAAACACCTCCTTTTCTGCATCTCTTTTACATCAACAGCACTGATACAGTCGGTAATCGAACTGGATTGGTCTCGAACTCCATCACATTACTCGTATTCTTCTTCTTTTTTTGTTGAGGAAAAGCACTAAACGGAGAGACCAACAGTACCTGTCTGGCCACCACAATCTATCTTGTCTCAGCAGGGGCTCTCAGATCTTATCAGTTATACTTTCAGCGCCCAGTTTCATATAGGTACATAAACAGACACTCTCACACTCAATCACACTTGCACTCTCACAAACACACATACCTTTTGCTGGACTAAAGCGTATCGCTCTCATCACAGAGCCCCTGCTGATAATTGCTCTTATACACCATCACCTATTTTGCACACACTCAGTAAACAAGCAGGGGTTTAACTCCAGCTCTGATGCTTTTTTTAGCCAACGCTCCATTCGAAAACCGCCTGTTCTTTTGTGAGTAGATAGCTCCCTTTCTGCATCTCTTTAACCTCAATAGCACTGATAACTGTGGATAATCAAACATGATTGGTCTCTAACTATAACCACATTTCCATGAATATCATTAAAGTGGAATTTTCCTTATTTTTTGTTTTTGCCTACCAGTGACATGGTCCCGAAATATCATTATACAGAGCCTCATATATATCCTATTAGCAAGCTTTGATTTACTTCCTCTAATAGTCTCATGATGATGCGTTTTGACACTGAAGACATCACTTCGAGACTATCCCAGGAAGTCAATCTGAGCTTACGAGTATATCTATGAGGTTTGTATGCACAAAGTCATTATACGTTGGGACCATATCAATAGTGTGCTGATAAATGAAGGAGGCCGTATTGACACAAAACCAAACTTCAAACTCACCTCAAAGTTCTCGCTCACCTCCTGCATCATCTTCAGCTTGGTCTCATCAGCTGGGGGTTGGGGGGGGGAGAGAAAAACCATTAAACAGAGACACCTACAGAGGCATGGCCATCACACTGCTGCGCATCTCAGCAGGGGCTCTCAGATCTTATCAGTTATACTTTCAGCGCCCAGTTTCATATAGGTACATAAACAGACACTCTCACACTCAATCACACATGCACTCTCACAAACACACATACCTTTTGCTGGACTAAAGCGTATCGCTCTCATCACAGAGCCCCTGCTGATAATTGCTCTTATACATACACACACTATAACCTATTTCTCACACTCTTGCAATAGCAGGTTAATCACCGACCAGGTCGATAACTCTGCAAGGCACTGCAACCCGGGGTACCAAATTTCCTTTAAATTGTGAAACTAAATTCTCAGGCTGGCACCAAGGCCAGTGTGCTGTTAGTCATACACAAGGGATTGTAAATAATAACTATCATTCACTTACGTGTGTTGTTGTCCGTGAGGGCTGCCACGAACTGCAGGTACTTCTTCATGAGGGTGGTTTGGTCCACCACGGTGGGGCTGGGGGTGGGCACGAAGGCCATGGTTCCCGCCGGGAGAGACATGGTTGCAATGGGCTAGGGCAGACAGGAGTCTGCACCAATCTCACAGAGAATTCATGTGTGCTGTATGCAAGAAAACAGCGAGGATAGGGAAATTCAGTGTTTGCATTGGATACACCTCATAAGTAAATATGCGATACTATGGTGACAAAATCTGATTCAACTGATGCAAAAGTAATTTAACTGGAATGGGTATCTGTCGAGAAGCAAACAAAACTACCAGCAGCAGCAGCAATACTTAACTCAAATGCATGCAAACTTGACTTTGGTAACTAGCTAGCTAACGTGCGCCCTCTAACGCTATACATATTAGCGACCAGTTATATGAATCACTTTCAAGGTGGTCAGTGAGCAAATATATACTAGCTGGCTTAATAACTTGCTAAATCTTAAGACAAATACACCAAAGCCCCTACACGCCTCTCGTTCAAGTCAAGCGCACAAAGATGACATCATCAATAATCGCATGCTCGCACAATTTTACCATGCAATAACTACAAACTAAATAATTAACGGATAGATAGACATCAAGATATGTATATTTCTAAACGGGAGAAATCCGTATGTTATTTGTGCTATGAATTGGACGTGTGTTAAAACAAACTTCTCACGCGATCAGCAAATTGTGCAACAAAGTCTGGCTAGTTAGCCAGTTGGCTAGTTAGCGTCCCAAAGAAAGAAACCGCTCGCGCTAACCCCTTGCATCCCTGTCAGGCTGCTACATGGACAAAAACAAGAAGTGTTGCACTTTTCTGACAAATTTCGCAGGTTTACAATTTCAATGTCAACAAACGAGTATGCAAAGCATGGTATACTGCATATTTCACTTAAAAATCATGTAAAAAGCCGTCATCCCATTTAAACTTACCGACTAGCACTGACAGGAAACAGTACCTCTGTGGCATCCGCTCGAGCGTACTCGACATATGAGTTTGTATCCCACCGCATTATACATGTATCTTTGCATTTTAGTGGGATATGAGTTTTATTTGTATATTAATTTCATTTCAATATCAACTAACATACATAAACCAACAAATACATTGTGTTTTGATGTGAATTTACTTTTCTATTGTAATCAGCATCAATCTAGTACGTGGCGGAAAGATATTCAATACTGTCTTGGGTGTTATAAGACCATCGAAAACGATGGTCTTCTCGCTCTATGGATACTTGCGATGAGTAAATGCGCGAGTAACTGCGCTGCATAGACAGTGCATGAATGAGGTTGGGAGGCAAATTATTGACCTGGTGAAGTTCTTTTGCTGTCGTCTCGCACTAGTCACTGTGAACTTGTAAAATATAAAACCATACAAATTCAATCTATTCATGTAAAACGGCTTTATCAAGTTGTTTAAAACATTTGTTTTATCCCCTAATATAATCCATTACACATGTGCACTTTCTGGTATTATAGTAGCGTTTGCCTTTCTGTTACCAATCGTCTGTGAGGAAGGTCTTGCTCAGTTGATGACCACAAGATGGCAATCTCTGTTGATGAAAAAACGAGTCAATAATTATATCAACTTCATTCAAGGAAATGACAAAAATCACATTGAAATTAATGAAACATTCATATTCTAATTATCTAAATTAAAAAGGCCGATTTTAAAGAAAACATACATTTGTAAGGCATATATATCTTTATAAAGATTTTAAAGCTGCTTGACCACTGTTTTAAACCAATAAACAATGAATAACAAAGATTACATAAACAGGGAATACGTTCACCCCATTGTCCACGACTAGATCAAAAGAAAAACATACTTTAAATCTCACACTACTCTCACATTCAGAATGCATTGTTGAAGTAGCCTCCGGTATCTGCAGATGCATCTTACATCTCTTACTGAGATATTGCATGGGACTGATCATTTCATCTGTCTCACAGACAATTGAGCACAATAGAGGATGCGCTGGGCCCCGTAGTGTGATGGGGCTATCTGCACCAGATGGGACACACAGCTGCCTTGGTGATATTGCAAAGGTCGCATTAACATTTCAATGGCTTTCTGATTGAACTGCGATGTCAAAATGTAAGCTCTCCCCCCAAAAATATGGCATCGTCACCCCTCCACTGAGCTTACTTCCTGCTTCCCTCTGGAGTATGTTTCAGGAGAACTGTGTGATGAATAGCAATCACATGGAGAGCTGTGGGAACTAACCCAGCTGGAGGATCCTACCTTTTGATCACAGTTTGGAGTCCAGCACTAACTGGAAAATTATTATCAAGCAGAGATGTCTACTGAATATATTAAAATAGATGTATTCTGCTTACTCTATGCCTTGTGGAAGGCTGTGGTTAATTAATATCACAGTACACATGTGTCTGAGTGCTGAGTCAACCCCTCTTACTCACTGCACAAATGGACTACAAATGGACTTTAGTTCATACTCCATTCAGTATTCTTCCATAGCGTGAAAGAGCAGTCGATGCGCAAGACAACAGCATGTTCCTGTTAATGAGTATCATACATAATATGTTCTGATATAACGTCAGCAAAGTAACGGTGATGCTGACCTTGTGTGACTCAAGCTCATTGTGGCATCACGCTGATGATCATTAAAATACCTTTTTGTGAGGGCCCTGCTGAGAGTGAATGGATGATTCAATAGCTAACTCTCCACTCTCATACACTAATCAGTCCATTACATTAGTGCCCCTCTGGGTGCGATGCTCCTCTGGTTAGTACAGTGCCATGGCCGAGTGGTCTGCTCAGCTTTCACCATCCTTGATAACATCCTAAAAGCTTTTTACTGTATTTGGTTTTCCAGGTCATTCTAAGCGCCATTCTTATGGATATTGTATGTTTTTTGTTCTCCAATTCCCATTACCAATGTGTTGTTTTCCTCCACATATGATTGGCAGTCAGACCCCAGATTACTCCACGTCACACAGAAAGTAGGAAGCAGTGGGAATTCAGTGCATTGGCTGTGTGAAAGGGACTGGAGGAGTGATAATTGGTCTTCAGCCCTCTGTGTCACCAATTCTATGCAGTACCAAACCTACCTTGCAAACCCACTGTGTTGATGGAAGGAACATTGTTACAAGGTCCTGTATCCTGTGTTGATCGCCACACTCTTTGGTTTCCTTTACCCACTCTCAGATTGGCTGACAGGAGGGCTTTAGGTATCTATTCATCGCAGTATCAAACTGCAACGGAGAGGTGATTAGCCAAAAGCTAAAGGTTTATTACTGTAAATCATAAGGATTTATGGGTTCAGACATACGGCAAATCCTTACTGCACATAAGCACTGCATACGTATTTTAACTGATATATTTGTTAAACAAATATGCATATTCATACTTATTCTTATCTACTGCAAACCTTTTTCAAATAATCTTTTCGCATACCAATTTCAATGTCACACTCCTCTCACATCTTGGCTGAACACTACTGTGGCCGGTGCTTAATGGTTGCCTGTGTGCTGACTGCTAGGGCACCAGTGGCTGAACTCTGATTGAGTGTCATACATAGATCACTAATGGCCTGTGTAGAGACGAGGTAGGAAGCCACATCTAAAGTCAAGCCCTCCTGTGGCAACTTCCTGTCCGTGCTTCTGCTGTTTTTGGTTGGCATTTCACAGCAAGACCAAACAGGTGTTAATTGTTTACCGTCACATCCTATGTTGTGAACCTTGTGTTTTTCACATATTACATTATCAGTGACATTTTACAAGAGCAACAACAACAACAACAACAACAACAACAACAACAATCTCTGTCTATATTCTTACACTGTGGCTCAGAGTGTATCCAGGTTAGATCGCAAAATACTGGTCCAATTTATACCTCCAGTGCAGAACGAACAGGAAACTTCCTGAAGCCATTAAACAGGTCAATGGGAACCTGATGACGCAGCACAGAAAGAGCACATAGTCACTTTTTTTTATTTTTTGCCTGACTAGACTTTTATTAATGCACATCATGTTCTTAATGTCTGATAATATAGGTATGTTGTTGTTATTGTTGTGTTCTGTCCTGTGTGAACTGTTGTTTCTGTGTTCTCTGTTCTGTTTCTGTGTGCCACTCAGGCCTACATTGTGGGATAAATAATATATTTTGAATTTAATTGAATTTGATTGAATTACTGTCTCCTGATCAACTCTACTTTCTATCAGGCTGACGATGACACTGATAGACAGAGTGTTCTGTCCCTCCCACTGTGCCCGTCTGTATAACAAAGTACCTATCCCTTCACCTGTGACATTGACAGCATAAGCCCAAAAGGTAGTTCTCCAATCAGGGTCTGAGCTGGAGGTAACTACCCACAAAGGGCCACTATTATAAGAAAAGAGGCAGCCACTGCTGGTTTAACATCAGGTTACATGCTCTTGATGATCTTAACCTTCAATGAAATTAGGTCATTGAGGTTCAAATAAGGTCTCTCTTTTCTTTTTATCAGTGTTTGATTTTGCGGCCAGTTTCATGTGCTTTGCTTTTGTTTTTCCCTCTAGAATATGAACATTTGTTATTGATTACTGATCATTTTCGATGTTAGGTCAAAATGCTGTAGCAATCCGACAAGGCAGGCTAGTGACGTCAATATACTACAACCAATCCCATCGCCCCCTACAAGACGCATCATGCTTAATAATCGTCTTAACTAGGTCGCTGTCTTTTCAGCAGCAACAAGTGCGTAATGTTGACAGGCACCAGGAATACTGCGTTAACTCTGCAACTTTACATGGTCTTACCATCGCCTAGGTTTTAATTAACTCATTTGATACACCTTTGATAGACTAAACAAATCGTTTCAATCAGGTTGACCATGATATTCCGACTAGTTGACTGCATTCTTGGTATACTTTACGCACCAAATTATTTGAATGTCGTATTAATTGGATAGGAGTTAGCAGTTATTTTAACATAGCCTTATCAAAAGATACCGACGGCATGTTCTCCTTCTTGTATGGGTTGTTATGCTTTTACGCACTGAACTGTGGAAGACTTGTGCGCGGCCAGGATGTCACGGGCAACCTGTTCTTATGCCGTGCCATTCCCATCGGCACTGATACAAGTTGTTCGGTGACCTTGTTGCCCGATCTGAGCACGGCGGCTCAAGAAGAGGAGCTGAGGAACACCGTCATGCAACTCCGAGAGACTATTCTTCAGCAAAAAGAGCAGATAGTCAACCATCTCGGCACCATAAACGAGTTGACAACCAAGCTCTCCCTCTGTGAGTCAGCCTCCGAGGATGGGAAGTATGAAAGCAAGGGATCTTGGAGTAAAGACAACCAAAACACAATGGGAGATGTCCCTAGAGATCCAAACGACACTATTGATAACCTTGGAAAGACCATGCAGAGTCTGAAGGACCGACTGGAAAACTTGGAGGTAAGGTGCATGAGAGTGCGCGTACAGAGCGCGTGGCTTTTGGGCAGTTCTAGCGCACAGTAAAGCCTTACGAAAGAAGTGCTTACAATTCTACCATTTCTAACTTCAGCAAATACACCAGAAATTACGTTGATTGTTAGGCCTATTTGTTTTAAAGGTATAAGCCAAATCCCTTTGCTTTTACGTATGATTGCCAAAGTAAATACTTGTTGCAGTGGTCAACGGGTTGGGTGGGTGGCTGTATACTATTTGTACCTATTTTGAGTACTTACTACTTACAGTATAGCCATCTATTTTTGCAATTATGCGGAGGCGTCTCGGTTGTAAACGGATTACCCCTCTAACACCTCTCTCCGTTAGAAGTGATTACCCTACCTTACGTACGCCACCTCAATCAACAGATGCGCTAGAACCTCTTAACGGTTTCTGACAAGGATTAACGATTGGTGCCTATACTGATAGGTCCATTTAGCTTACAGTGTTTGTGATTCTAACCTCAGTAGGCTATGCCTTTTCCTAATAAGTATAGCCTATAACATGTACTGTATCACCTGCTCCCTACCACAGGGCTTCATTGGCCAGGCTAATCCATATTCTACATTTAAAGCACAGGGGGGTTTAAAAGTGTGGGTGCATCTTTATTTGTCTTATTCTTTAAACAACACAATAGAAGGACTGGTGCTAAGCTCATTATACATCAGGCTTAGTTGAGTGATTAGGGACATCTGGAGAGATCTAATGTTGTTCTCCCCTCTCCTCAGTGCTGCCTTTTGACTTCTCTTGATCCCCAAAGACCCACAGTGTGTGCGATTGTCTATAATCGGGCAATTATGAACAAACATTATAGCACAGCTCATCTCAGAGATCAATAGAAATTAACCTCTGACGTAGTTCAATGCCTACATGAACTAACTTGTCACACGTTTTCTTGTCTCCCAGCAACAACAGATGCGAGCCAATACTTCGGGAGCCTCTTTCCCTACTGAGCTTCGCGACATGCTCCAGCGCAGGCTGGGTGACCTGGAGAATCAGCTGCTGAGTAAGGTCAATAACCTGGAGGAGGAGAAGTCACTGCTCTACAATGAAACAGCCGCCCATAGGCTGAAAACAGAGAGCAGCCTCAACGCGCTGGTGGAGAGGATCAATGAACTTGAGAAAGGTACATACAGACGCAGGTGGGACAGACAGATGGTATACATTGTGTGTTCATACACACATACACATAAACATACACATGCATGTACAACACACACACACACGCACACGCACGCACACGCACACGCACGCACACACACGCACGCACGCACGCACGCACGCACACACACACACACATTGAATGACTCACTCATTCAGTCAATAGGTAATCACCCACTTATATGCGTACTCCCCCACCCATCAAGCCCATCACTCACTAATTACCGTCACTCTGGGTATTTCATTACGGTAGTGAATTTAGCCAGACTAAAACCATTAGAATTAGAACTGATCTCATACAGTATGAGATTCTCACATCTCTCCTTGTCTCCCTGTAGGTGGTGGTGGATTCAAGTCCCCTGAGATGTTCAAGCTGTCCCTCCCCGTGCGCACTAACTACCTGTATGGCCGCATGACCAAGAGCCTCCCTGAGATGTATGCCTTCACCCTCTGTATGTGGCTCAAGTCCGGCGCCAGTCCTGGTATAGGTACGCCTTTCTCCTACGGGGTCCCAGGACAGGCCAATGAGATTGTGCTCATCGAGTGGGGCAACAACCCCATTGAGCTGCTCATCAATGATAAGGTAAGGGCTCACACATGCTCAATGACATGTGTACTGTAGGAGAGATGAAAAACCTTTAATATTGTTTAACTTGCAGTGGAGGTGTCAGCAGTAATGTCAACTGTATACTGTAGACCATCACAAATGTAGAAACCTCTCTCCTGTTTGATCTTACCTCTTTCCCTACCTAAACCTCTACTTTATTTAGTGTACGTTTTCTTCTTCTTTTTAATTGTCTTTTCTGTGTAAATGTCCTTTTCTAACTTACCCTATTGTCATCTGTCCAGGTGGCCCAGCTGCCTCTGACAGTGCGTGATGGGAGGTGGCATCACATCTGCATCACCTGGACCACCAGAGATGGGCTGTGGGAGGCCTATCAGGATGGGCAGAAGCTCGGTGCAGGGGACAACCTGGCCCCCTGGCACCCCATCAAGCCTGGTGGAGCCATCATCCTGGGGCAGGAACAGGTGAGTCTAATAGCTAGCACCCTCTATCTGTAGGGCAGCGCATAGTTTATTTTCTCTGTAGCCAGTATGTACATGGGATATATCAGGATCAGGGTTAGGGTCAATTTGATTTCAATTCAGCTAATTCATGAAGGGATGGGAATTTACAATATTTATTTTTTAAAACATTTAATGTCAAAAGCTTCTCATTTTCAGTTTATTGAGAAATCATTGAAAAATGAATTCCCATTTTGCAATCATTGAATTGTAATGTCAAGTCATTTGCTTCCTGATTTGACTGATTTGAAAATCGTATATTTTTAGAAAACCATGTAATATACAGCATGTACTTTAAACAGCATAAATAGGGAGATAGACTCTGTGAGTCTTCATTGATTTCCTTTGTAAAGTTGTTTGGCCTTGGTAAACTATTGAAGTAGGCTACTGTGAAAAGACAAGAAAACAGCATTTGTTAAATGTCCATTATATAGAAAACAGGCTGGGGCAGTATCAACAATGTATCTGGATTGCATAGCACAAAAGCATTTTTAGCTAGAGTTGACCATAGTTCAGTGTTGAACATAGTTCAGTGTTGACCATAGTTCAGTGTTGAACATAGTTCAGGAGTTGACCATAGTTCAGTGTTGACCATAGTTCAGTGTTGAACATAGTTCAGTGTTGACCATAGTTCAGTGTTGAACATAGTTCAGTGTTGACCATAGTTCAGTGTTGACCGTAGTAGTCTGTGTTGACCATAGTTCAGTGTTGACCATAGTTCAGTGTTGAACATAGTTCAGTGTTGACCATAGTTCAGTGTTGACCATAGTTCAGTAGTTGACCATAGTTCAGGAGTTGACCATAGTTCAGTGTTGATCATAGTTTTAGTGTTGACCATTGATTGTAGCTCCGTGTTGATATTAGTGGATGAAATGTATCTGGCTTGCAGCCTCCTGGTCCGCAGAGAATGAGGAGATGATGTTTATTATTGTTGTTGTCTTAACGAGGCCTGTCGTTTATGGCCTCAACAGGACGTGGTGGGCGGGCGTTTTGATGCCACGCAGGCCTTCGTGGGGGAGCTGAGTCAGGTCAACATCTGGGACAAGGTTCTGAAGCCCACAGACATCGAGATCATGGCCAATTGCTCCACCTACACCCCAGGGAACATAGTGTCCTGGCTGGACAGTGGCGTGGAAGTGTTTGGGAGGGGCGCCTCCAAACAGCCACTAGAGTTATGCCAGGACCGGCTGACAGACTCTTAGGATGTCTCTGCAATGGATCTGAGTCATCCCCATTGCTGAAGCATACATGTTAAGTGTGATGGTTGTCATGTCGCTTGTTTTGGCTGACTGTGCAAGCGAGATGCTTTGATCTTTTTTTGTGAACATAGCTATGAACCAAAGACTGATTCAAGGATCTCATTCAGCATTCTTGGTTGTTCTTATTTGCTTCAACCTTACAGTATGGTGGCCAGTAACTTGTAACAATTGTAATGATACATACTGTATGGTACGCTGTATTACCTGTACAAAGAAAGGAGGATTACAAAAGTGTGCAGCATATTCATCTAGACAAGACGCTCATGCTAAATAGACACACACACACACACACACACACACACACACACACGCACACACACACACGTGTAGACATTCACTGACACATTGACAAGCACACTTACAGACAGTGGATTTGCCATGTGAGGCTCAGGCATGTTTGCGTGTTGTGTGGGTGTGAGGAACAGATTAGTGGTCCGTCTGAGGTTATGTCTCATCCTGGATAGGAAAAACCTTGGGCAGACTTAGAGCCAATCAAACAAACCTGCAACCCGGATATCCAAGATAAGATTAATATCCAAGACATTTTTTCAGTCTGCACAGGCTTGAAGCAAGATTTTAGTTCTAATTTCAGGCCTGAATAAGTGTAAAATCAAAAATCTTTTTAATGCAAGTAAACATTCACAGTTAATGCTTGTATTCATGGCATGTCTGTATGATATGTTCATAAGGCTTCATGAGCCATGTTGTTTTCAGCAGTCTACCATAATGCCTGTCTGTATTGGTCAACAGTGTTGGTAGTCTTGAATAATTGTTCCCATTGGATGTACTGAAGACTCATTTTGACAACATGCTTTGCTTTGCTGCAAACTTACAGTGTCTGTGTATTCGATAGTTTATCAGCATACAGGAGAGAACTGCACATAGCAGCAGACAAGGAACTTAGGAAAAGGCAAGATACATTAACAATGTATCTCATGTGCTGTCATGATAACGAAACTCAATAGAAAAAACCCCAACATAGATTATGTAGATTCTGTCTCGCTGGTTACTGTTTAAATGTGTTAATGATTTGTACATGTACAGTATTTTCATGCAGATAATGATGATATGCATATTATATATCTCTCCATTAACACAGTATTGTAATTTATGTTATGTTAATTTGTATAGTTTTAGACATTTTGACATTGCTCAGAAAACAATGCTTACTTTTTTGTGGCCTTCATTTGAGGACTAAGTGCCAGGTGTGCTTTGAATGTTTGAAGCTTCACGAACCAAACCTTTGCCATGCCAATGAATAAAAATGTTTAAAATAAAAATATAAATAAAAGGCTATTAAAAACCGTTCTACTGTTGACAATGTTATTTCATTCTTCATACTATCTTGTTGATTTTTATTAAATAATCTTTTTCATAGAATGTTTTTCTAAATAATCACTATTGCAGTTGAGATGTCATTGAGACCACAACGAGGTCCTGTGTCATCAGGGAACACCAAGTGTGACAAAAACTGTTTATGACAAGAGATCTGAGCACTTTGACTCAGACAGACAGGACAAGGTTAAAGCACGGGTGGCTTCTGACGCATTAACAACACTTAAGAGATGAGCTCAAAGGTCAAAGGTGAGGTCACAGAGACACTCCTACACTCCTTCTTCTCCAGACCAGTAGAAAAACACCTCCCTGACTATGGCTCCATAGGAAATCAGTTACATCTCTCAGTCCCTCATAGTCTGAATCTTTTAGTTGTTATTGCCTTATTGTGCATCATTCTTAGAGAATGTCTATACTTAGATAATTCTTCAATTTCATAGAAGAAATGTGTTCCCAGCTATAGAGGGTGGATGAGTACATTACACACAAAACAATATTTTTTTTCATATCTGATGTGATGAGCAGCTGGGAATGGAAATGGACTGAACACAACAGAGATGTAAGGATGATGGTTGACAACCACAAAATGGAATTAGCAAACAAATGCATGTGTTTTAGGGCAATAACAAGCTCCTAAAATTATACATATAGAGAGATCAGAATCTGAATTCTGATCCATGGTAACTGACAAAGACCCCTGATTTACTTCAACTTTTTGTTCATAGACCACATATACGTGTTCTCATCTCCATCTGCGTCTTTGATCTCAAGGTCGTTGTCATTCATCATTGTGAGTGGCTCATCTTTAATGGTAATTAGCCCAGAGAGGTGGGAGCTGGCACTGCTTCTAGGTTACACCCATTAGCCATCAGTACCATTCCCCTACAGTGCAGCTGACAGCTATCATTCATCATCAGACGGGGATTCAATACCCTAAAACACCCTTGGACACTTTATTTTGGAGGTCAGACTTTTGGCTGTGAAAAGACATCATTGAATGGAAGCAAATAGTAAACGTGTGAACATTTGGGGAGGCTGGTGGACGTAGAAATCAGAGAATTTCATTCCATGCATTACAATGCGCCCATCCTCTGATTTCTACGCCCACCAGTCTCCATTGTGCACCCAACAAACAGAGCATCGGGTTACTGAGTAGACTTGGAATAAAATTAGTATGTGCCCAGAACTATGGCTTCTCTTTGATAATACAGCTAGCTCTGAAAGTACAGCAGACATACAGTAGATGCCTGTGGCAGATGGAGATCAAAAGTGCTACAACAATAACTAAACAGGCTATAAGGGTATATACTGTAAGGGTATATACTGTAAGGGTATATACTGTAAGTGAGGAAGAAATTCCTGTCTTATCACATCTTGTAGCGACTTAAATTGCATATTGTAAAAACAAAATGCTCTTTGCATGCAACTTTTCACCCTCACTATTGGATGAGAATGGGTAGAATGAATCAGTGCAGGCTGGAGGCTGCCTGGGAGGCTCAGCAGGAGGAGGGGCTGCTCCCGTGCTGCAGGAGAGGCTGGCTCTCTCCTCTCTCTGCAGGAGACTCTGGGAGCTCCAACTCTATGTAAGCGGTGTCACTGGATTCAGTCTCCTGTAAAAATGTTATTAAAATAAACACATTTACAATCAATCTATATGTTGTTGTTTATATAGTCTTTTATAACAAACATATGCCTAATGAGCCAATAAGAGAGAGCCAATAATCCTGGATGAAGCGAGGCCATTGTTAATAATACAGCTATAGTGCCTTAAATTGATTTGTCATTTGATGAGGAACATGAATGCTAATCATGGCTATTCCTATAAACTGTACAAACTGTACATACTGTATCCTCACTTGTACACACTGCTCTTATACTACATACTACTGCTCTTCTGTACATATCTGCCTATACTGTTCATAATCTGTCTATACTGTTCATAATGCACATATCCTTTTTTTTTTTTTTAATGCTACTGTTAATACACTGCACATATCTGTACATACTGTACATATCTGTTTATACTGTTCATACTGCATTCCATATTTATTCTGCTTATTTACTCTAATGTTACTGTTAATACATATATACTGCTTATACTGCACTGCCTATACAGCTCATATGCTGCTTACAGTGTTCATACTGCATTCTATTTATTCTGCTTATAATGTTACTGCTAATACATATACTGCTACACTGCACTACTTATACTTATACTGCACTACTATACTGCTCATATACTGCACTACCTGTATATACTGTTCACACTGCACTTTTCTGCTTTTTTGCACTTCTGGTTAGACGCTAACTGCATATCGTTGTCTCTGTACTTGTACTCTGCACAATGACAATAAAATTTAATCTAATCTAATCTAATTTAATCTATTGTTCTTTGGTGAGTGTTTATAGATTGGTATAGATCGCCCCCCTGTGGACATGTTGTAGAGTGGCCTCATATATTTCAGTGTAATCATGCAGACACTTGTTTGAATACTTTTGAAGTGAATCCTACCTTCCTTAACCAAAGCGATTGGATAGATTAATCCATGACACACAGTGGCTTTCATCAACCGGGACATGTCGGATCAGTGATAACTTCAAGGAAGGTAAGTTATGTAAAAGTAAGGATGCAAGGAGTGTTCATCAAATCAAAAGACTTCTGCCAGTCTCCTACCTGTGACTTGGTGTTATCACGTCGAGGACGACAGGCTACGACACCAATAAACATGAAGGTTGCCATGAGGATGGCCGCACAAGGGAGGATGAAGAGCAGGTTGTTGGAGGCTGTGCGGAACACAAAGAAAACATGTTCTTGAGTTCACTGTATTTAGTGCACATGTAGCAGATTTCATTGATGCAAGGATTATAGAAAATCTTTTGACAAAGAAGGGAGAAGGTTCAGATGCTCCCAAAGTTTTCATACACAAACACTACATGATTATTCAAACAGCACATGAGTAACACCAACTGTCCTATTTGTATCACTCATTTGATCTCTGCTGGTAGAAAAGGGGCACTTTACCACTTTCCACACATTCATTATCTGCAGCACACACATTAATTGACTATATCACAACCCTGACTGTATCCAGTGAGAGGAGGTTGATAGCCTGTAATTTCAACCCAGCATGACCTGGGTGATATCTTCAGCAATGTGGGGCCTATTGGTTTCTTGTCCACATGATCTGACCATGAAAAACTGGAATTAGGGCCCAGAGTCTATCCAGGTTAGGTCATGTAATCAGGGAAAACTCAGGGCCCTACTTCAGAGATACTGAGATGAACAGGACTTACGATCACGCCGCACAAAGATGTTGTATGAGGTCTGTAGTTTGCTGATGTTGTTGCGGGCGCTGATGTCTAGACAGTGAACTCCTGGAGAGGTGAAGGTGTGGTCGAGATTCAGACTGTTCTTATATAGCATGGTCAGCTGACAGCCGGTAGGAGTCTCTGAAACACAGTTGGGCAGAATCCTCCAACAGACCCACATGGGAGGACTGGCCATAGAGAGAGAGAGAGAGAGAGAGAGAGAGAGAGAGAGAGAGAGAGAGAGAGAGAGAGAGAGAAACAGAGAGAGAGGGAGAGAGAGAGAGAGAGAGAGAAACAGAGAGAGAGAAAGAGAGAGAAACAGAGAGAGAGAGAGAGAGAGAGAGAGAGGGAGAGAGAGAAAAACAGAGAGAGAGAGAGAAACAGAGAGAGAGAAACAGAGAGAGAGGGAGAGAGAGAGAGAGGGAGAGAGAGAGAGAAACGGAGAGAGAGGGAGAGAGAGAGAGAGAGAGAGAGAGAGGGAGAGGGAGAGAGAGAGAGAAACAGAGAGAGAGAGAGAGAGAGAGAGAAACAGAGAGAGAGAGAGAGAGAGAGAGAGAGAAACAGAGAGAGAGAGAGAGAGAGTTAAACAAAGAGTCTACTGTGATAGTGATATCTACAGAATGCATGACGTGAATTGCTCTTGTGAACATTTCTCTTGTGAACATGTCAAGTGCTTTGAGCATCTTTCCTGTCATTCTATGACTGATTTGATTTGTAGGCTCTAGGCTACATTAGTTTGCTGAATACAATCTCTGTTTATTAAACTGTAGGAACATTAGTATATTCTCCAATAAATGTTTGATTCTGACTTACCTTCCATGGACATGAAGAGACATACTAGAGTTTTTGGAAACCTGGTAACTTAAAGGCCCATTCAACTGGATACTTTTGATGGCATCTATAAAAGAGATATGCCTCAGCAAAATAATTTGATGTTTGTATAAATAAATTAAAAACTCTAGATTCTGAAATGCACTGGTCCTCTCCACATCATCAAACAAAACTACACGAACAGACATTTCAAATAAAAAATCACGTTCATAATGTTGACTCTGTCAACATACCCAACACTGTTACGTTCATACTGTATGTTCCAGTAAGGTTGGTTGCGCTTTTGGCTATATTGGCCCCCACTATCAGCCGCAGAGTGTAGTTTCCAGATAAGGAGTAATTGTAGCGCACAGACGGCTGCGATCCCTCAAACATCTCTCTTTAGAAAAGAGGAGCAAAACAATGTCTCAGATGTAAACTACTAAAAGAAAGCCATGTCACTCATATGTTGAAAATATTTTGAAATAAAGTCAACATACCCGTTGCCAAAGTCCCAGTTATAGGTGAAACTTGCTGTGCGTAAAGTGTTCATTGGATCAAAGAGTTCAAACATTGCCTCGGTTGGGATATCCGAGGCCAGCTCCCTACCTCCACGCTGGTAAGTTGCATTCCCATCCTTCTGATAGAATAGGACCTTTCCCGCAACATTTTCTGAATAAAATACATGACAAGAAGCTAAATATGGCGTGTAAATCGAATGAAAAATGTAGCCTTATTGTACTGTAGGTTTTAGAAGGAACATAAAACCTACCCAAGTTGATCAAATCTGTCGCCCCAGCAACTTGAAGACTCAGAATCAGGGGAAGAGACACGAAGACCACCACAATTATATTTCTGAAAACATAAACCCAAATCATAAAATATTTTAAGTAAACAAAGTTAAATTCAGTGTTATATATACATTTTACTGCAAATATACACATAGTGTACAGCAAATACCTACCGATACATATGCGTTTGTCCACTCACAGGAGAGGCGAATGGAATTAGGAGAGAGATGGTGACGATATGTGAAGGGACATAAAGTTAGGTGTCTTATCAACCGGTGCGATAAATCCGTCTATCCATGGTGACTTGTAATGCGCTGCTGATCCCTGGCTGTAAAAGCTTGAAATCGTTAGCATGCGTTTCACCCATGTGCCTGGGACAGTGGAACCACAAAGAGGTGTAGTGTTGTATAGTGCTATCTTAGGCTTGTCCTAAGTGATTTTCTTTGCAGATTTTCTTTGCATCAAATGTGTTGCAACGTGACTAGAAAGGAAACCATTTCAAAATGTTTCAGTTTTTCAGTCTGTTTTATAAAATGTATGGTCTACACTTGATAGTCATAGCGATGATGATAATTTGAGGGATATTTTGACCCTTTGCTTTAGCCAACAAAAGGCGCCAATGATTAATTTCACAATCAAATGCATTATTTGCCATACAATCAGACAACACACGTGCACAACCCCAGGGAGATCTGAGCTCAGAGCTCAAAACAATTAGAACTTTGATAATGATAGGCCTACTGCCCTACTGTATGTTTATTGGAAATTAGGCCTTCTCAAAACGTTTAGGACCGACACTACTAGGCCCTTCTCAACATGATCTCAACCAATGGGCGTTATCAACCATTATCTCGAACCTGTTATAATGCAGGTATTGGATATGTCCACATGATGGCGCCATGCACATAAGAAATTATGTATTTCACTCATTGTGAACGATCTGTCATCGATTATCCGAAGAACGACGTCACTCTAAAGACGAATCACGTAATGTCTTTCAGAGTTATAGATTACAGATTACAGAATTAGATTACAGAAAATTCTCTTTACAACCATAGTCTGTATCTATTTTTTTTTTTTTTTTAAATTAAACTAGGCATGTAGTATTGGCCAGAACACTCTGGTACTGGCTATTAGGCCTTAATGCGTCATTAATCCGGAACAGGCCTAGAGAAGTGGAAAATCAACCGATAAATTATGATTGAAGCCAGTAAACCTATGCCTACTTGAACTGTGTTATAGGATATCTGGGGAAATATATCCTCTAGGATGGGAGTACCCCTTGTTGTTGGCCTAACTGGGGGTCCCTGTGAGACAAATTGGAAATGATTGGACTTATGTATCCTATAGGCTATTTTACAATACATATCCGACCTATATGCTTCATCAGAAATAGTGACATTATGGTAGAGGACGCTTTGTTCACATGAGACAATATAGGCGCCAATGGGACTAGGATCATAGTGTTGATGTCCCCTCATTTAAATGTGTAATGACAGAGTTGCCCCAGGGAAGTAAGTGGGTGCCCAACCCATTGATAATTATTCGGACCCAGCCCTAGTATTATACCTCCACCGAAAGTGCTTGACTAAAACCGTGACGTCACGAATCCCACCTTCTCTGTCTCACCCGCCCCGCCACAGGCAGAGCGAAGTTTTGACAGTGGTTTCAGGCAACGGTCTAATACGGTCTGGCCACCGTCGCACAGTTGCGGTTTTCGTGTACATGCAGGTGTAACTGCTGGATGTCAACTATATTCCTGGAACGACCAAGCGAGGAATCGCAATTGAGCAGGCTACCGTTGGATTTTGAAAGGAATTTAAGTGCTTAGTGATCGGCTGCAGCCTGTTGAATCGGGGCTATCTATTGTTTTTTTCTTCTTCTTGCGGGGAACGATAAATACCTGCAAATATGTCTCGAGACCCAGAGGATGTGAATAAACTGACCGAAAGTACATACAAGGTAAGTAGCCTCGTTTAATGAAAAGAAAGGTTTTACGCACATCAAAAGTAGTCACAAGAGCAGGACAAAAAAGATAACTTAAAATAAACTGTCACACTTGATTACATCACTGGAACAGCCGAACAGTTTGAGGGGACATTAGTTTAAGTAGCCTCGTTTACACTTTTACTATTATGTTCCTCCACCTTGCATTCGTAATTTTGTGTCTGTCTGTGCCTTTGGGAAAAGCCGAACAATTGCCTTTAGTTTTGGCTTAGGGACACACCCAGTTGTTGTCATTGATACATGAACACATTCCATAATAGGCCTATATCTCTACAAACTGGACAACACCCTATTGATGCGCGCACGTGTACACCTGTAAACCGCGCCTGTGATTTCAGCACAAAAAACTTGGGGGCAAAAACAGGGGCTGTCTGTACCTCTAAATAGTACAATAAACTGGACTATTGTCAACAATGAATACCAATTCCATGTCTTATCATTAGTTCACCGAGCATCAACCCATTTGTACATTTGCTCGGCTCATTTCGCAACACCCCAGCTGGTGAAGAAGTGTCAGGTGTGCAAATTACACAGACAGTTTATGGCCACTGTTTTAGCTCGTTTTGGTTGGGAGGGACCTGGAGTGAAGGAACCTGTTTCTGTTTTCTTTTTTTCTTTTCTTTCTGTGGGGTGCAAGTAACGCATAACTGGCTGTTCATTGTTCTATTGAGGGTGTGCCTAGGGAATGGAAACAGGGACTCCTGAACAGAACTTTAGTGTGGGGCTGCTGGGGCATTTCAATAGGGGGGTTTAGTTCATTCTGCAAGCAAATACTTTGTTTAGGACTTTGCTCTTTGAGAGATATAAAGTTGAAGGGATCAGGTTAATGATTAAGAGTTTTATTTTAGTTTGGTGTTATTTATAGAATACTCACACAAACATTTACATCTCTTTATTGTGATTATGTGTAGGCTGTTGTTTGACCGGTTTAGCTCCCCGTTGACAACAAAGCATTGTATAATATTCGATTAGACATTGCTTATTGTGCATTCTGTATCCTCCATAACTTGTGGATTGGCCATTGTTTATGATGAATCAGTTTTGGTGTCTCATTGGTCACCGAGGTCTAAAAGGAGTGTTTTTGAAACAAAAGATGTCAAGAATAGTCACACTTACTGTCTTGTCAAGAATATACCTTTGATTGTAGTAGTTTCTTCTCAAGGCCCGGCCAACATGTCTCCCCCTCTCTCTCTGTTTTAGAATGTGATGGAACAGTTCAACCCAGGCCTGAGGAACCTGGTCAATCTGGGGAAGAACTATGAGAAATCTGTAGCAGGTAAACACACCTTTAACTTTCATTGGCCCAAAACCAAGAAATTACAATGGGACTAGAACTCACTCTTTCATTGTGGATTTACATTTAGCCATTTGGCTGAAATGGCCTACTTTGAATATTACAGAGATAAATGACCTTCAACCTCTTACTCAGTAACATGCTCTTTGTTTTCTCGTAGCCATGACCATCGCTGGGAAGGCCTACTTTGACGCTGTCTCAAAGATGGGAGAGAATGCTGCTGTGTCCCCTGTCTCCAGAGAATTGGGTGAGTTTGTTGCATGTGGTCACAAGTGATGCAAAATGTTAACCCGAGTGTCAGCTCCTCCTTAACTAAGCCACACAACAGACTGGCGCTGAGGCTAGCACAGTGAGACATGTCGGTCCAGTGTCCCTCACCCAAAAACAAGCAATTGCACAGATCAGTGGATTCCTGTGAGTGGTCTGATGGGAACTAGTGACTATATCTGTCATTCAATCCCTCTTTCCCTCTGATCTAAACAGTAGATGTTCTCCCTCTGCACTTCTCTTTGTACTGAAGCTGTAATTAGCCCGGTACGGGTTGTTATTTTCCCTCAGTGATTCAGCTCCTATTATTTAAAAATGCAGGGAAATATTTTCCTGGCTCTTTTATGTTGTATGTTATGATCCATTAAGTTGCCTTTCATGCTCCCCTTCAACCTCCCCTGATGGACAGGATGAAAAGGTGCAACACATGTAACTTCAGATAGAAGGGTCTATTAATTATAATGGTGATCTTTGTTCTTCAAGAGGGAAATCTCTCCACTCCTCACCACTTTCAGTGATGGGCAGGCTTCAGATAATTTCATGTCAAGAGGGTTGCTTGTGTTTGTTTTTTTGTGAACCTACAGTACAGTACATGTTTGATGACAGACATGGAAACCCATTCAGCCCTCCTGAGGCTTGCTCTGTTTGTGAAGCTCACTCTGTCGTTGTCCTCTAGGTTCTCCTGTCTCTCCCCGTTACTCCTTGATGCACTCACACCGCTGGTGTCAAAGCTTAATTTACAGCCCTGCTGGAGTGAGTGTGTGCGTGTGGGTGAGTGCGTGTGGGTGAGTGCATGTGGGTGTGTGAGTATGTGTGTGTGGCTGTTGACATAGAATTAAATTGAGGAGAACAAAGTGAACTTCACATAAAAGCATTTATTAATCTAACATTCTAAATGGCACACCAGATATGGCCAGAGCGTGGCTCAGAATGCGAATATCTGTTCTATTAATCCTATTTCTACACCTGGAGCTGTTCGTCCTGTGTCCAGACTGTCCAGACTGTCCAGAGGAGACCACAGCGAGACGGTGTGAATTCTCCCACGCGTTGCACAGAGCAGGGCAGCAAACACACAGAGCAAACAGACAGACAGAGAGGACTGTTATTCCCACCATCACATCCTTGCTTCTATCCTTCCATCTGCCACACTAAGTGCACCCATGGTTCCTCTCTCTTCCCCAGCTAGGGGGGCCAGAGTAAAGCTTCCTTTGTTGTCAAATGTGAGTGAGAGGCCAGGGCTGCCCTTGAGGAGTTGGATTTGTCTTATTCCTGTTGGATTCTTCTTTGATACATTTCCGTGATTTTTAGTTGTATACTGGACCCAGGTTGCATCAACGTTGTACAACTCAGGCTCAGTGACTGTTATACGACAGCACCAGGCTCATTGTAATGCATGGAATGGAATGAGGAATGCTATCAAAATATATATAGATCTATAAATCGTTGTCCATCAAGGACCTTACAGATAAAAACCCATGAACATATTAGTTGGAGTAGCCCTCCTTGGTAATGTGTTTAGGTGATGGATTGAATTTCCCTGTACTTGTAGTGATGTAAACGCATCTCAGCGTCACTGAAATTATGATGTATGTTGAGTGGTTGTGGATGCACTACATCACAGAAGTCAGTGTCCACATATTGTGTCACTCCTATCTCAGGTTTCATACAGGGACATCCCTCTGTCTGGGTTTCTTCTTCATGTGCAGGTAGATCAATGATGACAGCAGTCTGGGTCCATTGTTTCTGTATAATGCATAATGCTTTGTATGGGCTATTCTGGCTTGCACAGATTTGTGCAAGGCTCACTTGCTTATTTGCTAACGCTAGGTGTAACCTAGTAATCTCCACAATGCTTTTGCACTATTCTGAAAGACGATGGGTCTATTTGACCTCCTGGTTTGTGCTGTGACATTGAGGAATGCAAATGGTTTCATTAACAGGGGGAAGGATCAGCTTATCGCTTTACGACTTGGCTTGATAAAGAGAAGTGACGTTGTTTAATCTGACTACTTTCACTGAAAGGACCTGCTGGGGTTTAGATGTTTGGAATCTAAGTGACCAGCTTAAACAGTAAACAACATCTATTTGTACACATACTTCTATATCAACCTCTCTTCATTGAAAGTACCTAGACCATGAAGTACATTAATTCCGGCTCAGGTCAGTTAATGGTGGGACTCTATTGACTCCATTGTGGCTCAAGGGAATAGAGTCGAATGACCTGGCTCTGCAAACAACAGGGGCAGAGAGAAGCACAGAGAGCCCAGACTGCCAGTCTCCTTCCTGTCATTCAGTGTCATGGAAAGACCTGATTGTTGTGAACCCATACGTCTCTCATCACAGGCACCATAGGGTGAATATACTGTACATACAGCTACATGTAGGTTACTAGTTTTACTTGTGAAATCATGCACTACTGCATCTCCAAAACATTCATAGTATGTATTCATCTAGCAATCTGCTATTGAAATCAGTAAGATGGCAATCCAATACCAGTGTGATTGTTGAATGTCTAAACGATGTATTTATGAGTCACATTGTGTGCTTGGTCTGCAATTAGATGTTTCCTCTATAGGGAGTAACACTGCTCTCTCCATGGAATTGCCAGACCACGGTGAAAAAGAGCAGTTACACTGAAATGTTATTGAAGAATAGTGTGTGTTCCACACCCTTCCACCTTTTCTTCAAGCTGTTTGTCAGACCTCGGGTAAAATAGTTTTTTGAAATATTGAGTCGAGCTGTCACGATGAGAAAAATGGTAATTCCGTCCAGAAATTATTTTTTTGACAGACAATTTTTTTGAGTGAGGACTCAGGAGGTGTGCTGGTTGGATGATTAATATGGATAGTCAGTGTAAGTGGTTTTGGTCTTAGGAACAATTTGTTTTACTGAAGTGAAGTTTACGTAATGGTTGTTAGGAGTGTGCTGAATTTCTAACCCCAGAGCTGGACTGTTTGATAGGAGTGTTTTGGTCTTGTAAAGGCACACATCCCACAGCACTGCTGCAGTGTGGGAAACCATTTATCAACCTCCCAGGACATGGCGTCAGCATGAGCGTCAGGGATCCCAAAAATGTTCCCCAAAGTGGGCGAAAATGTGACCCTCCTCTCCTCTTTCTCTCTCTGTCCATCTCACACCCACCCTCTAAGAATGGCTGGAGCTCAGGATGGATACATTGGGCCTGTTTGAATACTTCAAAAATACACCCCTCTTTCCTCTACAGTATGTAATGGAATCCTTGCTTGCACCTATTCAACATGGTTAGATCAGGGATTACAGGAAGGGTGGATGGAAGGAAAGGAGGAAGGGAGGATTGGTGTCATTTAAAAGTACTGAAGCAGATCCTTCACTGCTCAGTCACCCATGATGCCTCAGGGCCTCTCCTCCGTCACACTCCCTCGCTTCCTAAACAATCCCATAAGCACCCTGACCTCACGGGCCCTCTCCCTCGGACTCCATCAGCTATTTAACCACTTTGGCTTCTCAATATTCTGGATGTTTCATCCTGCCACCACCATAGCGGTCCCCACCCTCCACTCCCTGAGCTCCTGAGTCATGTCAGTGTCACATCTAGGTATAAGAACCCAGCCATGGCAACCTCACGGCATGCTCTCTCTCCCTACCTGTCGTTGGAATGTGTGGCGTTAAGGTTGTAATACAGTCTGTTGACTCAAATAGGTGTTGGCCATATTTCATCAGACCTTCGTTGTACGGACATGTTCAATGATGCACTCCCAAAGGTTAAAGGGAATGTCCTCCTTGATTTACCATTTTACGACGGTGGCTATCTCAAAGTTCATGGACATTCCAAGTTGCTTCACTGGTCACTAAACAAGTATGCATAATTCAGTCATTTATGAAACAGTTTTGACTCATATTTGGTAATGGGCCATGCTGAATAGATGGCAACTATACAATAACAATAGTGTCAGGTCTTGATGTTTAATCTAAGCTACCTCATAAAGGTAGGCATTTCATTTCTCCGTGTTACCCTATCAGGCTCCTACAAGGAAATATCGACAGGTATTCTGTTGCCAGCCGATGCGATCACCTGTTAAGAATGCAGTAGGCGTTGTTCTCGGAACTATTAACAGTCATAAAGGAGGCATGTGATAGAGGATAGAACACAGAGATGTCTGGGTGTTCTATAATAATGACCAGGTGGAGCTGGAAACTCAGCCTGCACCTTGCCAAACAAAGTTGCATTACTGGGAGTCGACAGCCTCTAGAACTGTCACAAATGAACAACCAAGCTTGGTATAGGATCCGGTTAAATATTACTCTGAAATGTATTCTTATGCTCTGTTCTGAAAATGTATGTATTATACTGTATTTCTTAGCCTGGTCAGTCTCTGTATACTGTGGGCACATTGTAACAGATGCAGTTACAGTGTCAAAGTGGTGCCTTTTTTCTCCTTCAATGTTTATTTTAGAAGTCCCAAGCACACAGATCACAGCTAAGACCAGCGACATGTGGTGGATTAGGAGGTCAAATGTCATTATCTAGTGGTGATCTGTCAGTTTTAAACAGCTTTGGACTCAATACACAGAGTAACAGGGAGAGAGAGAGAGATAGAAAGAGGGGGGGGGGGGGGGTAGAGACAGATGAGTGGAGGATGGAGGATGGAGGGAGGAAGAACAGATCAGTAGAGGAGGGAGTAAGTCACAACCACTACAGGGTGAATCATCAGATGAGAGTACAGGGTGCTGAACTTTTCTAAAGGGTGTAGTTTTCCACTGTGCCCTCAATGTTGATTAAGGTTGTATCAAGGCTTTATCATGTAGGACACTGGAGAGCATGATTAAGCTCGTGCATTAGCTAACATGAAGCCAAGCCTCAAATCGTTTTCAATATTTACCATTGTCTGACATTTGACCACTGTTTGACCACTGTTTGACCACTGTTTGACCACTGTTTGACCAATGTTTGACCAATGTTTGAAAAAAACACAGCTTGTGATTTTGACCCCCCATTCATCAGAGCCTTAACTCAAGTTCAACTCGTGCAGTCATACAGTATACAGGTCTTATACATGTATTATTAAAACTGCTGAATATACATATAATTTTTGGTATGAAACGCATGTCCTCAGGTTTTCACACCCAGTCAGAGGTGAGAGGAAATCCGCAGGTGCAATCTCACTGCCCTCTGTGTTGTTCTACACTGTAGCCTTTATTAAAAACCAGCCCCCTTACTCCCCATGCTGTTGTTGGTGCTGTATAAACAGGTTGCCCCGTGCCCTGCGCCACCCCTCCCTCCTACTACACAAAGGCAGCATTTACCAGTACGTTCTGTTGACCTTCAGAGGGCAATGTTGTTATAGCTGCACCCTCTGAGGTACAGCACTGTATCAGCAGAGCTGGGGACGGGGTCATACACGGCGCCCTGCACTGCACACTGTAGGCCTCTTGTGTGTTTTGGATGTTAAATGTTTAAGGGTCGTTTGGGTTGAGTTTGTTTCAATAATGATCAGGCTCATTTGTGGTTTAGCCTCCTGGAATAATATTGTGGATGGTGGTGCTTGAAGCAGGTGGATTCCATAGCTTTCCACCATACACAGTCACAGAGCAGGGCATTAAAAGAAACAAGCCTAACTTTTTCTGCAGTTTTCAGTTTTGAAGCCCAAGACACACCCTTTATTGCATTATCCCCCCCTGTCCATGATAGTGTCAAAATCAAACCTGCCATTGGCAGCAGGTGTTACCAGAATGACCACCTGACCCCCACAGAACCTCTAGATCTCACCCCATTGTGTCTGCACTATAAACAGTTTAGCTCTAATTGTCATCCTGTTTACAGTATTGACTCCCATTGTACCCTGTCATAGGGGTGCCCCGCTCTAACTGTACTGGATGTGTCAATGGGGATTTTTCTGTGTCTGTCAGACAATGAGGATCTGTAGCCACGTCTACTTTGTTACAGCTGTGTGGGAAATAAAGTAGTCATCCATAGAGTGAGTGTAAAATCTCCACATGACTTGGTGATATAACATACTGTAGGTCACACATGACATTGAGATAAGAAAAGTGGTTGTCAGAGCTCTCTTTTGTAATTTGACTGATATTGTAAAAACGGAGAAGCAGCAGTTGTATGTTAACCCCTTGAAGTCTCAACTTACTTACTTCTTGTCAGGCAACTAAAGGGCACTATTGCTGATCTTTAGTGGCCTCAAAAGCTCTAAAGCAATATCTTTGCCTTGACGACAAACAAGGCATCAACAAGTTGGCTAAAGCTGAAACTGACTGGCACTGAAACTACATTTCCTGTAGTTTTGTCCCCCAAATGTCTGACAGTATTTCCTGTTGTCCCTCCAGGTGTGGTTCTGATGGAGATCTCTGAGGTGCACAGGAAGGTTCACCAGGAAATGGAGGAGAACGTAAGTACCCCCCTGCTGCCTGGGGACCTCAGTTGTCTAGCGTGGCTCCTCTTCCTCATCCTCTTCCTCATCCTCTTCCTCATCCTCTTCCTTATCTCTCCTCCAGCACTTATCATCTTTCTCACTCCAACTCTGGATTCCTGGTCTCACTCTCCGAGGCCTCACCTACATCACTCACTCAGCTCCATACACTTCTGGACACATGACCTTTTTAGTCATCATTCATGCCTTATCTTAAAGTGTTGCCTTTGGTGCAGTAGAAGGTTAGGGAAAGTTTGACAAAAGAAGAATGCTTGTTTCTTTAGTCTCTGCTGCCCCAGGGCAGGAGGCTTTGAATACCTGTAGCAGTGTGTCTCCGGTGTACATGTGACAACGACATGACACAAAGACATAGCTCTCAGGGAGCCTCATCTGCAGTCACTCACAGGTTTTTTTTTTTTTTTTTCAAATGTTTTTTTTTAGGGCATTTCAGCTTTATTGGGATAGAAATAGTAGAGATTGACAGGAAGGATGGGTGAGAGAGAGGAGGGATGACATGCAAAATATGTCGATGGCCGGAATCGAACCAGGGACCTTGCGATGATATGGTATGCGTCTTTGTGTGCTACGCCACTGAGCGCCCCCACTCACAGGTTTGAGGTACTGAACAATACCCTGGTTGGTCAGACACTCTAGACTGAAACAGGAGTCTGTCATTGAATTGAAGGTATTAACATTACCAGTATTGGTCAATAATACATAGGGCCAAGAGATTTTCCTGAGCAGGAAAAATGCTGGGCCCTATTTCTAAACTGCAGTATAACTCCCTATGCATGTTTTTTAATTGTCTCTCCTTCTTTATCAAGCTCATAAGGAATCTACAGACTGTGCATGTGTATGAAGTATGGCTAGTTCTTAGTTATCTGTAAGAGGGAAAGTTTAGTCAATCTTTAACTTGGAACAGCGATAACAGATCTGCTGTTGGAATTCCCCCTACTTAGAAGCTCATTATCAGCAGCGCATTCCTGCAGGTCCACTTCATATCTCCATGTCACCATCTAGTCATGGTACTTTATTATATCGATTAGCATCTACTTAATGCATACGTGTATGAACTTAAAGATGGCTTTTTTTTTTCCCAGTTCAAGAGGTTCCACAAAGAAATCATTACCGAGCTGGAAAGGAAGACAGAGATGGATGTGAAATACATGACGGTAAATACTGGCCTTCGTACAGTGGTGTACAAAGGTGTGTGTGTGTGTGTGTGTGTGTGTGTGTGTGTGTGTGTGTGTGTGTGTGTGTGTGTGTGTGTGTGTGTGTGTGTGTGTGTGTGTGTGTGTGTGTGTGTGTGTGTGTGTGTGTGTGTGTGTGTGTGTGTGTGTGTGTGTGTGTGTGTGTGTGTGTGTGTGTGTGTGTGTGTGTGTGTGCGCTATTCCCCCTGCTCTTCTCCATGTCCATTCGCCTAGTCATCGTGTCCGTGTTTCCCTGTAGGCCACATTCAAGCGGTACACATCAGAGCACAAGCTGAAGCAGGACTCCCTGGAGCGTTCACAGACAGACCTTAAGAAGCTGCGTAGGAAGAGCCAGGGGAAACACGCCACCAAGTACGAGATCAAAGAGAACGAGGTGAGACTGACGACATTTCATCTGATCCCACCGCAACCTCAGTCTCTGGTTGCAGAGAGGAGGATGTTGAATGGCAGGCAGCCGTGCCTCAAACATGATAAAAATTACATGATGAAATCTGGCAGAATTCAGCTTGGTGCATGGTAGTGTTTTACTCAGACAATTATGGGTGGGGTGAGATGTAAGCAATGGGGTTAGACTGGGTGGAGTTTTCCACTGTATTGTTAACACCCAACCAATTAGAGCCTTTCAACTACAGAGAGGTGTTTTTGGATGGGGGTTGATTTCACTCGAGGAAGCCTTGTTACTCCAAATGTAGCTTCTCTTAAGACATATGGCCAATCGTAGCAGGCCATTTTTATATTCAGGATCTCTTATCTATTATATGGTGACATATGTGTGACCACTGTACTAATATACATATAAATAGAAACCAGATAATTATTGCTCTTGGTTGCCATGGATGTCTTGTTTTGTTTACATAAACAAAGCCAGCTCATTATGGACATCCCTATACAATAATGATTAACATGTAACGATAATCCTTAAAGGATCAAAAATCAGTTGAGCATAATCCCAAGAGAAGTCACTAGCAGAACTCGTTTTAGCTTGATCTACTGAAGGAGAGAACTGACATGGGGAAGTGGGCGTGACCAGTGAACGGACAGGGAAATGGACACATAGGATATACAGTAGCACCACCCCTACAGCTGTGGGCAGATTCTTTGTGTTCATGTAAAGTAGAGTATGCCCATACTGTATCTATCAGTTCAGTGTTTTTCGGTGGTTTCCCCTCAATGGCTGTATTGTGCCGTGCCTGTTCTTGTGCCCCCCAGCCCCACTCACAACACCACGCCCTACCCAGCCGCTACTCAGGCTTATTGGAAGGGGGCAAATGGCTTCATCTTCTAATTGGGGGGTGGTGATGGCGGGGTAGGGGGTGGCGGGGGGGGGGGGGGGGGGGTCTATTGCGTGTCCTATTGTGCCCTTTGAGTGTGGACCAGTGTTGGAGTATGGCCTGGTAGTCATTGAGCCTCTAACAAGGATAGAGTGGGTGCAGTAGAAGTCTTTCTAACACAGTCCCATTAAAACAGCTCATTTGTAAATCAATATGACAAGGTAAGAGGTGCAACTACGGAGGCTTGGTGGATGAGACCCAGTCTGTGCTTGATACAAGGCTGCCTGTGTAATAACAAGGCCTGTGTAATAACAAGGCCTGTGTAATAACAAGGCTGCCTGTGTAATAACTGCAGTCCGCCGCCGCCCTGCTTTATTGACTGTTTTCACACCCCAACTTTGATGAGTGTTGGTTTATGAGGCTGGTGTATTTTTGGAAAGGCTCAATATATTGAGCAAAACCTTTTTTTATTTTTTTTATTTTATTTGAAAAGCCAAGTGTTAACTTTAGGCCATAAAAAGGGAGGATATCTGCTCTCTGAGTTTGGTTTCTCAGCACTTGATCTCTCTCTCTCTTACCTTGATGGCTGTTTGTTGTTCGCTAACCATCTCTGTATCAGTCTTTAGTTTATCTTTGCATTTGAAAGAAACCTTTTAAAGAGAGGACCATAATGTGGTCTTATCTTGGTGAAACTAATAGGCCCTCCTCTGAAATGTAAATGCTTCCTCATTATCTTATTGATAAGACCTGTGGATTAGAAGTGAAGATGTTTCCCACACTCTCCTTTCACTACAGATTGTAACGTGTTGCTTCTGTAACATCCAACTGGGAGATTAGCCTGTGTAGTTGAGATGCCAGAAACGTGGTATGCAATACGAAATTGTATATTAGCGTGCGTCTCTCATATTTGAACAGAACTGGTCTCCAATCTTCAGTCTCAACATCTCCACAGATTTTTTAAGCTGCATTTAGCAGGAGCACCTGAGCCTAGTCCATTCAGTCTGGTTCTTCGTCTTTCTCTCTCTCTCTAGTCTAATTGTTTGCTGTAGAAATGAAGCGCTGTGCCGCAGCCGGTGTGGGCCCATGGCGGGGGGGAGAGAGAGAGAGAGACCAGACTGGGCTAGACATTAAAGGAGGGTCTGTGACACCACCGGGAAACCAGAACCCTAGAGACGAACCGCTTTCACCGTCACCATGACAACCGGGGAAAAAAGTGAGAGTGGAGAGATAGGTGGAGGAGGGGGAGAGATTGTTTTAAAGAGGAGCTGAGCTTCGTGTCTGATCTCAGGTTCAGTGGACTGCTTTGTGGCAGGTTTTCTGAGTCACTCCACGGAAGGGAGGGGTGTCTCTTCGGCAGAGTGATTGGGTTCCCACTGGGTGCGGCTGAACAGGAGCGATATGTTGTGAGTGGTGGAACTTTGATTTAAAACCTCATTACCAGGAGTAACCAACAGTTATTGGACGTGACCGGAATTGTTAAGCATTTCACTAATTTCCTCAAGTTCAAACAAAGTGCCTTATATGGAACCTAACCCTGATTAAACTACTGATCTTTACTAAACCTATTGTTCTGTAGTGCCAGAGAGAATCTGCAGGAAGTGTTTTTATTAATACCAATATTTGGGAATACCATTGTTTGGTTAGCCTTGCCCAAGATCTGTTTGTGCTTGAGCCAACTCCTATGACTAGCTATCATTGTCAGATCATATTAACTGTAGCTAAAACACACAGAGATCTGGGGCAAGGCTGGTTTTCGGTTGGATATGAATGAATTCCACAGGTGCCTTGGGGCAGAATCTCCTCCCAACCGTAGAAATGCTTTCAGATCCATCAGATTGGGTTTGATCTTAGTCCTAACTCTTCTACGGGTCTGTCCTCTCCCATCAGTACATGGAGACCATATCGTCGCGGCAGACGGACATGCAGAAGTTCATCGCTGACGGCTGCAGGGAGGCCCTACTGGAAGAGAAGAGGCGTTTCTGCTTCCTGGTTGACAAACACTGCATGTACTCCTACCAGACAACGGCCTTCCACGAGAAGGTAAGGAGGTCCCACCCAACCATGATAGATAGCAGATACATGTGGCTTAAGTGTATGGATGCAAAAAAATATTTTGTGGTTACATACATGACTTGCACATTGATGGTGGGTAAGGGTAAAACGGGTTAAAAAAAAAAGGGGGGGGGGGGAATGGGGGGGAAATCTTGTGCTCACACAGTGTTGTGACCTGTGCTCCTGCTCTGTGGTCCTCTGTTCCCCAGGTCAGAGAGATGCTGGCAGTGAGGCTGCCCAGCTGGCAGGACAAGTGCAGCGATGCCACCAAGGTCCCCGACACAGTGTTGACCATGATAGAGGGGATGCGCACCCCACTGTCCGGCACCCCCGAATCCTCACCTCTCGTCGAACGCTACAACAGGGTGAGTGTGACATCACAGACAGAGCAGGAAGTGGTGCTTGGTAACCATTGTTTACTGTGTCCAAAAAATACATTGGCTGTGTCTCACATGACACCCTTTTCCCCATGCATACATACCCCCATGCACTACCTGCCTGTAGGCTATAATGTACAGGACTATATTAGTGTCCTGTATGGGGGACAGGGTGTGATTTCAGATTTTACCAATGTGTGTTGTTGGTGCTGGTGGAGCTAACTGTGTATTTACAATGAAGTTACATTGAGAAATGAAAACAAGGGCTGTAGAAGATGAAGTATTGTGTGAAAACTGATAATGTTTAACTGTTTAACTGTAGTTGGCCACCAGCCACCAGCAAAGGCTTTGTCATTCTGCCCTGAGGTTAGGGTTAGGGTTACCAGGGACTAAAAGCTGTTATTACAGTCTAAGAGGACAATATACTGTAGTCATCTTAATACTTATGACAACACCTGCCACTTAAAAACAGTTTGTTCTTCCTCATACATGTAATTTATCATAACATCAATACCGTAAGAATGTTATGTACTGTATTAGTGAGCTGGTTTGTTCAAATAGAAGTTTATACTGTATGTTATTCTGACTTTCATGAACATAACATATATTTTTAAATGTGTTTTCCTCAGAACAACTTGATGGATCCACCACCAGCACCACAGCTGAAGGCCCAGATCAGCCCGCTGGCCAATATGTTTACCCAGGACCTCCCCCAATCCCCCATGTCATCCCCATCAGACCAGAACTCAGGCAGGTTCTCACAGACAGGCCTCACTCCACACTTAACCAATCAAACTGTATGCTCTCAACACCCATGTGTTTTAAAGGGTGACTTTACTGCCTAGTGTCAGATGTTGTTTCATCATGCTCACTGGATCAAACATCTAATGTTGAAATGTACCATTTTTGTAAGTTGAAGTGAATGAATTACTTCTTATTATATGTTGCATACTTGTTTAGCTTGTCCTTTTCCACTGGCTTATACATTATCAGTGCAGATATCATGGCTAATACAACAGATAGAGACTGATGACGTAGTTAGGGTTAGGGTTAGTATCAGTCCCTAATATCTGCCATTTAGCTGACGCTTTTCTCCAAAGCGACTTACCTTGCAGTGAGTGCACACATTTTGCAGTATATATGATCTCAGCAGGCAGGAACCGAACCCACAGCCTAACCTTAGCCCTATGCTCTAACCAACTGAGGACCACGCTCACTAACACATCACCTCTGATCCACAGACCAGGGCAGTATTGAGGAAGGCAGCCTGTCCCCCTCCATGTCTGTGTCGTCTGGTCTGAACATGAGCAGGAAGCCCCGGGTGCGGACCATCTTCCCCCACACAGCAGGCAACAACAACACCTTGCTCAGCTTCGACGAAGGTGACATCATCATGCTGCTCATCCAAGATGAGAAGGACGGATGGCTGTATGGGGAACTGGAGAAGACCCGGCAGTAAGTCACTATTCACTGTTTATTAAGTCCTTATAGAGCCTTATTACAGGTTTATAAAGTGTAATATGCAGGATAAGGCTGTTATTTCAGATCAGCAGTGACTACTGCATCTATCTGTGATGTGGAACTTGATTATTGAGAGAGAGAGAGAGAGAGAGAGAGAGAGAGAGAGAGCGAGCTAGATGGAGTAAGGAATAACACACACTCGCCCCTTTCTGTGTGAGAACAGAATCTCAGGTTTTCAACAAAGAGACACAATTCAACAAATGTCCAACTGATATTCACACACCCTTGTTTTTAGAATAGAGGAGCACACTTCATCTCTGTAGATACGTGACTGCATTGACATGGACATTTTTCACATTTCTAAGGTGACAATACTAGTATCTGTTTGCACATTCTTGCTGTGTTAATACATCTTCATAGGTACATACACAGAGCACGGTAGGAATGTTGGACTTGCAGTCCTGCCTAATACCTTACCTCACAGTAGAGGTTATACCACTGACTCTTCCCCAAGGACTCTAACATAACCTAACCCTTCTGCAAAAAGCACTTGCCTTGTCATGATAGAGGTGGCTACACCTGATTGGTTTTGTTCTAAGTGACACGTAGTGATGAATGATCATGAGGAAACAGAGAACAGGAAATGGATAATGTCAAAGGGGAAAAATAGCAATGTGGGTAAAAACCGCACCCCTGTAAGGTTATTGTTATGTATTACGCATACCTAGATTGTGTCGATGAAAAGCAGGACTCCTTGTCACACCAGCACATCTTTCTCCTATTTGTTTACGTTTCTTTTTTTAAAGTACCGAATACAATAGTTACCTTTTGAATGTATCACCGGGGTTGTGGGGGGGTTGCGCCCATTATGGTGTGTTCGCCTTAAATGTCAATTTAACAATGTTTTTGACAATGTTATTGTTAAACCAGTCGTGAATACTATTTAGTAAGTCAATGTCTGTGTAATTGCTGCAAAGCTGCAGAGTGGCACAAAGTCACCTTGATAATTATGTGTGTATGCTTTGATGACTGGCCCTGAAGCCCCCTCTTCTACTCTCGCTCCTCATTAGTGTCACTAGTTCCCACATGCAGGTGAAAGGATTAGAGAGGGTTGTTGGAGACTGTCACTGTCATTTCCACTCACAAACTAATGGGGAAAATCCATTTCCTGACTCTGTGTGACTCTGTGTGTGTGTGTGTGTGGTCGTTATTATTTGTGGAACTGACTAGCTTTTAATGTTAAGTATGTTAACAGTGACAGTTTGTCAGAGAAATGGACATAGTACATCCACGTAAACAGCAACTGCTGTTCCTTAGCAACCAAATGAGTAGACTTGATATATTATTTTTATTCACTCTGGCGATACAACAATTATTTTTAGTTTGTCTTGTGTAAATGTAGCTACATATTCAAATGAGAAAATCAGTTTTATAGAGAGGTGATGTTATTAATTGATGTTTTATTGGTCTACTGTCCTGGTATGTGTTTTTATTGCAGGCGGGGCTGGTTTCCTTCATCTTACTGCAGGCCGTACAGTGAGCCAGTTGTCTCAAACAGGTAACAATAACATGCTTATTATTTTGTAACAATGTCAGAACTGTGATACCCTCATCCACCTGCATCCTTGTTCAGATGTCGTGGTCATCAATAATCATCTATTAGGGGGATTGATTTTGAAATGGACAAAGTTTAATTGTTTGCCACTCTTTCTGTGTGTGTGTGTGTGTGTGTGTGTGTGTGTGTGTGTGTGTGTGTGTGTGTGTGTGTGTGTGTGTGTGTGTGTGTGTGTGTGTGTGTGTGTGTGTGTGTGTGTCTGCCTACCCGTCTGCATTTGCCAGCCGTTTGGGGACGCCCGTGCGCAGTCTGAGTGTGGCCAGTCTGCCGGAACTGGACGAGGAGGAGCCTGTGCTGCTGCCACCACCAGATTACAGTGATGTCATGGCTCAGAGCTCTGTCATCCCATCCACACCCTCTCCAAATCACATGGTCAGAACCACACCTTAATGCTCTCATATTATCTACTAGGATTATACTGTATCTAGTGTCTGCTCTTCTACCTGAAATCAGTGGTCACCAACCTAGGTTTTGGAATGCTGTAGGGCCCAGGCTTTTGCCTCGCCTCTCTCTAACTGAAATTAATCATACGTCCAGGAGCCTTTTAGTGACCCTGGAGAATGACCTCTCTCTCTCTTTTTATCAAGCAGCATCAAAACTGACTGGTCTGTCAGTGCCTGTAAAAGCTAGGGGAGTAGTCCACTGGGGCTAAACTTTACCTCGGTGGGGGGGGGGGGGTGTATCGCCTCAGGTGTATTGCTGGCCTGGCCTAATACAAGAGGTATGACTTAGGAAATAGACTATTGTGTCTGTGTGCTCCTCAGTTGGTAGTCAAGGATATACCATAGAGTTGCTCCAGTTATCACAGAAACTATAAATACCATGATGCTTTCAGTGATGTTTATGAAAAGTGGAGAGGTTGTGAATGTAACCTCAAGAGGGAGGTGGAGGAGATGGAGCAAGAGAGAAAGGCTTCTCATAGCTGTCATCTTGTAAATAAAAAGACATTTGAAAAATGCCCCCTGCCTGGTTTTTCCTCTGCGCAGGAATGGAGGGAGAGAATGACAGATGGAGGTAGAGAGAGAGGGAGGGAGGGAGGGAGGGAGGACAAGGAGGTGTACACAGAATTCTTGCTCATCCCACATCTTAAATCATAGGGCCTGCACTGTGTCAGCTCATTTTGGAATTAAGTGATTGTGGTCTACAGAGAATGGTCCTCTCTCCTTATCCCTCTGTGCCCTTGCACAGGACCTGCTGCCTAAGGGCTTTCAGAGTAATGCACTGCTGTTAGGGATGCTAGCGTAACAAAGAAGTTATGCTCCTCCATTTTCCCCCTCGTCTCCCCCTTGCTTTTCTAGAAGTGCCCTCTCCTCCCCCTCACTTATATTTGGTCATGTGGCCATTGTGAGGTGACTTTGCTCTTTGCGTTTGTTATTGTGGCTGCCAGACAGTCGTGGATTCTGTAAGCCTACCAGTCCTTATCGCCACTCCCATGGTGGCCCCTGTCCCACCCCTCCTGGACACAGTCTGCCCTCTAGGGGACATGTAGGGTAGTTGTGAAGTGGATAGGCCTGATGCATTGTACTACCTAAACTACCATTGTTCAAAAAAACTAAACAAGTTTATCATCTGATTGTCCATGTGTGCATCCTGAGGAACTCCCAGAGCTTTTCTCTGACCGTTCCCGGAGATTGATAGGTACAACCGTCTTTGCCTCTTGTAGACTTAGAGCTTCAAAATAAAAAAATAAATATTGTCCACTATCAGACCTCAATGCATGATATTTTACTGAGATTGTTCAAATCTCAGTAAATCAATTGATTGTTGTTTGATTGTTGTTTAGATAGATATACCAAAGCGTCCTAAAACATATGTAATCAGTTTGGTATCTAGTTTTTAAGCTTCCTCACTCTCACTTGCTTGGGGATATTCATCAGCACAGATAAAGGAGTGTGCTGGCATTTAGAGATCGTCTAGATTCCTGACACCCGCTGTGAGGTCATGGTACACTCTGTACGTCCCCAAGTTCCATGCTAAGGAGTGACAGAACAACTGTGTTGACATCCTCATGAAACCTGTCTGACTAGAGTTTGTCACTGGAGGGGGGGCCATGAATGCAATCGTAAATATGTTCTCTATGTATACAGTCACTGAGAACTTTATTAGGAACATCTGTACACCTTCTCATGGTGGAGGTGGTGTAATGGTGTGGGGAATGTTTGGGCCCGTTAATACCAATCAATCGTCGCTTGAATGCCACAGCCTATTTGAGTGTTGTTGCTGACCATGTGCATCCCTTCATGGCTACAATTTACCCATCTTCTAATGGCTACTTCCAGCATGATAATGCACCATGTCACAAAGCAAAAGTCGTCTCAAACTGGTTTCATGAACATGACAATGAGTGCAGTGTTCTTCAGTGGCCTACCCAGTCACCGGCTCAGAATCCAGTAGATGTGGTAGAACGGGAGATTCACAGCTTGAAAGTGAATTGAGGCTGTTTTGAGAGCAAAGGGAGGCCCTACCCAGTATTAGTATGGTGTTCCTAATAAAGTGTTTGGTGAGTGTGTGTATAAACTGGCTCCCTCTTTTTCATTCACAGATCTCTGTTCCCAATGGGATCGGAAAGGCTCCTTTTCTGGGGTGAGTAATGTAATTATGAAGTGTGTGTGTCTGTGTCTGTGTCTGTGTCTGTAAGAGTTCAGCCCTTAAAAGAAATGTGAACCACTCCTCCTGTATGACAATGTGTTTCTTTGCTTCTTAAAGGGGCGGGAATCCCTTTGCCACTGTCAAACTGAGACCCACAGTCACCAACGACAGATCAGGACCTCACATCTAAATACCCTGAGGACCAAGATCATCCAGAGCGATCTTAAAGCTGAGATCCTCTTCACACTCCAAAATCTCAGTCCAACCAGATGTCCTGCTAGCCTGGATGCTAGTCTGTTTTAGCAATGCCCAGTTTCATTGTTGCTTTACTGATCTGTTTTTGAACTATGATGGGATCTGACAATTCACTGATCTGTGTTTCACACTGCTTTAATGGCTGCTGAATGCTAAAGTAGAATAGCACCCAGGTTACCTTCCTGACTCAGCAGCGATTAGATTGTGTTTTTTGTTTAACGGTTTGATATATTAGTTGTGAGTATGAAGGGAGAGAGACACTAGTTGGGAAAAGGGCTTATGTTTATTTCAAATAAGTCATTCTCAATCTGACCATTTTTTGAATGGGTAAAGTATTTATATACAGTTTATTAGAAATTATTAGATGTATTTAAAACTGATTTTATGTGAAGAAGTCTACTCAGCAGACCTCAATTTCCAGCCCCCCCTACACACAAAGCTACACACACACAATCTTCACTCGTGACTTGAGCACGTCATTAGTAAAAGGCATGTAAAGCAAAACAATTGGGAGATCAACTGCAATTTAACTGTAAGAATACCAACGGCATCAAAGTGTTAGACAAACAGATCATTATCCTGTAGTATCCATGAATACAGCGTCACTCCTTCAGCATAATGGGAATTCTGTATTCCAGAGAATTATGTAGCAATCAACACTTATTCTAGTAAACCATGTTCCTGACGCACCCAGAAATACACACAGATAGTTTAGCCTTAGTTGGCCCTACTCATCACTTGCTCAACCCCTTCACACACACACACACACACACCCACACCCACCCACCCACACACACACACACACACACACACACACACACACACACACACACAAATGTTCATTCTGTCGTTCTAGGAGGAGTAGATAGAGTAACTGTAAGCTATAATGTTTTAAATGAAACCTTTAGTGATTTTATTTTGCCATGGACTTCTAGATGAATGTATTATGAATGGGTAATGGAGTGACCTATTGATGCAAGTTGTTTCATACTGTTAAAAGTTAATACTGTTTTTACAGTTGTAAGGTGCCAATTTTTCTTTCGCTTTTTACGCTTACCTGAAGGTTCACTGTACACTTTGCTGTAAATCACAGACATTCCATATCGGTAGATATGAGGCATACAGTATGAAGTATATATTCTTAGAGAATACTATTTTTACCCTTCCTTTATGTGTAGATTAATGCATGGTACACATTGCTGTCTATGATGATTGATTATTGCCATCCCAAAGTATTTTTAAAAGAAAAATGAAAAAAAAAATGAACATGGTTCTTTCTTAGTATCTCTGTTCAACCACTGATTTTTTTTTTTCATTCATAACGCTGAATGGATCAAGTCTATTGACATGTTCTTAAATGTTCTCAACTCGTACTCATTTGAAAATGTATGGGTAAATGGTTACTTTTTCTTCCCATTGTGTTGACTATGTTGTCTTTTATTTCACAGTAAAACCAGATACAACCTTAATTGTCTTCACCTTGAAATGTCCTACCATACTGTGTATAAAGACCTGCATCACAAAGTGTTGTATGTTCCTCAATACATGTGATGAAATGCAGAATACTGGTTGTCTGAAATAGGAGTATTCTTTCCAGTTCCAGGAACAAACATGTCCTTGCTTGTTTACTCAGCCCACAGTGATTTTTCTGCTATTTTGACAGATCACAAGATCTCTCTGATATCTTTTTTCATTGTCATTCCCAATAATTTAGCAAATAGTGCTCCCTGCTGGACAAGACATTGGTTGTCAGTTTGGTGAGCAAAGGCAGGCATCCAATCAGACTTGAAACACCACGACTTCCTGTTTCGGATTAGGAATACATCGCAATGTAAATAGACACCGTGAAGCTCATTTGTATTCACTCTTACACGCTGAATGAATTACAGTGATATACCACTATATCGTTTATGATAGGCAGTACAAGGTAAGTCATGTGACCAGCTGCTAAATTCCATTTCTGGCTAGTTAGGTATTGCAAAGGGACTGGTTAAACCCGCTTTAGCTAATGCCTAAAGAGCGACGTCAAACTGATATTTTCTCTGTGCTTGTGGTTGGGTCATTCATTGTACAATCATGACACGTTTTATTATGTCGGCAGTTACCTATCGGCCGGTGGTTGCAGGTTTGCTACCTTCTATGCCTATACAGTCACCTGAAATGACGAGCGATTGCACACCAGGCCACTTACAGTGCATGCTTACCACTCCATAAAGCAGCTGTTCGGTAGTCCAGAGCAGATCTGGGGAGGACTAGCTACAGTGTTTCCATGTTCAGACAGCACTTCACCGCGCGCCCTATTAAATATCACAAAGATGGTGAATTTTCTCACTGTCTTGGCTACTTTGTGGCCCTCTATATTGGTGAGGTCAAGTGGGCTATTTGGTAGAACCGATTCGGTTTCAGCTTCAATGAATAAACAGGGTCCTGTTTTATTGATAGCTTGTGACACGGGCTACGCCTTTGTAGAGCATCACTCGCGCGCGGCGCGGGATACTGTACGCACTGTTCTGATTGATGCTTTACTTTTTGTAATCTGCAGGGAATTCTGTATTGATTCACATTTGTCACAGACTCCGATGTAATGACCACAGCAGAGATGTCCATAGGACTGTATATAGGAGGATGCTATCCGGCTAATACATAGAGTGATTAATATATGAGAATCGATGCAATGTTGCAAACCAAGCACAGTGGTGTTAACCCAGGTTCATTGATCTCATTGCATTATTCCTGCTAATCCCTACATTTAGCAGGCAGTGTAGTGCCCCTAATGTAGTTTGTTATGCTACTCCATAACAGAGTATTGCCAGTGAAATAAGCCTGTATTACTCTGTGGAGAATCGTTTTTGGCAGTCAAGCTGACTGAAGAGATGAGGTAGGCAGGGCCATGGGGAGAGCTCAACAGAAGGTCAGCAGTCTGCCTGCTGATTCAGACACACTGGCTGGCCTGTGCCCCCAGTGGGCAACACTTTGTACGTCACTGAAGGGCCCACAGTTTGTTAAATCAGAAAATCTGATGATCTTAGATATAGGATATGCTTTTTCCTGCGGTAGATTAGCTGAGACCAAGCAGTTACTGTGAATTGAGGATCTTTTCTCTGTTGATGAATGTTTCCCTCGCTCGCCCCCCGCCTCATCCTTTGCCTTCCACTCGCTCTCTCTTTCCTCCTTTCTCCTCATCCCATCTTTACCACTTCACCTCCGCTATCTCCTCCCCCAACCTTTCCATCTCTTCTCTATCTCCCCCACCGCCTCCCTCCTCCTCCTCTAGGCCTGGCCATGCCTGTGTCCCTGCTGTGGGCGGTGGATGTGGTATGGGCGGTGTACAGCCCTGTCCACCGGGGGGCAGCAGTGGGAGCAGTGCCGTGATGCCCACCTAGAGTTTAAGAGGTAACCGCCGTGCAGCAGTGCTGCTGGGGCATTGCCTGTGACCACAACATCTACCTGAACGTCCACGCCAGTGACCTGCCTGTTCGCTACCAGGAGGAGACCTACGAGAACCAGGTAGCGTGTGTGTATGTGTATTTGCTTGTGTGTGTGTGTGCGTGTATGTGCACACTAGTGTGTGGCTTCAAGCACAATGTTTCTCTGGCTCCAGCGTTGGAACCCCGTAGATGGGTTCTCTGAGCGCCTGTTGCCGAGCGACCGCTGGCAGTGGAGTGATGTCACAGGGCTGAAGAACCAGCCTCTGGACAGCTTCCTTCTTCCTTCAGCTAACTGGGAGTGGGAGGCAGACTGGTATGCGGACGAAAACTTTGGAGGAGAACCCACAGAGAAAGGGGTGTGTTCGTGTTATTTCTCACTCGCTCTCTCTCTCTCTCCCCCCCTCCCTCTCTCCTTAGCTGTCTTCTCCATTGTTTTCTCTTCCTCTTTTCTCTCTCTCTATTCCCTCCCTCTCTTCCCCTCACCCTTTCTCTCTTTCCCCATTTGACTTCCCCTTCCTCTTAAACGTCTCCCCTCCCTCTCCACCCTACTTTCAGCCTTGTCCTATGGTCCTTGTATGACCCTTTATCTTCATGGTGAATGTGTCTGGGGTGTGTGTGTCTGCAGGGCTGGTCCTACTCCATAGACTTCCCTGCCACATACACCAAAGACAAGAAGTGGAACTCGTGTGTCCGTCGCAGGCGATGGCTTCGCTACAGGAGGTACAAGTCCAGGGACACCTGGGCCAAGGTGAGTGGAAATGTTATTATCACATTGAAAGTCATCTGGGTCGGGGGGTTTTTGGGATGAATGTAATGTTATGTAATACGCAAACCAGTATATGTATAGTGATTGGAGTCTGATTGCTTGTTTTGTATGTGTTATGTATTTTTGTGTGCTTGCGTGTGTATGTGTTCAGCTGTCTCTCTGTGTATGTTGACAGATCCCTTCAGAGCACAAGGGGCTGCCAGACCCCTTTAATGACATCAGCTGTGGGGGCTGGGAAATCAATGAGGAGCCCAGAGGGAGACTATCTCTGTGGGCCGTGTCCCTACAGGGCAAGGTAACACACACACACACACACACACACACACACACACACACACGAAACCAACACACAGCTAGGCCAAGGTATCACACATATTTAAAACCAATTACTTTCATATTGTATTGTTGTTATTTCTGCAGCACCTGTACTGCACAATCTACCTTTCAACCCCTTTATTACCGTTAATCTGTCTAATTTGTCCCAGGTGTGGTTCCGGGAGGATATCCACCACCACAACCCAGAGGGTGGGGTCTGGGAGGAGTTGTCCCTGCCTGGGGAGGTGGTGCAGATCAGCTGTGGCCCGGGGGACCTGGTCTGGGCAGTACTCTGGGAAGGACAGTTCATCGTCAGGGAAGGCATCGGCAGAGACTGCCCCATGGGTGGGTTGCTGGATGTGTGTGTGTGTGTGTGTGTGTGTGTGTGTGTGTGTGTGTGTGTGTGTGTGTGTGTGTGTGTGTGTGTGTGTGTGTGTGTGTGTGTGTGTGTGTGTCTACATGCATGTGTCCTCTTTGTGTAATGGTCTCTGTCCTGTTCCCTCCCTCCCTCTCAGGCTCCTCCTGGGTGGTGGTGGACTCTCCCAGCCCCGAGGTCGGAGCCATACATGTAGCTGTGGGGGTCAACGTAGTCTGGGCCATCACCAAGGACAACAAAGTAGGACAATACAGTTACACATGTTACACACTATGCAAGTCATTTGAATTGTACTCAAGAGTATGAATGTGTGAATTGATGCATTAGCACTACTGATACTGTAGATAATGTCTCGTGGGGTTTTCTCCCTCCCTGCCAGGTGTGGTTCAGGCGTGGCATCAACTCCCATAACCCCTGTGGCTCTGGCTGGATCGGGATGGTCGGGGAGATGGTGATGCTCAATGTGGGCCTCAATGACCAGGTCAGGAGCCATACTGTTAAAACTAAACAGTATATGTCCTACACCGTATGCTAGGCAGTGGCACTCCCAGAAGAAATCAGGGCAACCTCATAAGCATTTAAACACTAACTCAGAGGGCTAGTGGCTACATGCAGTGTCTTGCGTAAGTAATGGGACAGTGAAGCATTTCTTCTTCTTTTGGCTCTACACCAAAACATTTTTATCAAACAATTAAAGTAGAGATGCTCAGCTTTTACTTGGTATTTGCGTACATATTGGTTTCACCATTCAGAAATTACAACACTTTTTATGCATACTTTAGAGCAAAAAGAAGTAAAAAAATGTTTCACTGTCCCATTACTTACGCAGGGCACCGTATATATTAAACTAGAATCAATTGAATGTGCCCTGGCCTGTTGCAGGTGTGGGGGATCAGCTGTGAGGACCGGGCGGTGTATTTCCGTCAGGGCGTCACCTCCAGTGAGCTGAGTGGGAAGGCTTGGAAGGCCGTGAACGTCCCTCGAGACGGAGACCGCTCCCACTCCAGCGCCAGTGCCAGCAGTCTGCACAGGTGGGATAGGGACCTGCACACATTTACACACACATGTTCACATATACTCTCTCAGAAACACACACGTTCACATATGCTCTCTCAGAAACTGTACGCTCTTTATCTCTCTTCTGCAGTGCTGGTTGTTTCTTCAGTGGCGAGGTGCGTGCCCAGTCAGTGATGAGTGACGTGGACTCAGACACAGAGAGGGTCGGCGCTGAGGTGGGCGCTGGGGGGGGAGCTGAGGGGGGCGCTGAGGGGGGCGCTGAGGGGGGCTTGCTTATGTCCTCCACCCCAGAACCCCCCGACGTCCCCAAACCCCGCATCCCCAAAGTCACTAGCGACAGCTTCATCTCTGAGCTTGTTTCTGACCGCGAGGTGAAACGAGAGGGGCCCTCCGCCGCTCCCGTCATCCCAGAGGAGGAGCAGGGGCCTGGGGAGAGTGAGGTCAAGTCTCCACCTGCCGTGGTTCTCTCTCCCAGCCAGTCTGGATGCCCAGTGGACCCCCAGTGGAGTAATGTGGACCTGGAGGAGGCCCAGACTCACCTGGCCGTGGGGACTGTGGCGGACTCTGCTGACACCTGCAGCCTGTCCTCAGTGGCCACCTACGCCCTGGGGCTGGAGGAGCCGTACGGGGCTGATGAACACCCGCTCTGGGCCTGGGTCAGTGGGGGAGGCTGCTCTGTGGACTGCCACTCTCCACTCAACTGGTTCAACTCCTCAACAGGTGAGGCCTGGGTGTCTGCATGGGCTGGGCTGGCAGTGTGTTTCTAATGTTGTATTTCTTGTCTTAAATGTTCCTGCCTAACGGGCCAGTGTTTTTAGATAGACTGTATCTTTTGAAGTGGTTTGTATCGTATGTGTCAGTGATGGTACTCATCATCACATACACCAGTGGATACAGATCACTGTTTGCTTGTTTCCTCACTAGTTGTCGATAAAGTTTTGTCACTCTGTCTCTCAGCCTTGGCCTCGTCTGTCCAGTCCATGAGTCTGTCCATCAGCCCAGCTCAGACAGCCGCCTGGCGTAAGCAGATCTTTGAGCAGCTCAGTGAGAGGTCCAAGAGAGAGATGGACAACTTCAGACACTACGAACAGGCTATAGAACAGGTACAAATCAGACCTGGGTGGGACCAGAGCTGGAGCCAGCAAAGACCCACCCTATACTTATGATAAAGATAATCTATTGGTTTATTGTGAAATATCTACATTGCCCTCCATAAATATTGGAAAGAGTAAGCATTCTGTCTTCTTTCAGCACTATACGCCAACAGTTTGGATTTGAATCGGTTATTATGAGGTTAAAGTAGAGATTCTCAGCTTTAATTCAGTGTTTTCTTTTTTCAGATTGGTTTCACCATTTCGAAATTACAACCCTTTTTATATGTAGTCCCGCATTTGGCATTTGAATAGGGCTGTTTCATTTCTTCCCTCCTCATCTGTTCCTGTCTCCCTCTATCTCAGTCGGTGTGGGTGAAGAAGGGGACCATGCAGTGGTGGAGGGACTGGAAGCCTCATAAGTGGATGGATGTGAGGTTTGCTGTGGAGCAGTTCTCTGGCCCAGAGGGCGACAAGGACGGCATCCTCTTCATCTACTACAACTTCAACGAGGAGAAGAAGGTGCGAGGAAACCGTGTGTGTGAGAGAGAGAGTGTGTGTGAAACGGAACAGGAGTGTGTGTGTGTGGTGTGAGAGAGGGGACAGGATGTATCAAAGGGTGTGTGTGGTGTGTGGTGTGTGGTGTGTGGTGTATGCTTTCTGGTGTGACAGTTTTGAACTACATGAATGTGTTGTGCTCGGTTGGACTAGGTTCATATTGTATTGTAATGCCAATTTTACCTATAGATGTTTTTTTCTTTTTACTTTTTACCTTATTTCTCCTATCTTCTCTCTCTCCAGTACCTTCATGCATTCATAAACGAGGTGACGATCATGGTGCCTGTGCTGAACGAGTCCAAACACACGTTTGCCATCTACACAGCAGAGAGGACCAAGCAGAGGTGGCCCATACGGTTGGCAGCCGCTACAGAAACGGAGATGCTCGACTGGGTATAAACTATCATCACTGTCTTCTTTTTCTTTTCTTAAATGTGTTTTTAGGGCATTTCCGCTTTATTGGGATAGAGACAGTAGAGATTGACAGGAAGGATGGGGAGAGAGAGGAAGGATGACATGATATGTCGCAAGATATGTCAAGGGTCGGAATCGAACCAGGAACCTTGCGATTATGTGGTATGCGCATTAGTGTGCTACGCCACTAAGCGCCCCCGACAAACTGCCCTCCTCTAACGGACTGTCATCACTGTAAAATATGTCCACCTGCCACAAACTGCTCTCCTCTAACGGACTGTCATCACTGTAATATATGTCCACCTGCCACAAACTGCTCTTGCACAGAATAGTATGACTATTACGTCAAATTTAGTTTAAATAAAAACTCCTCAAGGCAACAGTTCGGTCAGTGGAGTATGTGAGAGAGACCAATGAATTCCACACAGTACGGATGTATATGGATGGGAGTGAAACAGATATATATTTGCACGGTGAAGCTACATACCTGTAGCGTCCATGGTTCATGCTAATGTTTTGACCTGGCTCTGTCCTCTCCTCTCCCCCCAGCTGGTCCTGCTGAGTGTGTCCTGCTGCGATGCCAGGGGAATCCAGGGCCCCCCCTCCAAACAGGCCATCTGGTCGGTCACCTGTAAAGGGGACGTCTTCGTCAGCGAGCCCTCGTCCACCCTGGAGGCCTGCCCCTACCCTACCCCCTGTGACCAGATGTAAGACTCTCTCTGGGGTTTCTTCTGTAGTGTTATACAGCAAACTACATCTTCAGATGCACTTGGGCCACTTATGACAACAGTGATTAGGATAGGTGAAAGCTACCTGTTACCTGGCAATAGAGAAGTGTGTCTGTGTCATTCTTGCCTTTTGTATTTCTTTCCTTTGATACTAGTTACTGCCCTTCCTCTAGTTGTCTTCAAAAGAAGCATAGCCAATATTGGAGATGAATAGTTGGACTGTGAGGGAGCGACTGTCTGCTCGTATTTCCCCCGTCTAACCTGTGGTTGTTCGTGTTGGTCAGGTTCTGGCGTCAGGTGGGGGGGCACCTGCGCCTGGTGGAGTGTAACAGCCTGGGTGTGGTGTGGGGGGTCGGCTACGACCACACCGCCTGGGTCTACACCGGGGGCTACGGAGGAGGGTTCTTCCAGGGTATGGAGCGTGGTCTACTACAATACCCATAATGCTGTGTTATCTTGCATACAGTATCTGGCTTTATTAGAGTGAACATTTCTCTGCAACCTGGCGTGTGTCCCACATCCACGTGACTATAAGCTGTCTCTTACATGTATTGCAGGTATGGCCAGCAGCACAGACAACATCTACACCCAGACAGATGTGAAGAGCGTCTACATCTATGAGAACCAGAGGTGGAACCCTGTCACAGGCTACACCAACAGGTACACTACTGACTCAACACCAGAGGAATGCTTTGGCCAGTAATTCACATGCTCCATGAAGCTACTGCCCATTAGCTAGCAATATCTGCATGTGTGTGTTGCAGAGGGCTGCCTACAGACCGGTACATGTGGAGTGATGCATCAGGACTGCAGGAGTGCACCAAGACCAACACCAAGCCCCCCTCCCCACACTGGTCTTGGGTAGGTAATGCAAACCACACACACACACACATACATTTCTTGTGTGTGTCTGGAATGATAGCAAAAGTTTCGAGTTAAAGATGTATGGCTTGCACCAAAGACCCAAAGTCTAAAGATAGAGGCGCAAACAGATTCTGCTTTAACATCCCTCTTCTATACGTCTCTGTCTTTCATCAGGTAGCTGACTGGGCCATAGACTACGGTATCTCAGGAGGGACAGACAGAGAGGGTTGGCAATATGCAGCTGATTTTCCAGCGTAAGTGTAACCTCTCCCTGTTTGATCTATGTATGTACACAAGTGCCCTATAAATGGACTTAGGCAGTTTACATGATTGAACACCTGGTTTGTAAATATGAACACCAATCTCTTCGCTGCATGTGATAATAATATCTACAGTCTGTGGTTACTGTTTGGTGACTTGTTCCTTCCTCCCTCCCTCCCTCCCTCCTTCCTTCCTTCCCTCCCTCCCTCCCTCCCTTCATATTTACTCATCTAGGTCATATCACGGTCACAAGACTTTAAAGGACTTTGTACGACGCAGGCGATGGGCCAGGTAACGTACTACACAACAATGCCATGCATCCCTCAGCACTGTTTGATCAGTAGGCACACAATGGTCTGCTTCGGTCTGCTGACTCAGCACAGTCCATTCAAACAACTGAGAAATAGCCTGTACAATGGGCCTAGCTGAGTCTACCTAAATCCTACCCTTAGCCATCAGCAAGGAGAGGTGCACACACACATGACAACAGACCTTAGATCAGCATCTCTTCACCCTCCAGTACTCTTATTGAACAACAACCTTGCGTTTACTCTCACAGGAAGTGTAAACTGACAACCACAGGACCCTGGCAGGAAGTCCCGCCCATCTCGTTGAGTGACGTGACCATCCACCCATGCGGGGTCCAGAGCAGTGTAGAGCAGGTTCCTCTCTGGGCTATTAGTAACAAGGGGGACGTATTGTGCCGACTAGGGGTCACCATCATAACGCCTGCTGTGAGTAGCACACACGTACACACACACACACGTGTACACACACACACACACACACACACACACACATGTGTCTGACCTAAAGGATCATGTTTTCTTCATGTTTTCTTAGCAGCACAAATGAGGATTTTGTATCTCTCACTTTTGTGTCTGGTTCCTCTGAAGGTGTTCTAATTCGGGAGTTTTTACTTGTCATTACCTCCGTTTCAGCTTGGGTTGTTGACTAATGCATTTGTGTAAAGCATAAATAATGCTTCTTTTTTTGTTGTTGCAGGGAACATCGTGGCTCCACGTGGGCACAGACCAGCCTTTCAAATCCATCTCCATCGGCGGTGCTAACCAGGTGTGGGCCATCGCCAGGGATGGTTCTGCGTTCTACAGGGGATCCGTGTCCGCCCAGAACATTGCAGGTCAGAGACCTTCTGAGAACCCAGATGCTCTGACAGAACCCAATGGTTCTCAGTCATGTAAACGTAACACCTCAGCTCAAACTAAAGAAAACAAAAAAAAAAAAGAAGAAAAAAAAGCCACTTTAGTGTTTGAGATGCTCTTATGAGTTCTGAAGCTAACACCTGGCTGTGTAATTGTGATCCCCTACAGGTGAATGCTGGTACCACATCCCCTCTCCAGCCAAGCAGAAGTTGAAGCAGGTGTCCGTAGGGAGGACATCTGTGTACACCGTGGATGAAAACGGTACCATATACTAAAGATTATTACAAGTGCCAGTGAAGAAAAAAGTGCCATGTTGAATGTGGTGATAAGAACTGTCCGCCCTTTTTGTCCCTCTTTGCTCTCCATCCAGGTAACCTGTGGTACAGACAGGGCTTGACTCCCAGCTACCCTCAGGGCTCGTCGTGGGAACACATCTCCAACAACGTACGCAAGGTCTCAGTGGGACCTCTGGATCAGGTGGGCACTAACAGGCTCTGACAGAAGGGTGAAGGGGAAACAACACATGTGTATATCACGTGAACTTTGACTGAGCAAGGGAAGCATTGGGTCTATATGTTCTCCAAGTCTGATCTATTATGTTGTGCTTTGTGTTGTGGTTGTGGTTGTTGTTGTGTTGTTTAGGTGTGGATCATAGCTGACAAGGTCCAGGGCAGTCACAGTCTGAGCTGTGGGACTGTGTGTCATCGCCTGGGAGTGCAGCCCATGGAGCCTAAGGGACAGTCTTGGGACTACGGCATTGGGGTGAGGCCCTTTACACAGTGGTTTGTTTAATGTTGTGTCCATGTAATTTGTGTGTGTGTGTAGACAGAGAGAGAGAGACCTGTCATTGTTTCAGCTTCAGTAAGATGTTGTCTTATACCCTGGTCCTGTATGAAAGAGGCTGAGATGTGAGGTTCTGGCTGAGTCTGTGTCTCTCCCCTCAGGGCGGCTGGGACCACATCACTGTGAGAGGGAACTCCATAGAGGCGCCTCGTATCCGCATGCCCTCCCTAACCGACCCCACCCGTTCTGCCCCCCGCAGCCCCCTCCCTACCCAGAACCGGGAGGAGGTCAACGAGAATGCTGTGGTGTGTTAGACACACACATACACACACACACACACATAAACAAACACACACACAAACAAACACACAAACAAACACACACACACACACACACACACACACACGCACACACAAACAAATACACACACACTCACAACCATCCCAGCTCCTTTAGTAGCTGCCTGTGGTATCTCAGTCCTTTGAGCATTCCAACTTCCTCTTAGACACAACCAACCCACCTCTGTTGTGAACACTGTAAATCACACAAGTTTCAGCTCTTGAGTTAATTAACACTCGCCCCCCCCCCCCCCCCCCCCACCCCCATTAGACCACTAAGGTGATTTAAACATTGTCATTATACAGTCTTTTAACACAGAGTAATTGTTATTTAAATCTGTGGTCTTAATAAGTTTTTGTTTATATTTATTTTTTTGTTTGATTGAATGTTTTTGTCGTTGTGAGTAGTTCTGTATAGTACTGTGTGTGTGTGTGTGAGTGTGAAATAGTAGATTTGTTTGTCAGTCATGGTGGTGATGGGTGTTCTTTTGGATATGGTCACTGCATTTCTGTGATGGTATACAGTGTTGAGATGGGTGAGACAGGGTCACAGTTGAATCCACTGTCTGTCAGCCCAAACACTTGTGACTGACTGTATATACTTTAGTGTATGGCTCTATACTGTATCATCACAGGAAATTGCTATACTGTAGTTCCACTGCATTTTACCTGCTGGCAACAGGTAAAGATTTCAAACTTGAGTTTGGGAGAAGGAGAGGAATGAAGAAGAGTAAACCTGTTATTGTTTGTTGATTGGTTATGAATATTACAGAACACATGATGTTGTTTTAGAACATTCTTTCCCCTCGGTGGCTTGTACTCCAGTTGGCCACTGTGGAAAAGTTGTCTGTCCATGTTCCTAGCGAACAGTTATTTTATAATAACATATTGATGGTACGGTTTAAAATGTATGTTTTTTTTCATGGAAAATGTGCAATGTTTAGCTTTACACTGGATGATGTCAAGATGGTGTGAATTGCTTGGAAAGTGTTGTCTGCGAGGCTTAAAGTGAATCTGTTTCTTTCTCAGGAAAACAAGACGTCTCCTTACTTGCGTGCTGTTGACCTTTTTTGATTGTAGCAGTATGACTGAAAAGACAGAACACATGTAATGGTTGGTGAAAGGAAATTATATTTTTGTTATGAATCTGTACATGAGTATAAACAAATGTTTTATGATGATATTTCAGGATTGGGTCATTGAAGGGAGTATACTGTTTATATAACTACTCATAAATCACATTGACGAAGACTGAAACAGTGTACATGACATTGGGTTTATTTTATGTTTCTGGCTGATGTTCATCAAAATAACCAGGCTTTAGCAATTGCTGATAATGAAACTGTGAAGGGAAGGTAAAAAAAAGATATTGTATAGAAATATATTGTCTCTGAATACTGAACGTTTTTTCCTGTTGTCAGTTGTCAATGCAAAGAGGGCATTGTTTCATACAGTAATGTCATTAACCACTTATCTCTAGGCTTCTTCCTAAAGGAGGGACACCTTTTTGTCATGCTGTTGACGTTCCAAGATAAGAGGAGGACTTTTAACTTGAAAAATATTCCACAAGTTTTATTGATGATATCATAATGTAAACTAGAATACTAATGTTATACACATGTACTGTACAAACTCAAGGCTATTACTGTTGTGTTTATTTTCCCAATAGTGTGCATGGTCCTCTCAATAAATGTGATTATTGATAATGACTGTTGTTTCTTCTTTATTTTCATGATGCACATCTATTTTCTGTTTCAACACGTTTGAATTGAAATTTGTCATAATTCGGTACATCTTCTAGAAACACACTGTAGAGCATCATAAATACAACAACAAGCAATCTGTATTACAGATCTACCATTTCCTTTGAGGGCAGGAAATGCACTTGCAACATACTGTTTTTATGTATAACTGTTGTCATACATTATAACACATTACTTGCTTTGTCATGCGAACAAACCATAGACTCGTAAACACTCCAGTATTGGAATAGAGTCACTTCATCCTGTTGGCAGTTATGACTGGAGGCCCTTAAGAACACACACCATGATCATTAAGTGAAAAAAACAAAACAAGTCTTGCAAGTCTCTGTAAAACAGAAGAAAAAAATAAACTGGCACTAGAACAGTCTTTCCAGTCTGAACTCTGTCTGACCTGACTGAGAATCCAACATACTGTCTACACTTCAATTCCACTGTCCATCGTGTTCCCTTCGGGATTCCATCCTCTTCTGCAGCCTTGCATTAGTTTCTCATCATAAGGGATGCTGTCTCTCATTCTCCTCAGGCTTCATTCATACTTCACTGCATGTCCTCTGAGAGCTCATGTCAAGGCCAGACTCCCCCTCCAGAGTCACGTATTCAGGCAGCAGTGTGGGCCTGTCATGCTGTGTCCATGCAGTATGTAATGAGCTTCATCAGGAGCTGATTGTGGGCTTGGTAGAGCCTAAGGCTCAAGATCTCAAATGACACCCTATTCCCTTTACACTGAACCACTTTTGACGAGAGTCTTCCTCAACGTACACTTTATTAGGAATAGGGGTCAGTTGAGATTTGAACCAACCTCAATGCCACCAGGCTACAATGCATGTGTGTATGCTAGCTGCCCTGGCTGAAGCTGTGGATCTGGGTCAGGTACTGGGACAGACTCCCCTCCCCGTCCTCCTCCAGGTGCTGCTGGTAGCACTCGAGCAGCCTGGCAGCGCTAGCCTCTGACGGGGTCTCCCCGGGGGGAAGGCAGGCGCTGGACATCCCCAGGATGATGGTGGTCAGGGACTTGATGTAGTTCTTAGCCAGTGTGAGTGTCTCTATCTTAGAGAGCTTCTTGTCTGTTTTGACGTGCGGTATGGACTCCTGCAGTGCATGGAAGGCATTGTTGAGTTTGTGCATGCGCTGGCGCTCCCGCTCGTTGCTCTCCAGGCGACGGACGTTGCGTTCTTTGTTGCTGCTGTGCTGCCGTCTGCGGCGGTGGGAGCCCAGGGTTGCTCCACCTCCTTTACGCTCACGGTCCCCGCCCCTCAATGACCCCCTCCAGGACCCGCCGATCCGGACCGAGGCTTCAGAGGCCTCTGACCCTTCCTGTTCGCTGGAGCCTGGCTCTGTCTCTGGTTCTGGGTCAGTCCAGGGCTTTCTGGAGGACTTAGCAGCCTTTGCTTTGGACTTCATCCCTTAGCTTCCTCCTCCCTCACAGCTTCAACAGCCCTGGAAGCCAAGAGCACCTACCAAGTCAGAGTAGAGTAGAGTAGAGTAGAGTAGAATAGTGCCATATACTGTATACAGAGCCGCAAATGAAGTTATGCAATGCTGTCCTTGTAATTACTTGCCAATCAGTTTATCTGGTTGTGCAACAAAATGTGTTGAGATCAAGTTTCAAGTGTTGATATACTCATCTTGTGACTGGAGAGTAAAGTGGATTGAATGCCAGTATATGAGATGATTTGATGAGTAAAATAGAAACAGCCCAGGCTATCTAATCATCCGCTGTGTGAAAACGCCATAATGTTGGGCCTGTAATCTAAACCTCTCTTATCCTGCAGCGGTTCAGATAAAACCCACCTCAAGGTTACTCTCTGAAACCAGCTAGGGCCAGGAGGCTATATGGAAATATTATTTTTTCTACATCACATTCTAAGTAAATGTGACTTGAAGCACTCTTCAACACCAAGTGCAAATGAACAACTGTTAGATCTATGTGAGACATATCTATGATGTGATGTGATATGATGTAAAATATGGCGATGTAGGGACTGTCAGGTTTGCTATGTGCTTCACCAGATGCAAAATGGTGACAGGTGCATTTAAGCGGCTTTTTCACTACAGAAAGTTATTCAAATACTTTTATCACACACTATACTAAACTGTAGTATTTACATAGATTGTACAGTCATGCAAAGACAATAGAACACTATAATTATATTTCATTACGAACTTGCAACATCTTTTACAAATGTTTTTTCATGGCAGTTCTATTTAGGGCATATTTTTGTATAGATACAGTCAGTAATTCACTCTAGAACACCTAACATGAAACGTTGCATGGAAAAATAGCAGACAACTTCATAAAGATTTCCAAACAATTAGCCTATTTAAAAGAAAAGGTTAAAAGAAAAAGACAGACATGAGCAACAAACTTACCTTTAAAAATGAAAGTAAAATTCACGTATGGATACAGAAGCTGTTTTCACCATAAGATCATCAATGAAATCGTCATTATGTAGTTTTGGTGTGGTGCGCGTGGCTGTCTGTCGTTACGCTCTGGGGAGGAAAGATAACTGTCATAATAATGTGAGGTACCTGTTGCTGTCTAATGTACACGTAGCGTTTGTTCAGCCAATGGGAGAGTGAGTCGACCCCGGACATGGCCAGCTGCGGCCGTGGTGAGACAAAATGTCACAGAGGAAAGCGCGTCTTGCGCACTGTGAAATTATATGGAGGATATATCTGCAGTGATGATAGGTGTTAGATATATGCAAAAGAGGTTTCGCTCTGCAATAAGAGCATAATTCCACCCTCCAATTCTCCCTGAGCAGAAAAAGTAACGCATCACTGCAATTATCCATATTTTCTTCTCGGATAGTTTTCCTAGTTATTATGGTTTATCTGGTTTGTCTGCCTCTTCATTTCTCTGTTAAAAGTGTATATGCTGATGAAGCTATCAAAGTTTCTGAATCTGGAGACCACACTATATATCCTACTCAAATACTGGCATACTTGTATGTGCAAGGCAAGTGTGTAAAGTGGAAGCAGATCATACCTCAATAAAAAAAAAGAATAGAATATTGTATCGTATTGGAGAAATATTTGTTTAATATTCAGGCTACAAAATCCATCACACTTAGTCTGCTACAGTCAGTGGTCCAGTTACCTTTTACAACAACATGATTCTGATGAGAATAAGGCATTTCAATGAAGTGCAGTCAAAAACAGATTTTTTTTTGCCATTGTCATTGTCAAGTGAATCAAGCCATTTGTTTCAAAGTACAGTACCTCTGATATTGAAGTGAAACCTTGTTCCATTTGGCATATTGCCTGAGAGTGGCACTAAATGGAGAACAAGCCAGACCGATGCAGACCCCTACAGTGATGTCTGAAACAGTGACAACATGGCAGTTGGTGAGATACTGTAATCAGCAAAACACACATTTTAATGAATGGGACATAATTCCATTAGTACTTTTATTCAGTTTAGTTTAGTTTAGTATAGTTAATTTAGAATTGAATGTTTCTGTTAAACACAGTGAATGTGTCACAGTACTGTAGATTTATACTGGTTACAAAATGTCCCCTCCAGTGGAACTATTTAGGGTGGGGGAGAAGGATCTTAGAGACCCTCAGACAGCAGTGGAGGCTGGTGGAGATACAGTAGAAATCAGAGGACGAGTTCATTGTAATGTATGGAACGGAATGAGGAATGGTATCAAACGTGTGTTTGATACCATTCCTTATTCCATTCCATGCATTATAATGACCTCCACAAGCCTCTTCCATCAGACAGGGATCAGAGATAATCAGTTGACCACTGTTTATACTAACTGATCACCAGACCCCTCCCTTCCACCACAATCTTTATCTCAGATCTGCTATAACCCTGAGTGGAAGACGCAGGCCTGACTGCTAGGGGTTAACCGTAGCTCATTGACTGTTGTGGGCACCCTAGGGTGGGGGAGGGGCTAGTGGGGGATTTGCCAGAGGAGTGCCCCCCAGCTTGAGCACCATCGGATATGTCAACTCTTGTTCTTCTGCTTGTGAACATGGCCTTCACAGGGTAGCACTCCTTCAGCAAATATCCCACCGACACATGGAAGAAAAACAACCAAACCAGTCAGACTCCTTCTGTGTACATCAATCTTCTAGTGAATGTGAAGTGAAAACAACTCTCTTGTGGTGCCCCACCACCAGATAACAGTATTTGACTGCAATGCAGGATAAGCAGAGTATGGTAAGAAACACAGCCTTAACAAACATGTGTAAATGTAAATCACGCACAGGTGTGCAGTTCCCAGCTCTTGGCAGCAAACACCCCGCAAATGGCCTAGTGGTGATGTCCTTGACTGTGTGTGTGTGTGTGTGTGTGTGTGTGTGTGTGTGTGTGTGTGTGTGTGTGTGTGTGTGCATGTGTGCGTGCGTGCGTGCGTGCGTGCGTGCATGAGAGAGAGAGAGAGTTTGGTGCTCAGCACAGTCTGTGCCTGGTCTTTTTCATAGTCTTGTACACTGTATATCTAATCAACCGAACCATGCTGCTGGTTCTGTGGAATTGTTATCATTTCCATTTGTTCAGTTTCTCCCTCACACACACACACACACACACACACACACACACACACACACACACACACACACACACACACACACACACACACACACACACACACACACACACACACGAATACAAACACAAGGAGGAAAGGCTCCTTCTGGCCCTCCCCTGCCCACAGCTGGACTCAAGGACACACCTTGAAATAGCTAGACAAATAAAAGGCCCTCTCCCACTCTCCCACTCTCCCTCTCTCCATTTCCATGTCCCTCCCTCCCTCTCCCTCCCTGTCTACGTCTCACCCTCCCTCCATCCCTCCATCCCTCCCTCCCTCCCATACTACTTCCCCTTCACCCCCCTCAACTACACCTGCTGTGCTCTCTCTTTCTCTTCCTTACTTTGCAATATTTTCAAGCATCACTTTAATTTAGGCTGAGGCAGAATTTCTGCACAGAAGCGCAAGTAGTGATAAGCAAGTAGTAAAATGTGTAGTTCATTGACTGGTCTGAACAGTAGCCTTTTATACAGAGTGCGTCTAGGAGAGGACACATGCTTTCTTTCACCTCCAGCTCAGACCCATGGATATCTACTTCTTTTATGATAGTTAATTGTGCTGCTACACACAACCAGCAAACAGGAGGGCATACTGTACATCAGGGGAGGCTTGTGGAGGTAGAAATCGGAGGATGGGCTCATTGTAATGCATGGAATGGAATTAGGAATGGTATCAAATTGTTACCATTCTCCGATTTCTACTCCCACCAGCTTCGTCTGCTGTACACTCCAGAGTCCACAACATAGAGCTGTTCTGTTCTCTGCACCGTCTTCAATGCAACTTCATGATGACATACCTGACAGGTGCACTGGAACTATCCGAGAGAAAAACCTTCCATTAAACCCTGACTCATGTGAAATCATAAAAGAGGAGGAGGAGGGAAGAGGAGTAGAGGGGAGAGGAGGGGAGAGGAGAGAAGGGATAAGTCACTTTTTCCATGAGCCCATGAGCCCAAGGCTCGCTGGTTGAAAGGAAAACAAGCGTGTCACACTGAGCCATGGTGACAGTGGAGATGGCCTTTGACTGCAGGGGGAGGGACACTGGGATGGAGGAAAGAGAAGCACAGGGCCGATGTGTCACACACGCCCGACTGACGTTATTAAAAGGGGGGAGGGGGGGGGCGACTCTGTATGTGCACCTGTGTGTGTGTGTGTGTGTGTGTGTGTGAAGTGTGTGTGTGTGTGTGTGTGTGTGTGTGTGTGTGTGTGTGTGTGTGTGTGTTTATAACAAGCAGATTATCTTCCATTGACTGTGTTTCCCAATCCAAACCGTATCTAGTTGGGTGAGGGGGGGTGAGGAGGGGTGAGGCAGGGTGAGGTGAGCGGCTGACCACTTGCCTCATAGTTCCAGGTCAGAGTCAGAGACGTGGGTGAGGAAGAGACTGGAGGGGGACACAGAGAAGCGGGGAGAATTGGGTGGGCTGCTCCACCTCGGGGAGGGGGGGATGGGCGTGTCGTGATGCCATACTGAGGATGTGCTGGACAGAATGTTATTGTGATGATTAGAACTGGTCGTCTTGGTAACGAGGGAGCAGTCCAAGGAGGAGAAGTCATAATCCCACTCAAAGCCAACACCTGTAGGGCAGCACAAACACAAACACAAACACAAACACAAACACAATGACCATCAGATAGAGCTTGAGTAATGCTTAGAAACGAGATCGTAAACGTCAACAACTATTTTGTTCCACCCAAGATCTTGTTTCAGATTATCTGCAATACACGGACCTACTGTACCTAGGATGGAGAGATACATACCATTGTCATCTGAGGGGATCCCTGAGGTGGACAGGCTGTTTGGGAGGGTGCAGGCTGGTGATGAGGATGCTGCATCAGCCTCAGGTGTGTGTCTGTATGGGTCTGACCAGGGGCTCTGCAGCTCCCTGGTGGGACTCTCCTATGGAGAAGAATCAAATGGCAATATTCTGATTTGGAGGAAGATGTATACATGAGATATATAAAACAAGATAAAAAATAAACTTACAAGAAGTAGTTCATTTATGCTTATATCAGGAAGTGTGTGTGTGCTTATGACCAGATAACAATATGTTTATGAAACAGAGTCAGCTGATGAAGTACCTGATCAAACAGGTAGACTGTGACATCATCAAAGAAAGACACAGCCTTCCTCCCATGTCCAGCCTCGTCCCCTGCTAATGATGCGATCCGGGCCGCGTTGTGATGGCTGGGTTTCAGAAGGCTTTTCAGGTTGAAGACGTTTTTATTATTGTCTGTGGTGAGCACCGAACACACAGCCTCCCCCTCACTGTCAGAACTGGGACTGTAGTGCCAATGGGAACTCATGTTGTAAAAGTCATCGGATGACTCATCACTGTCCTCATCAATGGGATGACCAGCTTTCTCATTGGCCTTGGTGTCATCATCCATGTCTGAGTCTGTCTCACATAGATGTCTGCCTGTGTCGTCAGGCTCCTCCACTCTAGGTTCATCTGAACCAGTGTTGTCCACGTAGACGTTTAGTGATGCAGGACATGACTGTGTACCAGGAGTGACGTCAGAGACTGAACTGTCAGTGTGCCCTCGTGGTTTTAAAAGGTACTCCTTGTCTAGTTCATTTACATCAAGCTCTATGTGCTCTCCCAGTGGGATGGGATGACTAGTACTTCTCATGGTTGGTCTAGGGGTATCAAACACAAAGACATGAGCACTACCAGGCACCCCAGTAGAGTGGTCAGCAGCACACTCAACAGTCCTAAACTGATCCAGAAGAAGAGGTATACATGTATTGTGCACTGTAAAGTTATCGTTAGGAATGCTGTGTATTTTGCTATGATGCTGACGTAAAACAGGAAAAATCCCACGACAGTTTGTTATTTCATCAACAATGATGGGAATGACAGTGTTGTGTGGATGGCTTGTGACATCATCCCACTGAGTTGCCACTACCTCCCCAGTGATCCCCCAGAACAGGCCCCTCAGGAGGGAGCAGTGTTGAGGAGTGACCCTGGTCCGGGGAGTCAGGAGGATGGGCTGGGGCTTGTTCCAGGACCAGGGGGCCTGGGGCTCTCTCTGACCCAGCACACAGAGGTAAGTGAGGAGGGAGGGTTCCTCCTCTACCTGGGTCGTCCTCTCCCCTTGGGGGAGCCAGCACTGGAGGTCTTTATACCTGCATGGTGAGAAAGGTTATGGAGTGATTCTTCAACATAACATGTAGATTATCAGCTTGATGTTACTGAGAGGGGCAAATATTCATGCTACAGTTTATGGGACATAGTTCATAAGAGGAGTTATTCTGTTTCGTGGAGAAAGCAGCTGTACCTATACAGTATACATGCATAGTTGTTATTTTACTACAGTACCCATACAACTAGATGGTTACTTTTCCCCAATTAAATATTCCTGACTTTCGTCAGTCAGTTCGTAGAATCATGTTACACCGTGTGCCACAGAGCCTTCCTTTACAGTGGGTCACCTTCAATAACAGGATGTGCAAAAACTGATTACTAAGCTTCTCTTTGTCGGATGACATGGTACCCATGCAATCATTGGAGAATGTATCTATTATTTTCTCTCGGCCACTCACTGCTGGGGCCTGAATAAATATTGGTGGCCGTCCTCTGCGGCGAACACGCAATAGGAAAGTTTTTCCGCTCTGTGTTACCAGGCAACGGCTAAACGAGTGACTCAGGAAAGGGAACAGAGAAGCTGACTCACTGAACTGCGTGACGGACGAATGCAAGAGGCAGACACACATACACACACACAAATACACACACACACACACACACACACACACACACACACACACACACACACACATACAAGAAGGCAGGGGATTCATGCAGGAAAGGAGAGGCAGGCATACACACACACACATACACATACAAGAAGGAAGGGGATGCATGCAGGAAGGGAGAGGCATACACACACAAACACACACACACACACACACACACACACACACACACACACACACAGGCTAGTCCCAGCGGGCTATAATCTTCCTCTCTTTTATCTCCTGGATTAGCACCTCACTGTGTGGCAGGTGTATGTAGAGGGCATGAGGGAAGTACCCACAAAACCCCACAATGACCCCTCCCAACAGCCCTTATACAAACAGACACTGTTCACACACACACACACACACACGCACACACACACACACACACACACACACACACACACACACACACACACACACACACACACACACACACGCACACACGCACACACACAGACACTGAACACAATAGCACACACATAAAGCTACAGTACAAACAAAATAAGTGACCACAACTGCTGGGTTCGGTTGATTTACAGACTGTTCTATTCTACTACGAAGAATGGTTCACTGTAAAACGATGCAATGGTCACAAACCGTTGACCATAGTAGTATAAGCCATAACTACATAACCATACCATTGGTTGTCAGCGCTGGTTTGTTCCACCACGACCAGACCCCTGCTTGGGTAACCAATAAGCTTGGGGTCCATCCAACGAAAGGACACAGCTAGCTCCACCCCTGAGGTGGTGTAACTCTGTCAGATGCACACAATCCCCCACACACGTCACATGATGCACACCAAGTGAAGCTAAACAAGTCAGTCCACATGCTTTATCATCACACCCTGTGTGTTGCAACATCCTGATACAATGACCTCATCTCTAACACTGTCCACGGTAAGTGTCATTCTCACTCAGTTACTTTGGAGGGAAAAACACCGAACTCATACCTTGTGTTCTGATGGCCCCATTCCACAGCCTCGCACTACAACGGTCTATTCCATGAGGAGAGAGCAGCTGTGCAGAACCAAGCCACTGGAGGAGAGAAAAGACAGAAGGGAAAAGAGAGTGAGCCAAGAAAAGTGAGAAGTGAGAGAGGAGAGGGGAAACTACAGTAGGAGAGAGACAAGCTGACACAGGAGAAAGAGAGAGAGAGAGAGAGAGAGAGAGAGAGAGAGAGAGAGAGAGAGAGAGAGAGAGAGAGAGAGAGAGAGAGTGAGAGAGAGAGAGAGAGAGAAGGGGGGAATAGAGAGACAGGAGAGAACAGTGAGATAGAGGTGAGCACTGAGGAAAGGACGAAGAGCTGACATACAGCCTACAGTATACTGCCTGTCCCCTGGGCATTTGCAGGAGCAGAGCAGTGCGGGCAGATCGATCGATAGCTTGTCTAATGTAACAGAGCCTCATCAGCGAGAGGACAGCAGACAGCCAACTCGAGGCTGTTCCACTCGACCTGCTCTCCCAAGCCTGACAGAAAACATGGCGTGCAACTCTAAGCATCACTACATTGTAGAGGGTGCAGGAGGTTTTGTAGGGCCCGTCTCAGGATGGATTCACTGCCTGTGCCTTTTTATGACCCCTAGTGCCTTTGGACCATTAAGGACCATTACCCGACTCTGGGCTTGTATATAGCAAGGCTGTAAACACACCCTCTAGTGGTTAAACTTAGAATAGCAGTCAGTGATGTCATGTTTAGCAGGAGAGGAGCCACAATATGAGAGGAGAGGCAGAGCTACTCTGCTGCCCTCATGTGATAGCACTTCCAAAATGTATGTGTTCGGATATCTCACATATTAAATATTCATACAAGTCACATATGAAATAGTTGTATCTACATACAAATGTAGGGCAATAATTACATAATTTGTATACACAGCACATACACATTTAAAGAAAACATAATTCTAGCTCAATTTTCATGAACCATATTATCTTCCACGTTGGGTTTGAAGGGTGAACGGTCGCTATAGTTCTCCCCCTGGCAACAAAATCACTGATGCTGGAGTTCCATTTGACACACTCAAACAGCATCAGGATATTGTTCCCAGGGAGAAACACACTCGCCGTTCAGGTCCACTGCTGTGTGAAGAAGGGAAGAGCTAAAGAGACAAATGAAGGGAAAGAGGCAGAGAGATGGACAGATGGTGGTTCATTCAGATGGAGGGGTAGCTTGCATTTCACCTTGGCCTCCCCTGTGTATTTCTTCAACGGAGAGATACAGTAAGGGGTCCCCATCCCTCCCTCCCTTACAACCTCCCTCCCTTCCTCTCTCTTTCCCTCCCTCCTTCTTTCCCTTGCTCACCCTGTATAGCCCAGGCGTCAAGTGGCCTAGCCTGCAAACCCTAGGCCCAGTGTCAGGTCAGCCAAGATGCATAGACAGATAGCTGACACTTTTTCCACTGGACTTAGCAGCATGGTGCATATGATATCTGCATGTGCTGAGAAGCTGCCTTGCTTAAAGAGGAAGTGTTACAGTAGTAACTGCTGATTCTATAGTTGGTGTGTGATGAATGTACAATTTTCTAGGTTCAAAATGTCCACTTACTCATCATCTAATGTCACTGCAACCTCTCGATAATGTGTAAATCAACAATGTGATCTTTTTGTGAGTTATCAATGATTTCCCTTCAGATAGCTGACAAACTGCTGTGTGGGCTGAGTTGAAGACGGCAGCCATCTTTGCTCCGGTTTCAGGTGTAGAGTTAGCTGTTACATTCCGTAATTTACTGTTGTTTTTCTAACTGGAGCAAAGCACAGAATATCCCTTCTCCACTGCCCCACATGCTATTCATACCCTCTGTAATGACAGCAAAGTCTATTTCTTCCTGCCAGCCAGTCCCTCTCCTTCAACTGTTGGTGACAGTCCAGAGAAATGCATCAATCCCACCATGCACTGCAACACCCAGACACTTGTCCATTTGAAGATCCTAGTGGGCGGACTGAGAGGACCAATTGAGGATCATGTCTTCTTACCCGAAAAGGGGAGGGGGGGTGGAGGGTGAGGGGGGTGGGGAGTTGGGGACCTCAAGCTCCATCTCCAGCTCCAGTATTCTAATTGGGTTGGCCGTGAGTTTTGCCACACCAATTGAGTTGTAACACACGCACACGAAAAAAAAAAAACTATCCTTTTACACTGGAGGTGCAGAATCATCATATCCAGCCTGCAGACGAGAGGTGACACCAAACAATCCGTGAGAGGGGGGTAATTGGAGCCCGCTTGGGCTTATTCTGAGCATGCAAAAGAGAGACGCCCAAGACTCTCAGCACATGGCGCTCTCCGCTGCCCAGACTAGCACAGCACCCTGGGTAAAAAACGAAAATGAAACAGCCAGTTAGGTTACTGGCTGCACTGTCTGTAGCCTTTATTTGGACACGTCAGGAGAGAGGTTCTCATGTCAGCTTTTGGGGGGTTAAAATGAAATGGGACACTGAAATAACCGAATGCACAGTGGTAAATATGTCAGAGTTGTGTACATATTTGCGCAAGGGGGCATGGCTTGGAAAGCAATAAAAAGTGATCTCTCCACTGTCTTTGCTATATCAAGGGTGTAAAAAGACAACCTCTGAATTCCCAAATACAGCAACCATAGCAACAACAGCCACTGAGCAGCCCTCCATTCTGTTTTGAAGGAGCTATCTTGTCACTCCAAGTACAGTATTACCCTAAGCTCTAACTAATGACAATATTAGATTCTAAAGGTAGTTTTCCTTTGAGTAAATACTTTTATCTTAGTTGAAGATTATTGGGTCTTTAGACCTGTTTGCTGACAGAGTGCCTTTAATATGATGCCATAAATCGGATCTATCTCTGAGAGCTGGTAATGTATTTATGAGCCTCTGTTGACAGTAGTACACCTGCTCTTCCCCTGTTGAGACTTGGGCTCGGCTGAACTAGCAGAGTTGGTGCCAGTGGCCACTTTGGGCGAATATGTGTTTGTGGTGAGGGGGTACAAGATGTATCAAAGGGCCTAAGCATGTGTGTGTGTGTGTGTGTGTGTGTGTGTGTGTGTGTGTGTGTGTGTGTGTGTGTGTGTGTGTGTGTGTGTGTGTGTGTGTGTGTGTGTGTGTGTGTGTGTGTGTGTGCATGAGAAGGGGTTGAGCAAGTGATGAGTGGGGTCAACTGAGGTGAACCTATCTGTATGTATTTCCGCGCTCATGTCTGGGTGAAGATTCTGATCAATTTGAATGTTACATAAAATCTTACACCTCTACTCTGGGAGCAAGAACATTAGATAGTTACAGTTGTATTAACTTAAACAAGAATTATAATCGTACAATCGAATCAGCATAATATTACCATCATGGTGAACCTCAAACCCAAATGAGGAGCTGAGAGATGAGGTGAGAGTGAATCTGAGTATGTATTGGATTACCGTTGCAGTTGGTGTCTGCTGTGGAGGTGGCTGTTGCCAGTTGGATCCAGTCATGCATCCTCTCCTGGGGAAAGAGTGAGTCCACACAGTCAGCTCTCGACCCCCTATTTAAACACAATCAAATGAATTCCAAAGAACAGGAAATCTTAAAATACCACAGGAAATCTCTATCTCCTGCCCCAGGATGAGGGCTTCCACTTATAATTCTGTTACAGCAGGTCAAGGGTGAGTTACTGTACTTCCAGATAAGAGTCAAATCAATATGAAGAGCACTGTCAGAGCGTTTTGAATGTGATTGGCTGTCTTTGGTGCATACCAGAGGAATAGAGAAAGCATTGATGTCATTATTGGATTGATCACTGAATGAGTTTATCATTGGTTCTTACTCAACACCACCCACACCACACTCAACACCACCCTGACCCTTACAACAGAGGTTCAAAAACGAAGGATTTCACTAACCTGCTGAAAAAAGATAGAATTGCCGCTGTCAAACTCTCCGATTATCTAATGATGGAAATCCTCTCTCTGAACCCATTAAATGACAATATTACACCACAAGGAGGCAGTGTGGAAACCCACCTCCTCACACACAGACTTTAATCTGACTGTGGAAGTAGACCTTATATGGGCTTGGATGTCTAATAGATTATGCCGTATGCTGTGTCACAGCAATTTAAAAATAAAAGCGCCATCTCAGTCTGGCCTGCCTGTTGCCTGCCACTGTGCTGGGGCGGCAGGATCAAGTGACTTGGTACACAGTTTGAACAGGAGCACACACACTCCAGGCAACACTTGCCCAGGACATACCTGCCAGTGTTGGAGAATTACAAGACACGTTTAACTTTAACACCACACGCTGTAAAGGTTTCAAAGGAGCCGATTCAGGAAAATGGCAGGTTTAAGAAGTCTTTGAGCATGATGACAGTGCAGAGAAGGTATGCTCATCTTTGCATCATGGAGACATGTGTACAGATCAGACAGCAATGTTAAATGCACAACAATAAAATCACAACACTGAAATCCTCAAAGTCATTATGAGTTTATGAGATTGTAAAGACTTATGAAATATCATCAGATCTTCTGGTCTTGGTGTTATCTAGGGGTGATAGGAGGTGAGAGGGTGGAGGTTAGTTCATATAAAGTGAAGTACTCCATAAGCAGAAGGGGGTGTTGAGGGGCTTGCAGTGGGACTGTAGGACCTTGCATAAAGAGGACCTGGTTGAGGACGGGGATCATGAATATATGAGCTAGTCTCATCGCTAACATACAATATGTGATCGTTCTAATTTCTGAAGTACAGAGCTCTTAATTCTAACAGCTCTCTCTCTCTGTCCTCTCTGACTTTTGGACCCCCGAGTACGTCAAAGAATACGACTGTTCCATCAACCAGCCAAAGTTATCTAGTGATAAAGATGTGCAATGATTCTTTCCATGTGATATACCATTCCAGTCTGCAGCTGTGCCATATAAAGGTAGGCTAGGGTTGGATTGAATGCATGTGCAAACACTGACCTTTCCATGTACTGAGAACAGATTACAGCAAACTGATATTTCAGCAATAACTTAAAGCCAGCAGGGAGCCGCTAAATACACAAGCACTGAGAAATCTGCTTGTGACGCCAAGTGGGAGAGCATGCAGGGAAAGTGTTGAAAACCAAGACCGTGAACTCTGACCTGTATACACACACACACACACACACACACGCACACACACACACACACACACACACGCACACACACACACACACACACGCACACGCACGCACGCACACGCGCGCGCACGCACGCACACACGCACACACACACACACACACACACACACACACACACACACACACACACCCACCCACCCACGCACACACACAGCTGTAGAAGTCCTCGTCTGGTACAAGGTGTTTATTGCACATTGGGCTTGACCCCACATTGACAAACCGCTCACAGATAAAAGCAGCAGTCTCATCTTAGCAGACAACCTTGAGCGACAGCAAGAGTTGGTGGAGTACTGTAAAAAGCGACATGGTTTCAGTGGGGTCCAGGCCAAAGTCAGACTGACCAGCCCTGTTCAGCTCTACTGGATCATCCTCCTATGTCTCACCTCAAACAGAACCCTGTCCATCATGCAAAGTGCATCCCTAACCCCCCTCCAGACCCAGACACCCCCCCCACCCCACCCCCTCACCACCTCACAGTACCCTCCCCCACAATCCTCACCTCCTCCAAGGGGCCCAGGGGAGTCCCTGAGACACACCCCCTCCCTCCCGCTTCATCCTACCAGCCCCATGAGAGAGACTGTCACTCATGTCATAAGCCCACTGGCATTCAGGACACTACTCCAGTTGCATGGCGCAACGATATTTCGGTCCAAAATGCATTGAGTCAGGGTAACCCCTGGTTACCACTTAAACAGATAGGAAACAGAGAACTGCCGACGGGTGGCCTGGCAAAGGTACCCAGGCTAAAACTATACAGTATATCTTTATAACAATATTATTATTTGAATTATCACACTTCAATTCACATTCAAGTTTAACTCACTTCAACATGGTTCAGCAGGCATGTCTCGTAGGAGAGCCTGGACGGCTGACTAACACGGTCTAAATTCACTCTCATTATATATACTCCTGGTAATATCCAAACGGCAAAAGTCAAAGACATAAGTCCTAATCTCCAAGCATTACGTAAAATATACATACAGTATACAGTACCGATCAAAAGTTTGGACACACCTTGCCAAGAGTGTGCAAAGCTGTCATCAAAGCAAAAGGTGGCTACTTTGAAGAATCTAAAATATAAAACATATTCTGGTTTGTTTGACACTTTTTTGTTTACTACATAATTCCATATGTGTTCCTTCATAGTTTTGATGTCTTCAATATTAATCTACAATGTAGAAAATAATAAAAATAAAGAAAAACCATTGAATGAGAAGGTGTGTCCAAACTCTTGACTGGTACTGTATATATATATATATATATATATATATATATATATATATATATATATATATATATATATATGTATATATATGTATATATATGTATGCTATGTGCTGCATGCATTTGAAGATTTTAGACAGATATCTGGTTAAGCCGGAGTAATGAACGATACGTCTTACCACCCTACTTCTGAGAATGAGGGCATGAGAGTCAACGCTCTCAGCTGACACAGAGGAACAGAATGGATTCTAATGCCTTCATACTACAGAAGGGTGGAGAGGGAAAGAGAGGGAATAGAGAAAAAGAGAAAGGCAGAAAGAGAGAGAGAGAGAGAGAGAGAGGGAGAGAGGGAGGGAAATGGAGAGAGAGGAAGAGAAGGGAGGGAGAAAAAGAGAGAGAGAGAGAGAGAGAGAGAGAGTGCGTGAGAGAGTGTGTGAGACAGACAGAGAGAGCTGCTGTGTTTTTGGCATTCAGTACAACCCATCCACACACCTGCTGGGTGAGGGGGGGGGGGGGGGGGGGGGGGGGTGGACGGGGGAACCTGACACACAATAGCTTAATGACCATCAGGGATCTAACGCCAATCTGCATTACGCAACCAGACGTAGTCTAGTGAGCTCATACTAGCAGAGGGTGGTGTGTGGAGGAGTCCCTCGAGACACTGACTGGGCATGTGTGTCTGCTAAATTGCTCCCAGGCTAAAGTACAGTGTATAGAACTCTAAATGTACTATGTTCGGACATTTGGGGACAGTGCAGTCAGGCGACTGCTGTCCCAGGCAGTTAATTTGATTTGAGTCGGAGGAACGTGCAGAGATCAGAACACTGTGTCTTGTTTTTATGTGGTTCCAGTGGATTTATAGCTGCCAGAAGTGGGTCGGGGTCAGTCCAGGGCTCCAATGTGCACTCACACTCACACACACACGCACGCACGCACGCACGCACACACACTCACACACACACACTCACACACACACGCACGCACTCACACACACACACACACACACACACATACTTGTAGTGATTGATGTCAAAGTTAAGGAGAGGGGAGGGGAGCGAAATAAAACTGTTGGGAGGGAAGGTGGGGAAGAAGAGGGGGAGAAGTGGGGGAGGGGGCGTCTTTGCTGAATCTGAGAGCACCATCGGCATGCCCCAACCACAGCTGCTCAGATAGAAATAGACAGAGATGTAACTGAGCCCAGCAGAAAAGAGGAGCAATCTCTTTACTCAGGATGGACGGAAGGAGAACTCCTTCTCTCTTTCTCTCTTCTCTCGCTCTATATCTCCCTCTTTCTTCTCTCAAGGAGGCCAACATTTAAAACATTACAAGTGTTTAAAACTGTAAAAAGCAGGAATCTTGATTATACTTCACTAAGGTTCAACAAGGTTCTTGACCTGACAAGGATCCCAATAGGAATCAAAATGTCCATATGTTTGCGTCTCACAAATTAACCACTCTTAGAAAAATCTGAGATCATTCTACTCTAAATTACACATTTTATCCTTGCAAGTTTTGGTTCTGTCCACAGTACTCAAACCAGACGGAGGTGCATATTCTATGACCTATTTCATTATATAGGATCCCAGACCCAGGGAGTGGCGATGGGCCGCAGGTCTAACCCTGGCTGTAAGAGGAGCAGCCTAGGCTGAAGACCAAACGGCAGCTGAGACTGGAGCTCCACTGTCAGAGAGCTATGCCAATAAGACCCTCGAACGGAGAGGAGTCAGCACACCAAAATAGACCCAAACAATCCAAGCAAGGCATGCATTGATTAAAACAACTATGTGGCAATTACCATTGAGGGATATATAGGAATCCCTCAGGAGGCTAATATGTTTTGCTATTAGGAATATTAGGGGTAAGGTATGTGTCTTTTATTTTCAGCTGAGGTAGCCAGCGTGTACTTAAATGTGTTTAAGTATTTGTGTCTCCATAGTAAGCAATTATCCAGAGCACTTATGCTGCCCTACAAACCCCTAGGGAGTGACATGGGCCATGTTGTTATTACATAAAACTATTTTACTCAAAGATAAATGAGAAATAAACAACAAACACAGTTCCAATATCAAAACGAGGCTACATGAAATTATTCAAATGAGTTTTATTAACCAACAAGGCATTCTACAAACCAAAGCAATTCAGCTTTGTCTGTTCTCTTTCAAAATTAGCTAATTTCAGCTCAACACAACACAAAGACAAAACATCAAATTTGAAATAAAATCCAATAGGATCAGTTTGCATTCCCACTCACCACCATGGGTCTGAACTGTATGTGGAAGAAGCCCCATCTGCTGCGTAGTCCCATTGTCTCTCTGCCACAAGCACTAACCACCACACTGGCTGCTGCTGAGCCCTCCTGGACCCCACCAAGCTGCACCTGACAAGAACATGATCACCACAATAACCTCCACAGAAACATAAATCTTCCATTGACCCATCCCTTCCCCTCTCCATCTCTCCCCCATCCCCCTTTCCTCCTCTCCTCCATCACACAGGAAGCCTGGTCTTCCTGAAAACAAGCGGTGGAGCATGGAAAGGGACAAGGCCACGGGGGCAGGTATTGGGGGAGAGGATGTTTGTGCCGTTCCTCTGGCCCCCCCCCGGCTGCAGGGCCTACTGTCGTCCATCCTGAGGAAGCCAGGTGACGTCACCAGAGCCCAGAGGAGCTCCACAGACCCAACCACAGACCAACCACAGACAAACCACAGGCCCGCACGTGCTCAGTGGCAGGCCAGCAGTGACGCAGACACCATTGCTCCAGGGAGGGGCAGATATCAACAGCTGCCCCGCACATGGGAGAGATAAAGTTGTGACGTCTTATCATTGGAATGGTCAGGGTAGAGTAAGTAATCTTTCCCAACTCTTTCATTTTAGTGAGTTAAATATCTATGAAGAAAACATCACAGAGGCATGAGTGTGGTGAGAAGTACTGTCTCTCTCATTCAAACTGGTTCATGTTGAGCCACTCAGGAAACATTTCACATTGCTAAGCGAGCATTATCCATTTCCTAATACATAATTACAAAGGGCCTGGCCACCTGTGAGTCTGTGAGTACTTCAGCCGGTGCTTGGAGAAAAACACAGTCATTTATCTATCTGCCCCTAATAGCTGTGTGTGTCCCTGGCTGGCTGTCCCACTACAGAGACCAGGCGAGGCTGGTGGAGGTAGAAATCGGAGGATGGTGGAGACAATACATCAGTAGCGTTACTGACATTGAACCCCATATTGTATATGTGGCCTGGAATAGTGTGGCCTGGAATCAAAAGGTAATGTTATCATGCTCATAATCATGACAAAGAGCCAGCTAGGGTCGAAACATTGTCCTCGCAACAAACAGTCCACTTTTAGGACCAGCAACCAGTGTGCAGATTGACATGTATTTCATGTTTTTCTATAAAGCTAATTATTAAAATCACTGGGAAATGTAATGAATCCCACTCACAGCCAGGGCAGGTGATAGTGATCCTAGCCACAGCCAAGGGGGGAAGCCCAAACGAGACTGGGTCCAAAGAATAACAGGATGTTTATAGTTCTGGGGAGAGACTGGGCCAGAGGGGCACCGGCAGCAACGCTACGAGGAAGCAACCAGAACTGAGAGTGAGGAGATGTGAGAAGTGAGAGCAGGCCAACCAGGCAGCATCTGGCCAAACCAAATATAACCTCTGTCTTCTGTTTACTTGGCCAATGACTCCTGTTCTTAACGCCTTCCCTTCTGTCTACATGGGGGAAACCCACACGGACACAAACACACATACAGTACATCATTCATTTTACTTTCTCTCTGTTGGCATCTTCAGGGTTTTGTTAGCGCTTCTGCAAGCTGATAGTATGTTGGAAAAAGTTCACAAGAATGGCTTTCAATGAAAAAGCAATGAAATTAGACAACTATGGCCTATTATCTATGCTTGAACATTGGCACAGACACGCTAAACACTATGCCTTCACAGGGCAATTCAGATATCAAAGTCAAAGTCAAAGGCAAAGTGGCTTGAATGTCAATTCTTCACATGTCAAGACATACAAAGGAATCGAGAGGACGTTTCTCACTCTCCCACGGTGAGACAGATAAAGTGCACAGGCACAACAGATAAGACAAGACATACCAAAAGTAAAACATTCAAATGCACAACAGATAAGGCATTTACTAATGCTATATAGGAAGCAATATTGTATTCTGTTTAGCTTCAGAGCTTCACAAAGGTATTGTACTGTATGTCAGTTGAACTGTATGTCAGTTGAACATCAAGTGGGCACTGAGGGTCAGCTGCAGCTGACAGAGAAACACTGGTGGTTTCTGACACCGTGGCATAAGGCCAGTCTCCTCTCTTCAGTGGCTTTCTTCTCACCATCAGCAAGGATACAGAAGGCTGCAGAGTTTCCACCAGACATCCCCAACATGGCCATCACAGACTTCCTTGCATCGTCAGATATAGCTTCAGCTATCAATGCTTGCAAAGGTATGGACAAAAACATTTTGAGTGTTTAAACGTTGGTTTTACGTTGTAGACCAATAAACAGAGCCATTGAACGGCATGTTTTATCTACGGCTCTGCAAATCAATTTCGAGGACTGTTTCTATGTCAAAAGTCAGTCAAAGTGGGTTTATTGTCACACGCTCTGCAAGCAGAGCAGGGAAATGCTCAGGTTACACAGGGCGTCATAACAACACAGGTTGTTTGGTTGTCAAGGTTTCCAGAGAAGCTTGCATTGCTGTCGATTCTTGTCAGTGTCGTTGTGGGGTCTAGGACGCAAAGACAGGTATATGAAACCTCTTAGTCAATGATGTGTAATAAAGTTATCAAGTCAGACTTTTCCCTGGCAAGTTTTCATCGTGCATTGTTCATTTTTGTTTCTAGCAAATGATTCCTTCAGCCCAAGGACCTTTTTTAAAACTGTGGGGTTGTCAAAGAAGTCTCCTCCTGAGATTGAGAGGGTGTTTAAAATCCTGGACCAGGACAAGAGCGGCTTCATCGAACAGGATGAGTTACAGTTGAGTCTCAAACTGATAGAGACGTCTCTGCCGGATCTTTACCGTTAGACTCCTAGACAATTTGTACTTAAAATTGTTTTTATATTTTTCAAACACTTTTCAATCAACTTTACAAACACCCGTTAATCCCCCCCCCCCCCCCCCCCAACATGTACTGTATGTACCGGGGAAGGCTGGTGGAGGCAGAAATTGGAGGACAGGCTCATTGTAATGCATGGAACAGAATCAGGAATACACATGTCTGAGTGCCTGTCCTCCAATTTCACACGTGTTTGATACCATTCCTCATTCCATTCCATGCATTACAATGAGCTGTCATCCGATGTCTACCTCCACCAGCCTCCCCTGGTGTACTGTGACATGACCTCTGCTGGTTTCTGTTTCATCCCCCTGTCATGTTGTGCCCGCTAGGTTGTTCCTACAGAACTTCTCTAAGGGGGCGCGACCTCTAACAGCAGCTGAGACCAGAGCCTTCCTTCAGGCTGCGGACATGGATGGGGATGGCAAGATTGGCTGGGAAGGTAGGGTCACTAGGCAACCAGCTAAATGCAACAGCCACTTAGAATATCGTTATGGGATGAAGATCACATTACAAACCAGTTTGGAAGGTGATTCAGTATAACCTGTGCTTGAATACTGTATAAACACATTGAATTTTGGTTTGTTTGTCTCTTTCAGAGTTCTCCACTCTTGTGAAGTCTTCATAAAGCCTATACAGCCCTTGATGCGTTTCGATCGTGATGGAAAGATGAAGCCTTTTCTTTTTTTATGTTTAGCTTGAGGACATGAACTGTAGCATCAGCATACTGCCCTCTTGGATATATGTCCAGCCTAGTGCAATGTGATGTAGTTTTGATGAAAATATGATATTGTAAACCAATACAAATAAATGGCGTTTGGATTAACCCTTGCCTTGCCTACAGCTGTCTTGCGTGATGGAACATTTATAAATAAATGTGTGTTTGACCATAAATATGAAAGCACCTGTCTTCCTATGACAGTCTGTGATGTATCCTGGCGATGTCCTTGACAGCCTGCTAGGTCTGGGGTGAATATGAGCATGTGGCACAGTGAAAATAGTCAAGTCAACAGAAGTGTATATTCCTCTCATGTGCCTCCAACAACCATAGATCATCCAAAGTCATTTTCTTCTCATGATGTATGTGACATTAAGCAATATTGCAGCCGAGGCCACAGGGCTCAGGTTACCACTTATAACTGCCTGGGCATACAGTAACAGCCTTTTAACTGTCAAAATCATTTTTTATTATTATTCCATCAACAACAACCTTTAAAAATGTGAATGCTGTAAATGAGACTGTAATTGAAATGAGATCTTAAGAGTGATTCATCTTGTGGACAAATACGAGAAAACACCTCTGGTATCAGAATTATAATCTGAAGAAGTTTTAATTTACCATTAAGTAGGCCTATAAAGTTCCATAAATACATTATTATTATTATTGTTTTAATTTCACCTTTGGCAATTTGATCATTTCATGTGGGGGATGGTGATCAGTTATAACATGAAAACATTAATACATATTTTCATAAATCATATAAAACAAATAATAATAATAATAATAATAATAATAATAATAGATGTATTTGCTTCAATTATATTGACTTCTCAGAAACTCTGAGGCTTTACAAACTCCAAAAGGGCCACATTGCAGATGAGAGGAGTCATATTACTAAGAAAACGCATTGCAGGCATTTTACCATTAACATGCAGCGAAAGGGTCGTGCAGCCTGACGCTCAAAAATGCCCCTCTTGCGTTTCACACAAGGACTGCATCCCCGTTCGAACGGTTTAAAAATAGCACAATTTGACTACTAGACACATTCTTCCAAAAACTAACCTAAGCATTTGGTGTGTGTTACACCTTGAAGGGCGAGGGTATAAAATGAAGAGCTGAGAGCCACTACCCTCATCCGGCCTTCAACTGAGATACAGCAGCCCTCTCGACTCTAACCGCCCAAAGGTGAGTTCCTCTCAGCGGACTAATGCAGTATGACAGCATAGGCCTATACCCCTTGCATCTTCAGATGTCAAAGACAAGCGAAGATTTTATTTTTTGGAAAAGCCTCGGAATACACTCAATAAAACCGAAAATGGAACAGTTTCGACATGGAATTCGTTTGGAGTTTAAAAGCGACATGGGACTGCTTTTCCGCCACAAAATCATCAAAGCTTACCTGATTGATGCTGGGGGACCTACTGTATGCTGTCTGTACCGTGGGCGACGTGGAATTTCACTAAGGAATGACCGTCACTAAATGATTCGACTCTTCTCTCTAAATAATTATTTCAATATCAGTGAAAGTTATAAGCCTACTGTTAGAGAAAGGTTGACTTTGAAAGCTTGAGACATATAAAGAGGCTGCAGAGTTCACAGATATTGGAGACAGAGAAGGAGGGATGAGAATATACAGTTGACTCATAGGTCAAGAGTGTGGCCTAGTAGTTCAGAGGCATATCATGCAGCCATGCATAGGCATTGGGGCCTCTGCCTTAGAACCGTTCTCTGTGAAGCAGAATTCCATAGATATGGCTGAACCGATGCTTGTTATTTGGAATTCAAAATGAAAAATGTTCAATTTACATGCCTGATATTTCGCCTTCTTGGTAGTTAGTAGGGAGTAATATAATTAGTATGATTAGTCATGATTATTCAGAAAATACTAATGAGCCTATTTAATTTGTGGTGAATGTTCATTTGATCACTTAAAATATCTTCTTTCTTCTCTTTCTCAGAAAAATTGACAATGGCATTCGCTGGGATTCTTCAGGATGCTGACATCGCCGCAGCCATCAAGGCCTGCGCAGGTGTGTTCCCATAAACTGACCTCTGCAACTGGCAGACAATACCATACCTTTATGTGACACTATGTGACAACCATACTAAAAACTAAATACTGTATGAATTAAAGGATCTTAAGTTTCCTCACAACACGCAAACTTAAAAATGCATACATGATCATTTGTTGTCAAAGACTAAAGTAAAGAGTTTATACAAGGGTTAGATGAGCAAAGAAGTGATGTTGAAGTAACCACTGCTTTTCCGCCACAGCTGCTGACTCCTTCAAGCACAAGGAGTTCTTCGCCAAGGTCGGTCTGGCTGGCAAGTCCGCTGATGATGTGAAGAAAGCCTTCTTCGTCATTGACCAGGACAAGAGTGGATTCATTGAGGAGGATGAGCTCAAGTAGGTCTCATATTTAACTTGCCAAATGGTATTACAGAACCACCCTTGAAGTGAAATCAATACCAGCGCATATCTTGACTATCCCCTCCACTTGACTGACTGAAGATGACCTTATATAACTCTCATATTCTTTAGAATGCTGAAGGGTAATTTAAAACCACCATTTAACTGAAATGAATACCAATGCATATTTTGTCTATTCCCATCTGGCTATACCAGGACCACAGGGGCCAACAAAGGTCAATGTAACTAAGATAGATAAACAAGTAAAAAATACCTAATAGAAAAAGTAGAAAATTGAATATAGTCCTCACAGAAAATAATGGGCTATTTTCAAATCATGAACTGAATTTCAATGAATTTTCCAAATGGACTGAATTGAATAGTAATTTAGTGAAACTTGAACACCCTGCTAACCAGTCCTCTGTGTTTGCATCCAGGCTCTTCCTGCAGAACTTCTCTGCCGGTGCCAGAGCCCTGACAGACGGTGAGACCAAGGCCTTCCTGAAGGCTGGTGACAGTGATGGTGACGGCATGATTGGAGTTGATGGTAAGACATTACACACAACTCTTCTACACTATTAGCTTAGCTCCTAGTAACCTTGACTGCTTCTGCATCCAACAACACTATAATGTTGCCTTGCCAAATGGCAAGTTGGCCAAAGTAGAAACAGACTGACACATGGAATGCCTCTCAACAAGGCGGGATATGACTCAACAGTTTGGATTGTCATTTTGTTAATGTTTTCAATAATACAGTACATACAGCCAACACTTTGATCCTACTATGATGCTATTATGCAAATATACTAATGTATGCCATATAATGTTGGAATTGAGTGCCTTTATTATGAATTTACTAGAAAATCTATTAACCATAATCATTAGTTTAACTATCTAAATTGAGCTATGTACAATAAAGAATTATAAATATGTTATAAAACATTCATAACACATTCACATGTTCCTCATGTAAACATTTTTTGCATTGTATTGAAATGAATAGTATTCTTCCTTGAAGATGTCTCACCATAAATTATCTTCTTTCTTCTTTCTGCCCACAGAGTTCGCCGCCTTGGTGAAGGCATAAGTGATCATAGGCCCCCTTTTCAATAAATCCAGAGTCGAGCTGTCCTCCTGGCCCTTGCCTGTCAAATACTATATCTTTTTTATATTCATTTTATTTATGAATGTCGCTGCAGACTGTTTTGACTGTAACCCCACACCCCCAAAGCGTGTTTACTGTTCATGTTTTTTAAATACGTTTTATGTTCGCATTCAGCAGTGTGCAAAACTTTACAATCTACTTTGCACTTTTTGAAATGGAAATAAATTAACATTTGGATTAATAGCTGCTTTATGTTTTTCATTTTCACCATTGAGCACCATTGAGCACCACACATGAGGAAGTCCTAATTGTATTCACTGAGTGTATTACACTGCTGAAATATAGGACTAATATATAACAGTTTAACAGCTGAAGCATACAGCATACCGACCGAACTGGGATTTGACACAGGGTTCTCTCAACCACCCTTCCCGCCAAAGTAATTGTCTCCTACATAGACAACAACATCAGATGGTCTTATTAACCTGAGGTTGAAATAGCAGGATCTGCTGCCAGGGCTTAAAGAGATAGATGCTCCATGCTGGCATACATTCAGTAAAGGAGTGCCTGACCTTTTTTTAATGTATTCCACAGGGGGTGGCCAGAGGATACCTTGCACATGCTCAGTAGGAGCAAGGACTAGGAGCAGGACTAGAGCCAGGGCACAGCTTGGGTTTCAGACCTCCCCAGTTACAGAGAATTTGTCAATGAGGCACATTTATTAAAGACCCTAGCTCAGATAGCTACTGACAGAGTGACATACAATATGGGCTAGTTCTATTTATGTTGAGAGAAGTGAACAAATCATACTCTGAATAATTACTTAAAGCAATGTATTTACAATTTACAATGTACCGGATAAGAACATGCTTTACAACTTGGTGACATAGTCCAGGGGAGGAATTTGGACCAGGATGTCCCACAAAAGTATAAGTCTTTTGTGGTTAGAGACCCTGTTTGACCACTATAGACCATGGGTCAGGGTTTGAACTGTGCATTTTTATAGCTGCCTCTAAACTGTCTGCCTCCAGGAACTTGATCTGTAGGCAAACACCTGATCTAGTCCTGTTTTCATCTCTCCTTTGTTTAAGGTTGATTCCTCTTCCCAGCTGCTGGGTGGGTCAGGTTTAGCCTCTACACAGCTGTAGGGGTCAGGTTTAGCGTCTATACACCTGTAGGGGTCAGGTTTAGTCTCTACACACATGTAGGGTCCTGTTGGGTGGGTCAGGTCAGGTTTAGCCTCTACACACCTGTAGGGTCAGGGAGGAGGATAGGAGTTAGAAACATGACAGACCTGTATTCTGAGTGATATAAAGCGAATCCACCTCTAGGACTATGGATTGGATATACAATAATAGAGACAATAGATAAACAATAGAAATCAAATGACAACTAACAATGCATTTCAAATATGCATATAAATATAAATATATCAAGCTGGGTCTTTTTGTTTAATTTCACAATGGCAACAGGTGCATCTCAACACTGCCATCGGCTGCACTTAAAACATAAATTGTCCTGACCTTAAAGGTAGACTCTGGGATATAACGTCATGCCTGTGAAAACAGAGCAACTTTCATCAAAGATAGTGTAGTGAACAAGAGCGTCCACTTGTTTCACTGCTCCCCGACATAAGATGGCAGAGCCCATACGCCAGTCTTTTCCTCCCTTCTCTGAAATGAGGATGTGGATTTTTGCTCTGTCGCAACACGCTCTATTCTCTAGTCTGTTGCATCTCCGTTTTTGCAAGTCTCTAACAGCGTCACCCCACTCATTTTGCTATGACATCATATCCAAGAGTCTACCTTTAAGCTTTGTATATAGCCAAAACCATGTAACAATAGACAAAGGTAAAGTCAACACATGTATTGTTGTCTACTCAATTGTTTAGCAAGACAGTATGATGTACCGTGAGTACAGTGTAACAGTAAGATGCTCTTCCCAAATGTGGATGCTTGAATGATAATGGAAGTATCATCTTCCACTGTTCCCATAAATAGCACCATAGCCATAATGAGGAATGGCGTTGATTAGAGATTCTCTCTGTACAAGTTTCTCTTCTATTAAAAATAAATACATTTTAAAAATTTAAAATTTAAAAAGGTCCTTCTTCTAGCATTGTGATTGCCAATGGTCCCTGGTCTGAGCATTGATTACTTTATCTTAAGATGACTGATGGATAGATGATTCACTTACTTAGTCAAATGTATTTGTTGTAAGTCGCTTTGGATAAAGGCATCTGCTAAATTCCATAAATGTAAATGTAAATGTAAATTAGAGGAACGATAAAACCAAACAGCCCTTAATTAGATACAGGTGATGATTGACTCAATATCCAATTAAACCATTGGGATGGGTGCCCCCTTCCCCCAAACTTTGTCATGGATAGGTATGTCAAACGTGAGATCCTGAATATGCATGAATATGATAATATTAATGAATGATTATGCAAATATTGTACATTATAGCTGTATGGTTTGGCTGTGATGTTTTGTCCTATATGTGCAAAGGTCATGACATTTAGTTTGTTTGCTCGTTGTTTTGCTAGTGCAAACAAAGCATAAAGGATCATATTTAGACACAATGGACTACCTAATATTTTCTGTTGTATGTGAAATTGTGGGGCTTTGTGATCTCATTCTCAACATTATATTTTCAATTGTACCAGCCCCAGCTTAACTGATCTGTGTAGGTTTAGACAGGTATATCTATTTTAAAAAGGGATATGTACAGTGGTTAATAATCGAATACAACTGCTCAATGGTGTCTTACTGTTAGAAACAACAGTTTAATATAACTGAAGGTGTAGAGACATTCTCAATGCATTTCTCAATTTTACTAGAATATATATAGATATAGATATAGATAGATAGATAGATAGATAGATAGATAGATAGATAGATAGATAGATAGATAGATAGATAAATAGATAGATAGATAGATATATCACGGGGGCTCAAACTTTGGTCGACACAAGAATGCGACGCAACTCATTCCTGACATTTTACGCATGCCAATTACGCACCAGTTTATTCTCATCAAAACTACAGTTCACTGAGGAAACGAGCCGGTCATAAATTGTTGCCATTTAAAGTGTCAATCTAGCAGTTGGTGTTTTTCGTCTCAAGTTATTTATCTGATGAGGTCTTTAACATCTTCTGTATATATTAATTTACTAAACAGAGACCATTACGCACAGCGATGCGCGAGTAATCACTTTTACAGAGCTAAAACAAAAACTTTCAAAATGTCCACATACAGTCTAATTTTCCATATCAAAACTATTTTGCAGTAACTTTTCAGTAACTTTGCTCATTTACCTTTCTTTTCTGCGCAAGGTTCTGGTCCAAATCTCTTTCACCAGCAGAGGGTATATTTAATCCATATCAGCAGCATATATATTATTAGCCTAATGGAACATTAAGCACTTTTGCATACACGTTCCTTTTAAGCATCTTCATTTATGTACATAAATAGAACGAGCCGGACTACTGGACACACTTTTCAACCAACTGCTTTGCAAGAGGTGTCAGTTACATAGTAGACGTATATAAGGTTGTGGGCTTGTGCGGGGGGCTTACTGTAGTTGCCAGATTCATTTGTGCAAATCCACTCTAGCCTTACAGATAACCTTAAGGTGAGTTTCTTTGTAGAGGAATAAATCTTCAGACAGGTCATCAAGACTTTCGCTTGTATTTTCAACAATTCTATCTACACACCTCCCAGTGGAACAGAGTATGGATAAAGGTTAACATTAAAACTACAGAAATTGAAAATGTTGCCTTTGGACCCAAGCAACCCAAGGAACCAAATGGAAGGACATGCACCAATTGCAAGGGAGATTTATATTGGAGTATTATATTATATTGCTCTGCAAATCTGCGCTTTGGAGAAGTGGACTATTTCTGATTCTATATGTGAACCTAATTATATCAAACTAACAAAAGGAGGGACTCTGACATATAGTATATGGTTTCAGTATTAACTGAATAATAACAATGCCATTACGAAATACCAATCAAATAAGTACTACAATTATTGAACTGGCATGAGAGAATCTCCCAGGTATCAAACTCGGATGACATCATGATATCAGCGGGCTATTCTTCAACCGTAGACTGAGAAAACTGAGAAAATAGATAAGAAAAAAAAACTTTTTTAAACATTGACATAATGTCTTCTCTTGTCCCCCAGCTAAAAATGGCATTCGCCGGTGTTCTGACCGATGCTGACATCGCTGCAGCCCTTGCTGGCTGCCAAGGTAAACCCTTACAGATGCTAAATATGAATATTACAATCCACCACGAAGACTCAAACAACACTAAAAACATCACACAAAGAAGTGATGTTGAAGTAATCACTGGTTTTCCCCCACAGCTGCTGATTCCTTCAACCACAAGGAGTTCTTCGCCAAAGTCGGTCTGACTGGCAAGTCCGCTGCAGATGTGGAGAAAGCCTTCTTCATCATTGACCAGGACAAGAGTGGATTCATTGAGGAGGATGAGCTCAAGTAGGCACCTGTCTTAGATTGACACCTTACACCTGGTTTATTATTCTGGTGTAACACTATGCTCTCTCAAACAAAACAAAAAAAGCTCTCTCACCTGGCTTGAATTTCATCACATTGTTTTCCAAATGGTTAGTCGGGATTGGAAGACCCAATGATGGGTTGCGGCCGATTTCAAGTAGGTTTAGATTTAAGACTGGTCTCTAACAAGAAACATTGTTTTTCTTCACCTAGAGACCGACATTAAATACATTTAAAATGGCTTTAGATAGTTGAAGGCACATTTGGGAATCGGTTCATAAGATTGTGCTTACCCTTTGGTGGACTTGCTTGTATTTTGGTACAATTAACAACTTTTATCTTAGTTTGCCTAATGATTTATAAAGTGAGCCATCTCCTGACTAAAGTGATTGTTTAAGATTGTTTGCTCTCCGTCCAGGCTGTTCCTGCAAAACTTCTCTGCAGGTGCCAGAGCCCTGACTGACGCCGAGACCAAGGCTTTCCTGAAGGCTGGCGACATTGATGGTGATGGGAAAATTGGAGTTGAGGGTGAGAAACATTCCTTTGATCACAAGACTTTTAGGGGAAAAGTGTTCCCATATTATTATAAATCTCAACAGAAACTGAAAGTATCAATATCAATTATTGAATTATTTATTTCCTTACCCTCCCTTTTTTGTTCACCCCTTGCAGAGTTCGGTACCATGATCAAGGCATAAATATGAAATGACCAACACCTCTTGCTCCAAAGGAACAACTTGGCCCAAGACCTCAACTCACTACTTTTATACACGTGACTTTGACACGCCTGCCGAATGCATTGATATATATAGTCCGAATGTCCTCTCCACCCATGCTGCAACTCTCTGTCCACTAGATGTAATGTAAATGTAGCATGGTTTTGTCTCTCCTGTCGTTAATAATATGAGTTTTGCTTACTGTCAAATCAATGATGCACTTTTCGGGAAACTGACATAAGAAACTGACGATAATAAAAGAATAAACTTTCTTTTTCAATAATGTGTTTCACCTTTCTTGAGTTGCCTTGATGATCGCCACATGATCCCATTAGAACGAATTTGCACAATCTCACGTTGAAGGTTATGCATTGACATAAGTAAACCACTAGATGGTGTTCAAGTCAAATTATCTACTCCCAGAAGGTTTTCGGGAGAGAAAATTGATCTCAGGAGTAGATTGAAGCGGGCAACGTTGTCACCGTTCCATTTACTGTTTTTCAGCTGTTCTTGGGTGTCAGTTTCGCACCTGTTTATTAGCATGTTTATTTAAACACTATTTGTATTTTTGTCCTAGATGTAGTTGTGCAAATATTCCCCGAATAATTCAGCAGGATTCCATGAATCATCACGACCACAATCACATCCGCTTGAAAGGCTACAAGGGAGGAGGAAGCTGTCAATCAAAGGATGAATGTTGGGTTAGGGCTTGAAGGTTAGAGTTAGAGTTAGAATAATTTAGAATAATTCCCTTGATCCTCATTATATGTTTTATTTTGCTGACTGAAGTCATCAGAGATGTTGCTGTGTCAGATGTTTTGGGTGTCTCACCTGCTACTCCTGCTAAATCCTCACCTCGGGCAAGCTGGTTGTCTTAGTGTCGGTCTGTGGGCTAATTGAAATTGAAAACTGTGTATGTTTAACAGTGAAACGGATCTTCGCCTTCAAGGCTGTAATCATGACAAGTTTTCAGTAAACTATGCAGATGAGTTTACAACGGTAATACTGAAGACATTTATTCTTAGTTGTTCTATTTTCTAGTTCTGTTTGTATGCATTCTCGTATTTGTCAACAAATAGACATGCAATAGACATGGCTGCATCCTTATCCGGAGGGGGTGAGATGAGGTTAATACTGTCGTGGCATTTGCTAGTAGACAGATATTAGATTGGCATGAGATGATATAGCGGATAATCAGCCACCATCTGCTAAGAGTTGTTTTTTCATAGAATAGCAGAGGAATCCATACATTCATATTTTGTACTTAATGTTGTTCTCTCCAAAGATGTGTCTATTGATGAACTGCTTGCTGTATGCATCTATTTAACACAGCATGCATCATTTGGTACTTTCATTAGCCTACAGTATACCTCTGGGGAATTTTTCATAATGTTAGGAGAGGGTGTGTGTGTGTGTGTGTGTGTGTGTGTGTGTGTGTGTGTGTGTGTGTGTGTGTGTGTGTGTGTGTGTGTGTGTGTGTGTGTGTGAGAGAGAGAGAGAGAGAGAGAGAGAGCGAGAGGCGTAAAACACTTGTTATGCCAGCTATAGTATAAGGGCAGTAAAGGTGTCACAGCTCATCTGCATGCGCGCAGGTAGCCCGAGGCAGATATAAATAGTAGCCTAAAGGTTAATTAGTTAGGTAAGGTATTCGAGAAGGGCCTGGCTGTGAGAATTTGATACACGGACAGGTAACTCAAGTATCTCTCATTGTCGGCGCATCCCGTCCATATATAAGTCCTCGACGGCTGTCAACGGCCACCAGAAAGCTTCACCTCCTCTGCTTTGGACTTCAACGAGGCGAGCACTTCAAAGCGGTGAGTTGATTTGCGAACAATTTGGTTTTTGGTTTGATGCGGTTAGTCCAGAGGCGGACAGGATAGTCCGTCTCAGGTGTGGCTGGCATTTACCTATAGCGGGAAAATGTTGTAGCCTAGGCTACCCTACGTGTTTGTCACACAGGTAATTGTTCACAGTTGTATGCGTTTTGAGGAGAATGTATTCATTGGAGCTTATGTATTTATTTATAATTGTTTTAATTTGTACCTTCCGATCAATTTAGCCCTTAGGCCTACAACATAATTCAGCTAATTTTAGTAGGTCTGTCTATCGATAGTCTTTTTGGCAGATACTTTATAGGATAGCCTACATCAGATGAGAAATCCGACCACGACAGCGAGATTACCAAAGCAGACAGGGACAACATCAGTCCCCAAATTTACATCAACAAAAAATTTTTTTTTTTTTTTTTTTAAGAAATAGGCCTATACGATCAACGAAGTTGATCTACTGGACTACTGGACTTGTTGTGTTGTATGTGAGTTGTGAGTTGTGAGTTGTGTTACATGTGTGATGAAAATGATGAGATCAAATGTGTACCAAGGAGTACATATATATTATTTATTTGTTGTTATTTATGTTAAAGAATTACATTTTGATCAGACCGTTGAAGAAGCTATTGGAGAAGATATAGATTGATAGCTATTTGACTGATATAGATGACTTGATCTGGCTCGATATTTGTGATCAAAATAACAAGCTGTCGCAGTGCAATTCATCAATATCATAAGAGCATATGGATCATTTGATCCTTTTGAACAGAATTAATTCATCTTATTTATGTGTGACCCTTCCTCTCTCTCCCTTTCTCTCCCTCTCTCTCACTCTCTCTACCTCTCTCTTCCCACTCTTAGTGCCCCTATTTGCACACACACCTCAAATGGCCTCGCATGGCACTCTCTCCACGTCCTTGCATTTCATATTGCCCTCACACAATTCTGCGGGTAGGCTAAGTACATTCAGGGAGAGACGCACGCGTATAGCCTACATGCTGAAATAGTCTACCAAAACATCTTTAAAACCCTGAAATATAATACAGTGTAGCCTATCATCACTGGCGGGGAAATTGTGCCAATGCGTTATAGAAACTTCATCTGTAGCGCAGCATTGCTATGTGTGGGCAGGTGGAAGTGCAGGAGAGAGAGAAAGCGAGAGAGAGAAATGCGCCTATTGGAAAAACACGATCAAGCAAATTGTAGAATTTACCATTTTTATCACAAACTCGCAATCGGACGGTTTTAATATGATATGGAAGTCCAGTGTAAGGTGCAGAAATATAACTTGTCACTTTTGTTGACAGGTCGGACTGGTCAGACTGGTCCCGTATGTGGTCGTGTGTGTGTGTAATACCGACTGTTTCGCCCCAAGATTAACCAAGATTTCAAGATAAATATGTTAAGTCAATATTAACAGCAACCGCTTCAACTGAATTAACGTTGCTGCCTGTCCCCCAGAGCCTCCGGATGTATTTACCTAGGCCTGCATCCTGCAGTGATAGCCTATGATTATGACTAAAACTTTACGGAGGTCATGACTCAATGGTAGTTATGGCCCTGTGTGTGTGTGTGTGTGTGTGTGTGTGTGTGTGTGTGTGTGTGTGTGTGTGCGTGCGTGCGTGCGTGCGTGCGTGCGTGCGTGTGTGTGTGTGTGTGTGTGTGTGTGTGAATAATGTACTATTTTGTTTCTCTGTCCTACAGGATTAATATGTCACTCACTTCTATCCTTTCGGGTGAGGCTATAGAGAATGCCATCAAGGACTGCCAAGGTAGGTCTTACTTGTTGTACTACTCTTACATACACTCTAGATAGAGAGACGAGATTGTGCAGTAAATCTTTATTTTCAATTATGCGCTGCAGTCGTTTTGCTTTTTCAGGAGTGGTTTATTCACTGAATAGTAGGCTATAGAAGTCAGACTATTACAATGGTTGAATTTGGAATTAAGATCATCAGTATGAGTGGTCACACTTCAGTATAATGGGCAGTTTTTGGAAGTGCTTGTCTACCAGCTTTTAAAGATAGAAACAGGGAGAAATCCCATCTGGACTCTAGCTCCGTAAGCTTCTCAGCTCTCAGCCTGACCTTGGATGGGAACTGTACTAACCCTATGTGTGTGTGTGTTTGTGTGTGTGTGTGTGTGTGTGTGTGTGTGTGTGTGTGTGTGTGTGTGTGTGTGTGTGTGTGTGTGTTAGCTCCAGACTCCTTCTGCCACAAGAAGTTTTTCCAATTGTGTGGCCTGACCAAGAAGTCTGCCCAGGAAGTCAAAGATGTGTTCCTTATCCTGGATGATGACAACAGTGGCTTCATCGAGGAGGCAGAGCTTAAGTATGACATTTGACTTCATCCATTCTCCTCTTATTGAGTTTACTGAATAAATGTTTTCACATTCAGCAAAAGAGGTGGGCAGCAGGGGAGGCAGGTTCAGGTAGAAATCGGAGGACGGGTTCATTATAATGCATGGAATTGAATGAGGAATGGTATCAAACTATGGTATCAACACCATTCCTCATTCCATTCCATGAATTACAATGAGCCCGTCCTCCTATTTCTGCCTCCACCAGCCTCCCCTGGGGTGCAGTATACAGCATGCGGGCTGTATTTCTTTGTTTGTTTGTTTTCATACTGTGCTTGGTCAACTGACCTTCCCTCCTCTTTTGTACTGTAGAAATACAATATTTATGACCAACATCATGTCCTGTGTCGTTTACCCTCCAGTTATGTTCGATAAGGCTATACACGCTTTCTGTTCTGGGTCAAATTCACCTAGTGCTTTATCAGTCACCTTAAATTGTCATTGTTTGCGGGTGTGTGTGTGTGTGTGTGTGTGTGTGTGTGCGTGCGTGCGTGAATTTGCATGTGTGGTTTGCATGCATACGCACATGCCTGTTTGAGTGTGCAGATATGAGGGCGAGAGATGGAGGGGGATGAGGAGTGAGAGAGATGGAGGGGGATGAGGAGTGAGAGAGATGGAGGGGGATGAGGAGTGAGAGAGGTGGAGGGGGATGAGGAGTGAGAGAGATGGAGGGGGATGAGGAGTGAGAGAGGTGGAGGGGGATGAGGAGTGAGAGAGATGGAGGGGGATGAGGAGTGAGAGAGATGGAGGGGGATGAGGAGTGAGAGAGATGGAGGGGGATGAGGAGTGAGAGAGATGGAGGGGGATGAGGAGTGAGAGAGGGAACAACAGAGAAGTTTCACATCAAACCCCATTCACTTTAGCTGCCGGGTCAAATTGACTAACTTTTTTCTCTTTTATTGAATTTTTATTTTTTTTATTTTGTATAAGTTAATTCCCACTACCTAGCGGATTAGATGAAGGGTCATGCTGAAAAAATAAAAAGCTTTTCAGTGATTCGAAACTCAATTTGACCCGCAACGTAGCAGGAGGGTTCAGAGGTGCATTTTTAATGTATGCTTAGAGAGAGGAGAGTTAGTACAATGAGATCAAATTGCACTCCCTGACATTAATGGGAAGGTTCCATTAAGCATTTTCCTAAAATAATCCATGGATAAAGTGTCATCATTGTGTGTGTGTATTATATAATTCATGCAATTGTGTCAGCAGAATTTACAGTAGAACTAGTGTAATGCAAAGCCATACAGTCCACTACTACTCAAGGTCACGGTTATAGCAGGGTTTTAATGACACGTCTACTCTCTCTCACCTCCCCAGAGGCTTGACCTGCATACTGTGCAAGAGATTAGATGCTTTTGATGTACTGTAAATTGTTTATTTCTTGATGTATAAAGTGTTTTGTTTACCTAGAAGAACTTAAGTTTGCATTACCACTGTGTATCCACCTATCAAGATATCGTTGTGTTTTTGCAATGTGTGTGTGTGTGTGTGTGTGTGTGTGTGTGTGTGTGTGTGTGTGTGTGTGTGCTACTGTGTTTGTTTGTATAGTATGTTGCACAGTATGTATCTGCATTTGTAAGTTTCATGTGAGGTTGGTGTGTCTTTAGGTTCTTCCTGCAGCGGTTTGTGCCTGAGGCACGGATACTGACCGACAAGGAGACCAAGAGCTTCCTCTCAGCAGCTGATGATGACAGTGATGGAAAGATTGGAGTGGATGGTGAGTATCTGTCACTACCTGTAGGCTTGAAGGTTGTCGCTGAGGCATCAGGCACCTTCACAGGGAAGTTGATTTGGTGAGGTGTTTATATTTCAGCATTTTGGTAAAAAGAGGAACCAGATTTTCCAGATGCAATGTTTTTTCTTTGCTTAGGGTGATATAAGACCAAACACCTTGTTTTGTGGGGTGATATTCCAAAAGAATAGAGATATTGAAGGAAACCTGAGGTTGGAAGTGTATTCTTGTGTGAATAGGTAGGCAGGGCAGGCTGGCAGGCAGGTAGGCAGAAACCGGGAAGTGGTCCTGTAGCACAGAGAGAACGCGGTGAGACAAACACTAAGACACAGAGAATCTACAGGAAACTAAGTGCTGCTAAGCGGCCGAGAGCGAGACTGACTTGTAACAACAAAAAACAATCTGGCGATGAGTGGACGGGAAGCCGGGGTTTAAATGCTGTAGATGAACTGCTGAACCACAGGTGTGAAGACCGGGCAGGTGGAGAAGATGACGAGGCTGATTGCTGGAGCCTGGGCCACGCCCACACACATACACACACAGACAGACAGAGGCAGACAGGAGAGAGAGAGATACTGGCACAGGCTAGGTGGAAGTGGAGGGCGTGACACAATGCTCTTCTGTCAGATTACCATATTTTCAAAACAAGCTCTCACAAAGTTACTTCTTGTCAGTAGTTCTCTTTATTTTGTATATTGTATAGTATTGTATTGTATGACCATGTGTCCTTTAATATCAGATTATACTCTTTAGAGTTGTAATCTGCCCTCTTAACTGTCAACACAGATGTGTGGCATGTACTTTTGTAGGCTGCTAACGATCAGCACTGATCAATATTGGTGAGAGATATTGTGTGTGTGTGTGTGTGTGTGTGTGTGTGTGTGTGTGTGTGTGTGTGTGTGTGTGTGTGTTCTGGAAAGGGTTTTGACTGTGACAAAAACAGATTGCTGATCTTAATACAGTAGATTGTCTTAATGCCAGTTGGTCTTCTTGGCCAGCAGAGCAAACGTGCCAGCCTCCAGATGTTGCTATTCCCTCAGTGGTCACCTCCCAGCTTTTAGCTTTATCTAGAGCTGGGCTGGGTTGCATAACAGGATCAAGGAATTGGGCAAACGTTTTTCCAATCTCTGGTCATTTTGAACCACATTTTGCCATTAGTCTTTAATTAAAGAACAAAAAACCAAACATATTTTGTTGAATTTTGGAACTCCAAGATTGAAATTCAATGCTATGTATTTTCCTAAATAAATTTTGCAAGGGAGAGAGTTGATTTTGTGAACTGATTGAATGCACTCACACAAAATGCATGTGCATGCAGATGTTGGCATAATGAATAAGATGAATGAAAGGTTACTGTAGACAGAGAGGTGGGTTGGTTAGAATTAAAGTGTAGAATTCTTACTCAATTACAGCCTTTAAAGGGGCAATCTGGGATTCAAACAATAACAAGGCCACTTGTTTCAGTAAACAGCTGAGGGATTGGGCTGGAGAAATGTAACCACTCTCAAATTTATAGACTGAGGTATAGTCTGACCATCCATGAGATGAAAATTATAGTTTTAACTATGTTTTGAAGCTATACAGTCCTGTGTCAATGCATGCTTTTATGGTCATTTCTGGTAATTTTGGTAATTGTGTATCATGAACCCTTTTTTTTGGTAAAAAAAAGAAGTCAATATCACTGATTTGTAAATTCAGACTTGTGATTAACATGTTGGTCATATTGGACATTAGAATGCAATCAATCATGCAAATCGCGTGAATTATGCTTTAAAAACAATACAATGGCATAAATGCTCTGTCGAAAATATCAGCAGCAGCAAAATCAGTGGGGTGTTTATTTAAGTGATGTCAAGACGTCCAATATGTCCTGTACTTTTCTTGGTTGGGTAGAATCTTGCATAGAACTCATCCCAGATTGTTCTTGTTCTACTGTAGAATTCAAGTCAATGGTCCTGTCCTGAGAGTTCCACTGAAGAAGAGAAGAGAGAGAACAGGTCTTCTCCCCTCCCCTCTTCTCCAGAGTCCAGACTTCAGCCTCCATTCCCGGCAATTTGTTTTCTTTCTGCTATGTGCCCTTGAATTGTTTTTTTCAAAGTCACTCTCCATTCAAAGACAGACCATTTTTATTTGCCTTTTGATTACACAGTAGGATGTTGTACAGCTGTGTTGCCCCCTGTTTTCTTCCAATGCAAACTGCAGATCAATGAGATGAATAAACAAGTTGTGACTTATCGTGACTCATTGCATTATTTTTTCAAAACTCACACTTGGTAAACATTTACAACTGTAGAGTATAAGGCTACGCTGTATGTTTCAACAATGTATAAACTGATTTTACACTTTGAACACTCAACAGCATAATCCTGTTTTCCTGGAGTCAATATTTGACTAATCCTGGATTTCAATCTAATTTTACTATCTCCTAGTACAGTGCCACATTGTCTTCTGTTTTACAGGCACATTGTGTAACATGTAACCAAAAATCTTATCCTCCAAAATACATTCTGAACAATAAAAAAATATAACAATGTCTCTGTGAAAAAAAACATGTGTTGAAACATGATTAAACTCACAAACGAGCAATGCAGAATAAACTACAGTTTATGGAAAGACATGATTGTTCATCCTGGGTCTTGTTAAATGCCTGAATGTCATCCCTGTTACAATGATACAGTAACATCATTAGTACCACCGTTATCAGCTGAATAGCTTGTATTCCCACACAGTATATGCATAAGACACAAACAAATACATCACAGTTCCTAGAATAGCCAGGTCAAATGAGAGGGTGAAAACGCTTATTTTTTTATGTAAAAATGTTTCAAATGTAAAGGGAGCTATTCTAGTGTATTTGTCTTGGTACTTAAGAGTAAGTAGCAAGTAAAAGTGAAGCCATGATCTTAACTGACACCAGTCTCTCTCCCTGGCTATTTTATGTGACACCTTGTGTCTCCACGTCATTGAACGTGTATGTGTGTGTGTGTGTGTGTGTGTGTGTGTGTGTGTGTGTGTGTGTGTGTGTGTGTGTGTCACGGAAGAGAGCACAAAAGATGAAACCTTATATTTTAATAACAGAGGATTTTACAATTGATCCTTTCCAGCAATTATCTTTCAGTGAGACCCTGATGTTACCAATAAAACCCTGACTACTACATTCAATATGCATATTGATATTTGACAAATCATTTGAAGTAATTTGCTGAATAATAATAGATAGTTATTCTATTCAAATGTGTTCTTCGGACAAATAGATGCCTTCTTTTGTGAAGAATAGAACATTCAATAATTCAGAAAGGGATCTCTGTCATTGTTTATCCAGAAATAGGACGTGGAATAAGAGTGTTAAAGTTTGAAAGCAAATTCTGGTTACACGATAGGAAGGGACAGAGAGTGCAGGTTACGGTTACAATGGTGAGGCCCTCTCATTGTCTCATCGTAAGATTACCCCTCTCAGTTTCTGTTGAATGAATCACAACAATGGATGGGACAGTAAAAAGTGGCCTGAGAGACAGTCCCCACTGTTTTTATAATAGCAGTGATACTTTATCTGTCAAAGGCCTACATGCAATATAATCAACATCGCGGAAAACTTAAATTTCAATGGGTCAATGTTATTGCATCTGGCCTTACTCAAATAAATAACAAATAAATACAAATATAATTACAAGTTATATTAATAATGCATTTTGGGGGGTAAAGTTAATTGATTGTGAAATAAACAGTAAATTATTATATATGAGGGATCCTTTATTCTCTTTTGATATTCATCATACACGTTATATCATCTGGCCAACTGTAACAGTAAGTACCTTTAATCACGGAACCCGATGTTGCCGACATTAGATCCACACGAACAGGTTTGATTGCAACATCTCTGATGCTGTCAGAAGCAGGAAGTATGTGCAGACTTTCTCATTGATCACGGTTTTTCTACTTTGTCTTCGATTTACTTTAATAACAAATGAGATGGTCCACATTGGTTAAGTTTATGCAGTAAAAGGTAAGTGACTGCGTTTTGTTATACTGTCACTTTCACGTATGGTTCGAAATGCCTTTTCCCAAGTCTCTGCAAACAGAACTCAAGTGTCGCGATTGTTGTCACTGTTCGAGCATATCAGTTGACCACCTAACGTTGGCTAATTGCTTTCTCACAATCTTACTTTGTTCAACAGTAAAAACATTTTGCTTTGTTAATAATTTGTCTTGTCAGAGAACTAGACCGTAACCATTTTAGCAAAGCAACATTTTCTCCCCATCTCTTAGGCCGGTGGTGGCTAGCTTGCAATGCTACATAGCTGTAGAGTTTGCAGAGTTTACTTTGGCCAGTTTACTGTCTGTGATGGTCATTGGACCTTGTTAAAACCAAAAGATGAACCAATGCTATTGCCAATTTCAATGCTATAAAGTCATCTTAAAAACATTCAGATTCAGACTTGCAAGCTGCCTACTATTGTTCCTACATTGTTATGTCTCTGAAACTGAAATGATCGCTATATTGAGTTAACCAGGTATTCTTATGTGTGCAGGCACAAGGCATGCTAACCAGGTCAACGTTGGATCAGAGGAAGTCCAGACACACGTCACACTAATGCTGATGATCAGGTACAGTCACGTGTCTAAAACGACTTGTCTCATATGACAGACAGGTTGGATACAGTGACGCAGACTATAGCAGATGTTCCAAAACGTGGGGTCCCCTGATTTCAAATTGGGCCCCCCTGAGAAAATCAAACTAACCTCTATGATTTGATAAATAAGACACAACATTTTTTATTTTGTATGACGCCAAATAATGTATGTGTATTCCACCTGTAGCCTATATTTCAGTGTTTTGTGTTAAAATCCAACCAATTAGAGCATCTTTTAGGTGATTAGAACACACTTGGACGCCATTATATGATGTGTTGGCGTAGCCCGCAATTAAGTTATTGGGGTCGCAGGAAATTATTTGGGGTCACAACACAAAACAGTTTGGGAACCCCTGGAGTATAGCCTCCAGTACTTTTGTTGCTCAGAACTTTCCTCTCTGTTGCAGTCCAAGAATGGCCTCTGGAACGCAAGAGAAACAGTTCACTCCATCTTTACTAAATTTCTTCATCTATAATCCTACATTTGGGCCGCGGGAGGGAGAGGTAGGTCTAAGCTTAATTTGGATTTTTATCTCTCATGTTTTATATAGGATATGTTTCCTATTGTACATTTCATCCAGAGTAACCATCCTGTGTTTTGCTTAGATCTTGCCTATATGTATGTCAATATTTTCCACTATCAGTTAGAAAATTGTCCCATTCTGTAGGAGGAGAAGAAGATCTTATTTTACCACCCAAGTGAGGTTGAGAAGAATGAGAAGATCCGTAATGTAGGCCTTTGTGAGGCCATTGTACAGTTTACCAGGTAAATCTTGACACTTGTGAAACAAATATTTGTTTAATGTTATATCACTCATCTGTGGTTTTGCATTGTGTAATGGATGTCCAACCTAATCACCGTATTTGCTGTATTACAGAACCTTCTGCCCGACAAAGCCAGCTAAATCCCTACACACACAGAAGAACAGGCAGTTTTTCTTTGAGGCCGAGGACAGTTTCTGGATAGTCATGGTACACCGTACATATACGTTCAAGATCATTTACAGCATCCTCTACCCAGTCATGCATCATTTTAAGAAGACAATGAAGTCCTCCTAGGATATGTTTGTTATAGTACCTTTCCTGAACCCCCTCCCTTGTCGTTGTGTGATTGGTCAGGTTGTGCGGAACCCAATGGTAGAAAAACCAAATAAAGACGGAAAACCTGCCACGATAGAATATCAGGAAGAAGAAATACTTGTAAGTCTTGTATCATACGTTTTTTATACTTTCTTTCATGTGTGTTTTGTCTTGAGTTAGCATGGGCTATATCTGGGGGGGATAAAGCTTCTCCTTTGATGTTTTATTTACTTGGTTGCTTACTCTCTTTTCTGTAGGACACAGTATATGGTGCAGTATTACGACAATGCTACAGTATGTACAAGGTGAGCTTCAGTTTGTACTTAAACTCAAGTGATGTCATGAAGGCAGACCTACAGCATTTAGCTTAGTAGTTTTGTTAAGTTGACTCTACATAACATGACTGTCTGTGCACACCAGGGGAGGCTGGTGGAGGTAGAAATCTCATGGTGATATATGGAATGGTATCAAACAGGTGTTCCTGATGCACACTTACAGAATGGCACGTTAACCTGTTTCATTGAGGCTTCCTGTAGGGCCACATACTAAGGATCGCTGATGGTGCATGTTCAAGACAACATGTTGGCTGATGGCATGTGCTCTTTTCTTCCAGCTCTTCAACGGCACATTCGGCAGGGCGATGGAAGCAGGCGGGGTGGAGATGCTCACTCAGAAGCTTGAAAAGTTCTTCTACAGGGTAAAACCCTATACAAATACCCCTCTAATACCCACTCAATCTAGATTGATGATGTTGGGTGATAAAGTGATGTCTGTTGTCTCAGTAGGCACAGGACATTTGTTTGACATGTGTGCCTATATACTGGCCCTAGTATGACTGAGTCATTTAGCTTGATTAAACAGCACACAGTGTTTCAGAAGAAATCAGACAAGCGTGACTGTCAATGTTTTCTCAGGGCAAGGGCAGCGCTGTTTCAATTTATCCGAGGCCACAATGCCGGATGTTTCATTACTTGCGCTCGTTAAATGACTTATTTAAATGATGTTATATTATTCCCTTTGTTAGACACACATTGACAAATCGTCATAAAAAGAAATTGAGAACTTACACGTGACCCGTAGCAGTTGAGAGGGGTTGGTCTCCCATCTCAAGGTTCCCTGATGACTAAAGGTTAATTTATGCTTCGTCAATTGTCACTGCCGATAACTGTTGATCGACAGAAATTACGTCTAGTCGACACTTGAGTTTCGCCGAGGGGTGCCGCTCACCTCCTGACATTTATGTTGCTGACGCCGTCCTAGATCTAGATGGAAGGCAAAGTTTGTTGCCATGGATATGCTTGTTTCACCTTCGCTGAACCATTAGTGCTAGAAGGCAAGCGATACTTTGTTTCTGTCGAGTGACGACATGTCAATCGACACATATATTAAAAAGCATAAAACAGCCTTAATGGGTCAGTTGTCAACTCCAACTGACCTTCCTAAGATATTGCCTGCCCAACTCTACAGATTGAGAAGCAGCAAGCAACACAAAAATAGCAACAAGCGTGATCTAGTAATGGACAATGAATGTATTGATGATGCTGTATATCGCTAGGCTATATTGTGACTAGCCTGACTGATGGCTCTGCTCAGGGAAAGTTGGTGAGACCTCCCCCATACTATTGTTATATCTGCTCCACTCATTTAGCTGTATTAATTATTAATTTCTAATTATGGGGAACCCTCAGGTCTCCCTAACACTGATATAGGCTTCCCCTTTCTGTATGTAACCCAAAGACACAGGGCGAACCCAGGGTGTATATATCACAGGTTGAATGTCACTGCGCTGTCTGGGGACAGAGGCATTTCTAGAGAGCACCCTCTCTGCTCCAAGTATTTATTGAATTGTAAGCACTTAACAGGTAAACTAACACCTTCCCTGCTCCTATGTGTTTCTGCTTGGTTGGCTCCAGTATCTGCAGACACTACACCTGCAGTCCTGTGACCTGCTGGATGTGTTCGGGGGGATCAGCTTCTTTCCCTTGGACAAGATGACCTACCTGAAGATCCAGTCGTTCGTGAACAGGGTGGAGGAGAGCCTCAGCCTTATCAAATACACAGCCTTTCTCTACAATGACCAGCTCATCTGGTACAAGCCCCATTCTTACACTGACTAGTTCTGTATATGTGTTTGTGTGTACAGTAAACAAACATTATCCGGCTTTATAAGCCTTGATTTTACTCCCAGACGTGACAGGTTAGGCTCTGTGTGACAACTTCAAAGCCCCTCTGTGGCGCTGAGGCCTGGGATGCAGCATTGTGTGTCCCGGACCTTTTTGCACCCAGCAAAGGGGTGAAGAAACCTGCATGTCCGGTGCCCTAAATGTGCCCCATAGTTTGTGTAATTCACGTCCTGAAAGGTCTCTTACTTTTAATTGCTCTGTCAGTTGTTCTTGATGTGAAATCAGGGATTACCTGAAAGCCGAATTAAAAGATAGGGCTGTTTTGATAGCATTGGGTCTTGCAATTGGCACACATGGGTATCTTTTATTTGGTCTCTGTTTGTTCATAAGTGTGCCTTACCTTCCCAGGATCCTCATCCCCAATAGCCAGAGGTGTTGTGGTTTTGACTTCAGGACCTAGGAATAAGATTTCATCCAATTGTGTTTTGTCATCTAACATGGACATATACCATTTGCAGCCATATTTTCCGACATGGATCTACACATAACATGTAGGCTACTCACATCAGCTAGCTCTTGATCTGTAAACCCCTGGTATTTGGGTCTGAATGTTGATAGTTTGCACCTTTAAACACGTGACGTAACGCTCTCTGACGCTAAAATATTTTGTATTGTTTTTCTGTTACTAGGAGTGGGTTGGAGCAGGATGACATGAGGATCCTGTACAAGTACCTGACCACGTCACTGTTTCCCAGACACTCAGAACCAGAGGTAAGAGAGAAAGGAGGGGTGGGAGACGGGGGGAGATGGGGGGGAGATAGAGACTGAGAGAGAAAGCAACACTGCCAACTTCCTACCTCTGTTCTACTGAAACTCCTCTGTCTAAACTTCAGCGTTGCCAAAACTCTTACAACACTGCTGCCTCAGTGCTGCCAAGCTGCACTCCTTGTTATGTAAAGCCTGACAAAAATGTCCTGTTCACGTGCCAAGCACAGTATAGATGTTGATTTACATGATAAGACATTATGACACAAGTTTCCTTTTTACTCCATATTATATCACATGCTAAACTTACCCTGGTCTCTCTCCATGCGTCTCCAGCTGGCTGGCAGGGACTCTCCTCTCAGGCCGGAGGTGGCAGGCAATCTGCTCCACTACGGCAGGTAAGTCCTTAACCCCCCCCTTCCGTCCGTCTGGGCTGGGCTTGGCCTGAGTAAGCCCCCTGGGTCCCCTGCCGAATGTCAGGACACCACCATGCCATGCCATATCTGCCAGTCTAGCTAGCTACACTGGATTAATTAATAACTGAATTTAATAATTGAGTCTATGATGATGGTAGGTGTTGTAATGGGGATAATGAGGATTTAACAGAGAGAGGGTCGCATTTGGGGTTGGAGAGTGTATGTGTGTGGGGAGATGATTATGGCAATGTTTATTTGGAGGGAGGAGAGGTGTCATTAACAGTGCATTAGCTAGTTATTAAAATACTTGGATGGCAATCACACACACACTGTGGGGCAACAAAGCGTTTTGGCGTAATGGAGTCCTGTATGATTGTTTAACCAATGGGGGATTACAGATCACAGCGGAGAGCATGTGTGCCAACACCATGTGGTCTTAGCGCACTAGCATTAATGAGCTTTGCAGCTCACTACACACAGACAAGGGGGCGGGGGGGGGGGGGGGGGTGGTCTACTCTGGGCTCACACTTCAGTCACAAGAGAGAGAGCCAAGCTAGTTAACAGTCACTATGCTGTTTACCCCCCTAGTGTCCTGTGTTCCCTGGGTGGGCCAAGTGCGGATGTGAGAAAAGCCACTGAAGTAGGAGTCGCCCCTATTCACAGATCTAGGATTACCCCACTGGCAATCCCATTAGTTGGATGAAATAGTAATTGACCCTATATCCGTGGTTACGGGTAGCCTCTTTAGCTACTTGCCCTTGTCGATAAAGGATGGGTGACCCCTCAGAGAGTCTAGCCGGTGTGACTCGTGACTGCTATGGGAATTGGACACGGTCGTCCCGAGCTGACTCCTGAGATCCTGCCTGTGTGTGTAACAGGATAATAGAACAATGAGATTAGTTAGCAAAGGCCCCAAGGGCAGGGCGGAACTGTGACGGTGCAATTTACGGAAAATGAAATCACATTCAGATATGTGTACAGTGTATTTATGCACACACACAGACAAACGCGTTGCTTGATAGACAGTGGCTTGGCATCCAAGACATAGTCACAACAGTGGTGTCTTTGTCTTAGGTTTTTGCTATCAAATATCTAACCTTTGGAGATCCATTTACAGCTGTTCTTGTTTCTGGTTCACAATAATGTTGAGAAACTGGATTATTCTGGATTTTTTTTTTTGTGTGTAGCTATCTATGTTTTCATTTTCATAATGGATTGATTTATACAATACTTTTCCAGATGTACAAAGAACAATTGTTTTATATTGGGGGAGAAGTCACCAATGTTGTTAAAATGGCATATATACACTCACCGAGGACTTTATTAGGAACACTATACTAATACTGGGTAGGGCCTCCCTTTGCTCTCAAAACAGCCTCAATTCTTCGTGACATTGATTCCACAAGATGTTGGAAACATTCCTTTGAGATTCTGGTCCATGATGACATGATTACATCACGCAATTCCTGCATATTTTTCAGGTGCACTTTCAAGCTGTGAATCTCCCGTTCTACCACATCCCAAAGGTGTTCTATTGGATTTAGATCCGGTGACTGGGAAGGCCACTGAAGAACACTGAACTCATTGTCATGTTCGTGAAACCAGTTTGAGATGACTTTTGCTTTGTGACATGGTGCATTATCATGCTGGAAGTAGCCATTAGAAGATGGGTAAATTGTGGCCATGAAGGGATGCACATGGTCAGCAACAATACTCAAATAGGCTGTGGCATTCAAGCGATGATTGATTGGTATTAACGGGCCCAAAGTGTGCCAAGAAAACATTCCCCACACCATTACACCACCTCCACCATGAGAAGGTGTACAGGTGTTCCTAATAAAGTGTTCGGTGAGTGTATGTATGTTGTAATACTTCCTCCTTCTCAAATCCTACTCTTCAAATCCACAGGTTTTTGACAGGACCTGCTAACCTCAAAGACCCTGAGGCCAAAGTCAGATTTCCCAGAATATTTGTCAACACAGAGGACAGTTATGAGGAGCTGCATCTGATTGTATATAAGGTGAGAAGAATGGTGGACTGGACATCAGCTGTGTTCATGAAAAAACAGAGAAGTAATCACTGAATTCATTCAGAGAGGCTTTATTTTTTAATGCTTACAAAATAGACACAGGTAATGTATTTTTTTGACAGGCAATTTGATAATGTGTTGACCATGTTGGATAATACATTTAAACATTTGCTTTGTTAATTTTCGTCAGCTTTATGATATTCACATTTTGATGATATACCAAATGTATTGGTACAACATTCAAAATGTCACCCTTCCCTACATCCATATTCCAACTGCTAATTGTCTGATCTGTGTTTCAGGCAATGAGTGCAGCAGTTTGTTTTATGATCAGTGGTAAGTATTCAGTTACATACAGTGCCCTCCATAAGTATTGGAAAAAGGAGGGGTATGTTTTTTTTCTGAGAATTAAATCTGAGAATCTCTGCTTTGACCCATAGTAATTGTTTGATTTAAAATCCAAACTGATGGAGTATAGAGGTAAAAGAAGACAAAATGCTTCCTTTTTCCAATACTTATGGAGGGCACTGTAAGTTTTCCCTGTGAGCCAAATGGAATTCATAACTCCTGAATGGAGCGCATCAGTAATATTGATCCTGTCTTCATTCATATCATTTCTAAGGATCTACGTAGGCAACAATGACAAATCGGGCAGACCCTGGATTCTAGAACCATGTCCCTTCTACTGATTCTAACTCTTATGTTCTCTGTCCCCCCCCCCCCCCTCAGCCTCTGTGGAGCTGACGAAGGAGTTCTGTGAGCAGCTGGATGGCCTGGTGGGCCCCCAGCTCACCCTGCTTGCCTCAGACATATGTGAGCAGTACAACATCAACCGCAGGATATCAGGGTCAGTGCTTAATTCCAAAGCCTCTCCTCTCATTACTGACGGTCCCCAGGGCTCTGTTGTCAAATACGACATCCTGGCTAATGGATGCTCAGATTGCACCCAAAGATCACCATCACTCTCCTAATTTCTTAATTATCGCTTTTGGTCAAATATGTGTACTTGATGACGTATGATGATAACAGTGGTTCTGACCGCGTTCTGACCGCATTCTGCTTCACTTTTAAGTTTTAAGTAGCACCTAAGCTTCAATGGCTGTCAACACTGCAGGGTATAATCATGACAAAGAGAAAAGAGATTATACCAGCAGTGTTGAGCTAGCCATTGGAATACACTCAATGATATTGCCCTACATTGGCTGACAATAACGTTAGATGAGATGTCATTACCATCTGATATCACAGCGTTACTTAGAGTAACATAAGCACAACCCACTGTCTAGCTTTGGCACACTGGCCGGCACTCCTGACCACACCTGATTGCTTGACATAAGAAGCCACCTGTAACCCAAGTCTGAACGCCCAGGCAATTTGATGGGTTCCTTTTAATCATCGTTGTGAAGAATTATTCTTTAGGGAGCAGGCACTAAGCCTGACCGGGGCCGGGGACACAACAGCTTCAGAGAGCAGCAGTAGTTTAGCGCATGCACCCACACCTCCAATGGCTCAATTATTCATACCTGCTCTGTCCCTGTCACTAAAACTGTCCCTGAGGGGAGTGTCCATCTCAGCTTACTCTTAACATGTGTCTGAAAGAGTGGAGTGCAGGCATCCGTATTGCCTGTCATGCTCACTTCAGAATGATACCTTGTTTTTACTGTAGTTTTAGATTAGAAGATTCCTCATATCATTTTGCTGACCTTTAACCTTCCTTCTGTGTTTTTTGCAGGCCGGACAAGGAGCCTCAGTTCAAGTTCATCTACTTTAACCACATGAACCTGGCTGAGAAGAGCACCATCCACATGAGGAAGACTGCCAGCGTCTCTCTTACCTCCGTCCCTCCTGACCTCATGAAGATCCTAGGAGACATCAACTGTGATTTTGCCCGGTAAGCTCCACAACAGCAAGGAAACTACACTGATTGGTTAAAGGAGAACAACTTTCATTGTGTGGAGAGGGGGGAATATATGGTCATGGCACTAAATATTACCTTTCCTGCTTCTTTTAGCTTTGCTGCCCAATTGAAGTTGACTGGCCATTTTGAACAAACTTAACTTCTCTTCCCCTTTCCCATGTCCCTATTCTTATTTGATTGTTATAAGGATACACCAAATGGTGCTTTGGCAGCAGGACAATGATAATTCATACCTCTGTGGACAATCATGGGGAAGTGGGAAATGTGAGAATCACAGTTTCTGCGTTCCTGGTGAATTGCCTCTGGCAGATTTGTTGAAATACAATATACAACAGTAATCTCATGTTCACATGCTTTTTGCATTTCCCCTCAGGGTTGATGAGGATGAAGAAATCATTGTGAAGGCAATGACGGACTATTGGGTCGTTGGGAAAAAGTCGGACCAGAGGGAGTTGTACGTCATCTTGAACCAGAAGAATGCCAATTTGATAGAGGTTAATGGTATGGCCACCTTTGATGAATTATTATATCTGGGAAATTGTAGCCTTGATGCCACATCCCGTTTTAGTATTAGTCATTGTATTTGGTTTCAACTTCCAACTGTTTATTTTCTCTTTTTACCTACAGAGGAAGTTAAGAGGCTTTGTGCAACACAGTTCAACAATATCTTCTTCTTGGACTGAAGGAAGAGAGCCATGAGAGACAGCCATTGACTGTTTCACCACACTCAAAACTGTCAGCATTGAAGGGTATTACGACAGCATCAGTGTAATGCAATAATTGCATTGTAAAAAATAAAATTAAAAAATAAGCTTTTCACATCATATACGTTTTTTTATTTTTATTTAACCTATACCAACTGTAATTTTCATTTTTGTAATTAAGTGTAAGATCAGAATTTTACTGTACATGTACTTAATTTTTCAATTTCTTTGTACATACATTGTCTTTAAGTTCCATTAAGCTGTTTCTTTTTCTCTTTGACTTTTGACTGAATTAGTCTGTCGTTTTTAAGGACACATTGACATTATCACTAAATTAATTTAAACAGACATGCACCTGCTTTTTTGAGTTCTGTTAATTGTCTGTATAATTCTGAAATTAGATGTCATCATGTCAAAAGTATTGTGGTTTGTAAACAGCAGCCCTAACTTTAAATAAATTAAGAAATTCTAATTTTCCTCCATGTTAACAATTTCTTTATTTGATGTTAACTGCATTGCCTAAAAATGCCTTAGCAACTGATAATGTAAGATCAGCTTCTAATGAACAAACAACAAACCTTCACTGGCTGCTTACAGTATGAACCTTTTGTACCTTTCTTAATTGCTCCTCATGGGATGGACAAACTTGCATTGTATTATGTTGTATCACAGCCTCCACCAAATAAGGTGGCTGGGTATCAAATAATTCCCGCTGCTCTTCCACATAAGTAGCGGTGAAACAGGGTATTTGTCCTACACAGATTTGGTTTTATAGAAATCCTCGATCCACCATGAACTCTAGCATCATCAACATTTCCGTATGCCACCCGAGGTCAGGCAAGCGCTCACAATCTTTTCCACATGGGGATACTGTCTGTCTCCGATGTGTGTTGACAACAGTGTCACAAACACTGTCTAGTGAGGCTATCATTTCACACCACAGGGTATAGGATGATGAGTGAAATTGAGTGTAAGAAACAGACTGGCCTGTCTGTGAGCACATTGTTTTATGAGATTCAGTTGAGATTTACTGGGGATATTGCGTTGTTAAATCTATCTGTTCTGTTGTATTTGTTGATACTGTAAGGAAAGTCACACACACACACCTCATGTTTACTAATTTTATTTGAAAAACATAATCAATATTAGCAGTCTGATTTCACCTGTCCATCTTGAATAGATTCTTTGAGTTCATTACTGTCTGCTTTGGCAATGAAAATGCAAACCTATGTATCCTCATTGGTTTTGGTGACAGTAGAAATGTAATTATAAATATGAACCACCTAGTGAACAATTCGAAATATCTGGCCTATCAGTAAGACGCTCCCGACAAGCAAATGAAACCAGCAGCCAATCAGCCTTTGTCCTACACAACTTTCAAAAGTGACCCGCCATGTTTATTTTGAGTTAAGAGTTGATAAGTCGACGCTGGGTAGGACGCTGTCTAGTGCTAACTAGCTGGATAAATAAGAACATCGCCACCTATAACAGGTAAGAGTAACACTATGTTGACAAATGATGGACGAATTGTTACTAATAAGGGGCTTGATGTTGCTTCTTAGCTAGCTAGCTAACTAAAGTTAGCCTAGAGACGGTAGCTACATACACGCTAGCTAACATGCTAACTTTACCAGGCTAGCTCGTCAAATAACTACATCCTTTGATCACACTTGTTGGTTATTATTGTGTAAATGTTCAATCGTCTCTTATCCCAGAATGGAGTCTCGTTTCGCACACCTGCGTCAGCGGGACACCAGTGTCTCCATGATGCGGGTCAAGATGTCTCGGAGACGGTCCCAGTGCCAGAAGGAGAACCGTGATCGAGCCGTCAACAATCGAAGACAGCTTGAAAAGCTCTCGGAGCTGGAGTGCTCTAGACTGGACGTGCCTGTTTATGCGAACGTGTCAACAGTGCAGGAAAATGCACCTCCCGTTAACGCTAAACAAGTTAAAAGTGAGTGTTCTTCCCACTTCCTATTATCTGTCTACAAGTGTTTTCTTTTGGTGCTAATTACAGAACTGATTCTCAAAGCCATGTATAATTCGTCATAACTATTCTGTTCACACCAAGTTCCATTGAGCTACTAGCTGACTTGACTAATCTAGATGATAACATTACTCTTTTTTATTTTACAGAATACTCGGCAGCAGAGGAGAGACTAAAGATGCTTGCCCGCTACAAAGAGAGCAAGGACCTGCAAAAGGAGAAAGAGAAGAGGGAGAAGGAGAAGAAGGGTGTGTTCAAGGTGGGATTGTACCGACCCCAGGGCCAGGCTCTCCACCCTCTCCCTCAGGTCTCAACTGCCACAGCTAAAGCTAAGGTGAGCTGAGTATATACAAATGTATAGAGCATCAGATTTCCGGTCCTAAATAATGTAACAGAATAATTGACTGTATTGATGTCCAGAGGAGGGGGGTTAGATTTTCCACTGGCTCTGAACAGATAAACTGTACAAGCATGCAGGTAATAGACAATGCATTGTATACTGAAATAGTAGTTCTTAGTTGCTAATATAAAACATTTAGTCCACCTGTTTGTAACTTGCCATTTTGCCCCCTACCAGGTGACGGTGACAGGAGCCCAGACCAACACCAGGGTGACACGTTCCATGAAACCAAATGTTCAGAAGGTGCTTTTTTCAGTCAGGTCTTCTGTTCTGTGTTTTATTGGACTTATATAGCTCTAATATCATTTTTTCTTTTTCTCTGTAAAGAATGTTGCTATATTAACTACGTAATGTGCAATGTACTGTGCTTTTTCTTTTTCATATTGATTCTGGCAACAGCCTCAAACAGAGAGAACTGGATCTTCAGCCGTAAAAGGTTGGTGTTTTTAGCCCCACTTTCCCTTTACAGATTATGTAAAGATAATCTTATATTAAGATTATTATTGGTCTTTGAACATCCCCCACCTGCCTCTTCTAACCTCTACATTACTCTCCCTCTGAAGTCGAGCCAGGTGTGGTTAGGTCAACCAGGAGCAGAGCAGTGGTCAAACCCCCCCCAGTGCCTGCAACCAGCAAACCCAAAATCGCCATAGGTAACCCTCCTAAACCCATATAACAAACGACATTCACAACTATCAAAACAAAAGCTTTTTTGTTATCTAATTAGCTGGCTATAATACAGATTGTCTTCTCTTCCTCTGTCCCTCTAATTGAACCAGTGCTCCCATTCACAAGATCAGCTAACAGATCTCAAGCTGCAGTTCCAGTGGCCAAGGACAAACCCGCAGCAGGTACAGAACAGCTAGGATGTGTGAAAATAAGCATTGACTAAGTGTATTTTTCCCACTTCCAAATCCCACTTCCAAATCAGATGAGTGATCAATGTTTCTGGTGTATATCTTTTTACACTCTTCACAGATACAAGAGCCCCCAAAACAAGATCAAGAGTCAAGCAGCCTGCAGCAGCCCCTGTTGGTGAAGTGAGGAACACCAAGGGTGAGCAATTATGGCCTTGCAGCACACAGGCCTCAACACTGTTATTCTATTCTAGATCATGAGAGATATTGTCAAATCAACATGCATCTTTTCCCCACAGACTACTTTATGCTTTTCCTTATGTATTTTATTCCTTATTTGATAACTAGCTTTTGTCATTCATTCTCTAGGAAAAGATGAGAGCAATGAGCAAGCTGCTGTGCAGGAGGTGGGTATTTCATTGGATGTAAATATTGACTAGTGTTCATTGCTGATACTGACGTAAAAAAAATACTGGTTGTTTGACAGTGACGATTTGAGAATTTTGACTTGTCACTTGTTTGAATATCCTTGTTTTGTGATTTGATTTTTGATCCAGCCATCTGGTGTGGTGGAGCCAGTGCAGGAAGCCATGCCTGCCTGTCCCCCACCCAGTGCAGAGGAACAGATGATGGTGGAGGACTCTGCTCCTGCCTCCTCTTTCGCCCCCCAGGGCTTTGTCTTCCAGGCCCCAGAAGGCCTGTCGACCTTCAAGCCCGTCCCCCTCACTCCCCGATCTGCAGACATCTTCCTCACACCCAGGTGTGTTTGTGTTTCTCCTCTACCCCGTCTTCTCATCTGGCTCTAACTGTTATGTATTTTACTAGAAGCCATTATCGCTTATGGTTGAATCAGGTTTACTTCTGTCAATCTGATCTTTGAGTATGCCAACTCTAAGGAGGTCTGAGTTGATGAGCAACAAGCCACAGCTTTAGGACTGTTTCACACCTGTGCTTATGTTGTAATGTGTGGTCCTTTCCTTTGTGCTAACTCCCTCTCTCTCTCATGTTCTCCCTCCCCCTCCAGTCCCAGCCTTGTATTGCCCCCTGTTCCTCTTTTCCCCACTGACCTGGAGTCCATAGCTGAACTTAGTGGCCCCTCACCCCCCAAGTCTCTCATTCACTCCCCCCCTCGTCCATCTCCCACTCTGGCCCCTCCAGCTCCAGCCGGTCCACAGGAGACACAGCATGATGTGCCCTATTTCAGGTGAGACGAGGCTGCCAACTGAAGCACCTCTCACCATTTACTGAGGGGAAAAAAAAAGAAGTCATTCTTCCTTCTTCTAGCATTGCGACTGCCAATAGCCCCTGGTCCTACCATAGATTACTTTTTCTTATGATGACTGATATAGATTTGATTTGTGTGCCATGTTAATGGCTGTCCATGTGCCCTTCAGGTCAGTGATGGTCAGTGAGACGGACAGCCTGATGGAGCTGTGTGATCAGTGGGTCCCCAGGGTAGAGGACTCCTCCATCCCAGAAGAGAGTGAGTGACTCCCCACTAAACCAACCTGGGTGGTGTTCAATAGGCACATATGGGAGAAACAAGTTTTGAAACAAGAGTTCTTTTTTGGACAAGGTTGAAGGTAGTTCCTTGCCTGCTGAACTCAACCACAGCTATAGGGTATATTTGGCAGTTGGTTAAAAAGAAACACCTTTCTTAACTGCGTCTGTTTGTGTGTGTGTGTAGTCCGAGACCGTATGCGTACTGCTGTGGGTCAGGCCCGGTTGCTGATGAAGGAGCGGTTTGGCCAGTTCGGTGGTCTGGTGGACGACTGTGACCTGGGCCGTGGGGAGAAGATCACCACCTGCACTGACCTGCAGGGCTTCTGGGACATGGTCTATTTCCAGGTGGAGGATGTGCACAGGAAGTTTGGTGCTCTGAAAGAGGCTGAGTCCAGAGGCTGGCAGGAGGAGCACAAGCCCCCACCACGACAGAGAAAAGTGGTCAAGGTGAGGCAAATACCTTTATGCCCCAACTTTCTCTTCCGTCTTTCCTTTCTTTCCTCCCCTCCTACTTCTTTCATTGACTTGCTTCTCTCTCCATCCCAACAGAAGCCTCCCTCAGCTGTAGCAGCCAAGCCTAGTAGTGGTGTGGAGGCGAATGCGGCCGCCAAGTCTCGCCTGGCTGCTATTAAGGCCGCTGTGAAGGCCAGGAAACAGGCCACAAAGGCAGCCCAGGCTGCAGGCAGTGCTGTGGACGAGACCACCCCTGCTCCCCAGGACCCCCCAGGTGCCCCAGATACAGTGGTGTTTCACGGAGGTTTCTTCCAGGTGGAGAGTCCTGCCAAACTCCCAGGTGAGAATCCTGATCAAACTGGTCATGTATTTTTCCTGCCTTTTTTTTTTTTTCTTTTTCTTTTTTCTTCTCTGCTGTTCACATTCCAGGTACATGGAGGGAGAGAGAGGGATGGATTGATGGAGGTTGTCAGGGCCTGCCCCCTTTTTTCTCATGTTTTAGTGCTCCATGGGACCTTCATGATAGACCTGGGTTCCTGAGACACATTTACATTTCATTTACATTTATGGCATTTAGCAGACGCCTTTATCCAAAGCAACTTAGAACAATACATTTGTTTAAGTAAGTGAATCATCTATCAAACAGTCACCATAAGACAAAGACATGATCAGGGTGTTAAGGCAGTCTGTTAGATGTTCACTGCAGTGTTATTTATTAGGTGTTTTGTATTTCTGTCTCCTCCTAGGCTCTGCAAGAAGATCCAGTAGAGCTGCCCTGCATCAGCCCTCTCCCTGCTCAGTCACCAAATTCACCACTGCTGGCAGGACCCGTCGCTCCAACGTAGCTGCACACGCCTCCCCCCTCCCTCGTCTCACCCCTGCCCGTGTGTCCAATGCCACCCCACTCCGCGGTCCTCACCCTGGGCCCCAGTCTCAGCCCTGCACCCCTGTACCCCTCCAGAACAGCTGTGGCCCTACCGGAGTCTCCCTCTGCTTCACTCCTGTAAAAGAAGCTCAGGACACACAATCCGGTGACTGCCAATCAGAAATTGTTTCCAGGCAGGATGAGGTCACGCCTTACCAGCCAGAGGTTGAGTGCATGCAGGAACATCTTGTCCCTCGTGACGAATCAGAGCTTGTTACAGAGCCTGCTGATCTCCCACAGGAACAACCTGAGAGCTGTGAGTCTGTGCACATCAGCCGATCAGTGTTGACCATAGAAGAGCCCACCCATTCAATTCCATCCCCCCAGTTACTCCAGGACCAAGCAGGGGCAGCAGAGGCCTGTGATACCAGCCTGCCTCTCTCACCCAGCCATGGGCCAGAGTCTTCCCCAGCCAGGAGCCCTGCCTTGAGCTTCACTCTCTCCCCCTGCCTGCCTCACACCACCCCAGCCAGGGCAGGGACCACTGAGCCTAGCCTACCTCTCCTCTCCTCCCCCTGTCTGATGGCCTCTTCCCCTCCTCCCCCTGCAGTCCACGTCTCCTCTCCAGCAGGCCTCCACTGTACTGTCGTCTCTGGCACTGATGGGTAGGATTACAAACCTCTTCTTGATTTGCCTGATCTGTCAGAATTGTTTTTATTGGTTGCATATAGGTAACTGCTGTGGATAACGATCCATTGAATATCTCTATATTAAACAACAATTCTCTGATAGTCTCCCATTTGAATTCTCTTCCCTTCTTTCCTTAGCGTTCTTGCTGATGCAGATGTCCCCATGAGTGTAACCCCTGACACCTCAATCACGGAGGTAAGTGTTTCAGCATCTTTAGTCTTCCAAGGTGGGACCTCCCCATCCTTCGGCTCTCAAACTTGATTTGGTTGTGTAACAGATTGTGTGCATCAACTGTCTTAAAATCAGGCCCGGCCTGAGCCCATCGGGTTCCGGCTGAAATTTAAAACTCTACTGGCTGTACAGGGTGTTCCAGGGTTGGACTTCGAGCGCTACCTCCAACCTGCAGCAAGGTGCAGCCTGTCGCCACGAGCGACTGTTGCTACAGAGTTTTTGTCACCCATGGCGACCGATGTGGAAATGGATAGTCCTCTAGCTCAGCCTGGAGAGCCGACTCTGGAGGAAGTGATGACTCCCACAGGTACCGTAATACTCACCTGTGTGTACACCTGGGCTTTGGCTCTACATTTGTATATAGGTGTGTACAGGTGTACACCTGGGCTTTGGGACTAAGTATGCACTGAACAACTCGCCTGGATGCTCACCTAGTCATACTTTGGCCATCTTAATTGTCGTAACATGACAAATCTGAATTGATTTGTAAAATACAGCTTTGTAGATCACTATTGGTAGATAAAGGACACATTACTCTTGTTTTCCCACGTTACACAACTGATTTTATTTGATATGTTCACGCTGGTCACTGATGTATTCATTCCCTCTTTCTCACTCCCATCACAGCCTTTCCAAGTGAGGCACCAATGTTCACCCAATGGACCCCAAAGGTTAATTTCCTTGTTTTTATCTTCTCTGTCCCTCCCTCTGCACTGACCTATACACGTAGCTTGGATCTTGTTTCGCTTTCTCTCATTCACCTGTACATAATGCTTTCCCTCTCTCTGTGTACTGACCCCTGCTCTTCTCCTCTCTCCCTCTCTCTGTGTACTGACCCTTCTTCTCCTCTCTCAGCCAGTTGAGTCGGAAATGTTGCTGTTCACCCCAGAGCAGAACGATCGGATAAGGCAGTCTGTCTGTCCCAGCGACCTCATGATGTTCACACCTCCCTCCAACCGATAGGAGGAGAACAGCCATTGGCTGGAGCACAGCCTGTAAACTCACTGCTGTATTTACTTTTTGTTTTTGAGATTAGTTTTCTCTGTAAGAAAATGTATTTACTTTCCTTGTTCTTCCTGGATTCTTTTGTCACTCATCAGAAGAAATTATTTTTTTATTTTTTACTTGAACATATTTCTTCACTTTTCTGTACCATTTCTTCTACCATAATACTTTTAATACCAAAAAAGCAGTATAGTATTACTTCAACAGTTAACATTGTAAATGGTGCTGTGTTAGGTATGTCTCCTAGATGTGATTTGTATTAAGAAAACCAATATGTTGTCATGCTTGTGAATGACCAACTACATGTTTTTAGAAATACATTTTGAGATTAAAAAACATTGTTTAACTGACTTCTTGCTGGGGCCTCTTGCCATCTACTTAAACAAAAACACGTTGTTATTGTGAGTAATTTATTTCTTATCGGGAAAATCTGTGTTAAATGCATGTTATTGATAACATGGATATGTTTCTGATGGGCCATGAGAGAGTAACCAGTAGACTTGTCAGATGTCTGGTCAATAGATCTGACAGACGTTTAGCACTCCTGCTCTATTTCTTCTTCTTCTTGGCCCCAGCAGCTGAGGACTGTTTGGGGACGGCCACCGAGGTAGTGGACACCGCTGGCGTCTGAGTCACGGAAGACGAGGGGTCATCGTCTGCCCCATCGGCTCTCTCTGCCTCCTCATCCTCCTCTTCCTCCCTCCGTCTCTCCTCCTCGGCCTCCCACTGCTCTCTCAACCTGACAGAAGGGGTTGGGTCAATGAGCTTTTAGTGACCTCATAATAATACTGTGCTTAATTAGGGTTGGGTGGTTAGGGGTGTAGGTATGTAAGGCACTGGGTGACGTACATCAGGTAAACTGAGTCAATGGGCCTGATGTTTTCTTTTGGGGGGGTAAAATAATGCATTGATGTCAGCGGGAGATTTTAGCCAAGCAACTCAAGTTGGTGTTCAGCCCTCGGTCAGTACCTGGCGTCCTCCTTAGCCTTGGCGAGGGCGATGCGGGTGCGTGCCGCCTGCCTGAGCCTCTCGTCCTCCACCTCTCGACGCAGCAGCAGGCTGTACTCGTACGCGGGGAAGAAGGTCTGGTTGAAGAACAGGTGGGTCCTCTGGATCCAGCCGTCCAGCTCACTCTCTGGGGGGGGGGCCTCTCCTGCTCCGCCCCTCTCCTCGCCAGGCTCTGGATAGGGCGTACAGCAGGGATTGGATTGACACCACATCATTGTTATGAAAGAGAGAGTAAGAAATAGCGCCCCATGTCTGATTTCCTGATGGTAAAGACTTCACTATTCATGTAATGTAAACCTACGTTATGTTAATTTGTCAACTTGCTTGTAGTATTGTGATTGATGGAAGAAATTTTTTTTATTGCAACAAAATGTTCACACTTGGCCTCTTTCCTATCTGAGCCATGAGGTTGATGGTTTATGAGTGTAGTCAATGTAGGCTACCTGTGCTGGGGGGATGGGGAGGGTTGCTGGACCCTTTTGCCTCCAATGCTGACACTGGACTCATCATGGTGGCTCCACCTGAGTCCTCTCTCCTGTCAGTATCTGAAGAGTGTGTAGCGGAGCCACCGCCCATCTCTGAGGAACAAACACACACACACACACACTTTCAATGATATAGTATCAGGATACTGGTTTAGAGGTGGGTCAACTCCAGCCCCAAACCAGGTCACATACTGTATATCAAGAGTGTAGGGTTAAGCAAGAAACATTTCCTGTGAGGAGGATATACTGCAGGTAGGTTCAGAGATGTGTGGGAAGAGAACTAACCCCCAGTTGGTGATTTGAGGTTGGCAGCAGCCTTTGGACTCTTCGGCTCCATGTCCTCTGGAGTGGACAACGGAAGGATCTCTTTGGATTTCCCCATCTTGGCAGAGGAAAAACATTTGTTCAGATGACTAATTCATCTAAGGAGTGAAACACATCAGGTACCTGACAGTAAAACCTGTTGAGTTCCCTGATCAGTGTATGATTACAGTGCATTGCCTGTATTGTATGAGTTCCCTCATGTAATTTACCTCCACTGACTTGGCACTGGACACATCAGGAGAGATGTTGGGGTTTGATGACTTCACGGTGGGTCCAGCCTAGAAAAAGACACCTCAATTAGAATATTTTGCATACCACATTAGGCATATATCTCACATAAGACTACTATAAATTCAATCATCAATCATTTTCCTCTGATGTCATAGTATCAACTGTAAGAGGATCTAATTACAGTAATGTAATTAAGAGTGCAGAGAGGAGCAAACCAGAGGGGAGTGGTGCTGAGTGGACTGTAGAGGGCTCTCTCCCACCTCCCCTGGAGAGGCCTTGCTGCTGTCTGCCTGAGGCCAGATCCCTGCCTCGCTGTCCATACAGGTGTCTCCAGTCTGCTGACTTTTCACCTCGGCACAGCCTAACAATGCCTCAAAGAACTCCAGGAAAGTCATCTACAGAGAGATATTATTTTTTAAAGTTCATGGCTTCACGAAGACATGAAAAAGAATAGTTGAGTGTGGTTGTGGCATGTGTAATGTTGAATAAACAATTCTAAATCCTGTGGTTTATTGTGTCTGAAATGTGAGAGATAAAATTACACATTAACTCATTAATTGAGTGAGCATATAGTTGACCTCTAGATCCAGGTTGCAGTGGCTTTGGTCATAAGCAGCCAGGTTCTCAGCAGAGAGGATCTCTAAGAGTTTCCCTGTGGTCCTCTCCGCATTGAAAAGATGCAGATCCTGTAGATGGGACAGTCAATCAAGTTTCAACATTCAACTTAATATTACAGCATATTTAATAGGCGCACTACACATGAAACACCTGAGCATTAGGTTATTGTCAAATATATTAGATTCAACTAAACAACAGGTAGATTGCAGCCAGTTACCTTGAACATCCATATAAAGTGTCTAACGGTCATGGTTTGGTCTGCTAAGGGGGGGTTGACTCGGCAGAAGGCCTGGTAGATCTCCCAGCACCTCTCAATGTAGTTAACAGCAATCACAGCACGGACAGGGTTGCAGAACAGGAGCCCTACAATCAGAACATACAACAAGCAGAGTGAAGCATGCTTGTACATGTAAATAGGACACAGTAAAAGTACAATGGACATTATGTTTTTGCAATAATGTGGGTGTGTGTGGGTATGTCTGTGTGTGTATGTGTACCTTTGACATTTTTTGCATTTGGGATGATGTTCTCCCTCATCAGCTTGGAGAAGCATGCAACCAATATGTTGTCAGAGGACCTGAAATGGGGACACAGGCAAAAGTATCAGTAGAATACTTTCTCCAAAGAAGTGCCGTAACAAACTATTAACTGTATTTAGCTCTACATAAATAGGTGTTCCTTACTCTATTTCCTTATGATAGGTGTTGTAGGCCAGGACCACGACACAGCTGAGGAACTTTCGGAGCAGCATGGTGCTGAAGGGAGAGTGGATCTCCTCTGGTGGGACGTCCTCTGCAATACAAAGACACAAAAAACCCACAAATAATGTCCTTTCTACAGCACAAAACAGAGCTTGAAATCACATACTACATAGGATATTAATCTCAAAATCATTATCATGATCATGTTCTGACCGACTTAAAAATTAAGCAAGTTAAGGAAACAGAATAACTGAGCTGAACAAGTTGACCAAACATGAGGATGAATCAGGCTCTTTGGTTACTCTCTTACTGCTAATGACTAGCATTACCAGCTGTATGCTCCACTGGAAGGGAAGAGTACATCATAGTCCTCACCACTGATGAAGCGGTCCCCCTGCGCCAGGGTGATGCCATGCTGGTGGACCCTGCAGTCCTTGAGGAGGCGCCAGAACTGCAGGCGGGAGAGTAGGAAGGTGTTGTCAGGAGACTGGTCATGGCCTAGGCTGCTGTAGAAGCTGTAGATGGACCTCAGCTCTGCAATGTGTCTCAGCACTGCAAACTGCACCTTTAATACAGAGAGAGGCACCCATCACCCGCATGTCGGCCCAGAGATCGAAGGTTAAAATAAACATCAGGGTTGGGGTCAATTTCCTAACTATTCAGCTCAGGCAGTAGTACAACGCTTGGAACTTAAATGGTTCTATGTATCATTAAATAAAACCCCACCACATATCTGTTCTGTCATGGTTAGTTAATGGTTCATGTAGTCTCTTTGAATACTGAGAAAAGCGCTACACAAAATAAATCCATGATTATTATTATTATGGTTAATGGTGAAGAAGAGAGATATGAATTTTCATCAGTCATACTGACCTGTTTGAACTCCTGGTCTCTCTGTTTTTCTGGGAGCTTCTCCAGTAGAATTTCAATGTCCAGAGCCATATCAGGCCCAAATGGTGATGGACCACTATCTGAGTGGCCGACTCTCCTGGGAGACTCACCTGAAACAAACATTACAGGACTGCCTCCTCAGGGGTTTGAAACCAGTTCATTTGTTACATTATCGGTTTGGACACAAGACATTAGGCTGAGTATTCAACTGGGTTTTCAGAAATTGTATTTACCATCTTCAGGGCGGGGAGTGTGTGTTCTAATCACACTCAGATCAGGGGTCTTTGCACCATCCATACAGAACGCAGGGAACTCTGCCATGCGATCGTCCACAAACTCCCCTTCAAATATGCGCCCGTTCTTGAAAATGAACTTTCCCTAGAATGTTCCAAGACACCTTATAATTTCCATTCCATACATGAGCACCTAGCCAGTGAGAAACATTTTCTTCTGTTTCCACTCACCTGTCCATGTTTTTTGTTGCACTTCCACTCTCCTTTGTAGAGTGCCCCACTAGCATAGTAGAAGCTACCCTGTCCGTGACGCAGACCCTGTACAAACTCCCCCACGTACTCATTCCTCAGAGGGTACTGGGAGCCAGGCACACGCTTCAGGAACCAGGTATGTGTCCCTTGTCCATGCTGAGAGACAGACACGAGAGCATTTGACACAAAAAAACAACAACAAAAAAAAACTTTATTTCAACTCACCACCCTACTACCTACAGTCAGAAAGACCCCAACACAAACTAATGAATAACGTCCGTATCATTAGGTCTGAAAGGTAAATAAAAGTTACCCCACTATTTCCTTGCTCATCGTCTCATCATGATAGACAGAGAGAAGAGTGATATGGTCAGACCTACCTGGACACCATTCTCCCATCTTCCGTTGTATTGCTGCCCCAGCTGCAGCCATCTAATCTTTCCCTCTCCATGCCTGACATTGTTCTTCCACTGGCCCTGATACACATTTCCCGAGGGGTAGCTTGGGCAACACAATGTAAACTTAGAAATGTAATTCGCTACACTACAGTGTGCAGGTAGGCCGAAACACAAAAGCATATTATGTAAATATTATGTAAATATTATTCAAAGTACCGTGATATAATTTAGAACGTTTGGTACTAAAAGTAGATAATGATATAATTTAACGAAATGTCACATACCATCTCACTCCCCATCCTTCTCTGTTGTTGTTCACCCAATCTCCTTCATACCAGGATGTCACCTCCTGGTTATAATATATTGTGCCCTAATAGAAGACAATAACACACACTGTAGCCTATAAGACACCAAGGAGACATAAAAGCCCAGTATGAGAGAGGAGCGGTGTTAATTTGACTAAGTCATCAATGCCAGTAAATCATACCTTTCCATTCCTTCTGCCATGATGCCATTGACCTCTGTATACAACAGAGGCATTGGCACACCTGAAGGTGCCCAAACCATGGCGGATGCCATTGCACACTTCACCCTCATAGCAGCTGCCATCCAGCCAGGTGTATGTCCCGTGACCCATGGGCACATTAGATGCAAACTCCCCCTGTCAAACAATGAAGTATTCACAGATCTCATATCTCACATCTATAATGTAGGAGGTAAGCTTGAAAAAACAATGTACCTTTTGAATGTGCTGGTGAACAAGATACCTCATATTTCAATCCATCTGCCCATGTGTACAAACCACGTCCATTCATAAGTCCCTCTGAGAACATGCCCTTCAAGAAAAGCATTTGATATCATGTTTGCTGATTTGATGTCATGTTTGCTGTTCATTTTGCATGTCTCATTATGTCACATTATGAGTGCAATTAGTTACCTTGTAGACATGTCCTCCCTGAAAATGTGCCACACCTTCACCATGGAACTGCTCTCGATACTTTTCTCCTTCATACCTGAATGGATGGTCATATTAAGTGATAATTAGTTTCATGGGAGAGACAAACTCTCAGGCCTTGTTTGAATACGTTCCAATGCATCCTTTGTTCCTTCCTCCTAATTCCCTTCCTCCCTATCCATTTTATTGCATTGCTTAACTTTTACAAGTCATGTCAGATTAGTTATTTATTTAAGTATGGGACCAAGGAATGCATGTTTTTGTTCAGACAGGCCCACAAGAACTGTAATTCCATCACACATAGTTCTGGAGAGAAAAAAACGGAGTTGTGACATTTCATGGTTGTGGAGAGATGGTTCACCTCTGAACGATGATATTAGGAAGAATAAGGCCCTCATGAAATTCCTCATCACTTCGATCAAACTGGTCGGTGAGTGGTGGTTGAGATGAAAAGGAGGCAGTCATCGAATCTGTGTCCTGTCCCGACTCAGCACTTGCAGTGGAGCCATTCGCTAAAATCTTACTTAGAGACAACTCAAGTGTCGTTTTCTCAACTTTCTTCTTTTTGTCCCCTTTTGCCATTTCATCTGTTCCTTCTATAGAGGGTTATGTTCCGTAAACATACGCTGCATAGCAACAGAGACACTGGTTGCTAAGCATATGCCCCAGGTATGGGGTCGTTACTAGGTCAAAAAGCCTCGTAATTTCGATTTCACCAAACAGACGCTGTTTTTTCATTATCTCTGCAGGTTGATGCATTTTGAAAGGATGTGAAACTTACGAAAGTTTAGTCATATTCAGTATTCACATTTTGATTACTTTATTGAAAGTGTCATGAAAATAATAAAACTAGAAAAAATATAAAACATTCAAGGCTGACCATACATAACATAGTGTTACAGAGTGATAAAACATGAAACAAAAAACGATAATAAAGCAGCAAACAATGCAAATTATCAAACTGCAACAGTGCTTGCTTTCAGATAGGAGCTACAGCAGAGGATGGCGTTTCATTGGGAGTCAACTCAAGCAGGCATGTTTATCAGGTGAAATAAGAGCAGTCACTGTTTAATGAGATTTATTTAGATATCTTTGGGCAAGTCTGTGAGCCTCAGTCTTGTGAGATTATATCCAAGTTGACCAGGTGTCTCATAGTGGGTCTTCCATGTGGACAATTCCATGGTTGTTCAATCTCCCCCATATGAACCACAAGCTTCTTCATCTCACTGGTGTTCAGAGCAGTGCCAATCATCACCTGAGGAGAGAGACAGAGTACAGACACCAATGCACCTTACAGGTAAAGCCAACCGCATCAGGAAACTTTGTTTAGCTGGAGAACTAATGAATGATAGCTGACAGGCTATGGGGAGACTTTCCAAAGCAAAAGCATGCTTAAGATACCCAACAAATCCTAGAACCTGAATAATGGCTGATTTGGAAATACCATTCCCAAAACCCATAAAGCTAAGTTCATCAAGTTAATTAATAGTAAATATCAGTAACTTCATCATTGTATTCATACTGAACAACATCATTAATACACTCACCGACTTCCGGCAAGACCTGGAGGCAAACATCTGCCTGACACGAGATGGCCGACACATGACACCTGGGCTGTCACTCAACATGAAGATCAGCTCTTCAATGTCCCCCGGCCCAAACGTCCAGTTCTTACTGGTGGGCAGGGACACCAGTTTCACCCGTTCCATGACCTGAGCTATAACACACAGTTATCACATTCACTCCTTGGTGGATCATCGTTGCAAGCAAGGTCATTTTAACAGGAGTTTGGCAGCAGTGTAGGAATCTCAACAGACATGAGTTTAGTTTTTTTTTTTTTAGGGAAATGGGATGTTATTTCCTAGGGTATTTGGCAGCGATGAAATCATGTTGTCCACTTACCATCCTCATCAATGAGGAAATCAAAGCCATTCTTCTTGAAGATCTCAAGGTTCTCAATGAGCACATTCTCGCTCACCGCAGTGAGGTGAAGACTCTGTGGACTGAAACAGAATGAAAATATATAAATATTACTTTGTCACAAAACCTCCGCTTTCACAATCTACTGTAATTGGATGATGTTAAACGTTTTGTGAATGGCTGTGTTTTCTTACACAATGAGTCTCTGTCCTTGCAGTGCAGTATGCTGTTGCAGCATCTCAAAGTTGTACTTCTCATCTGTGGCGTGCTGGTCGATCATAAAGATGTCTGAGTTCAGCTTGGTGATGATGAAACCAAGGTTAAACTGGCCAATGATCTCCATGTCCTTAAACATGTCTTTGCTGTGTGGATGAGAGGGACCCTCTTAAAATAGCTTACAATATTTTATAGATCTGGAACAGCCATGTAAGACATTACTGGCTACTTCTTGTGCTCTAGCAATCACATGGGCTTTTCATACAATCAGTAGTGTTAGCCTTGAAAGCCATGGGTCATAAGTTTGATAACCAGCTACTCCCCAGCAGTACAATTTGCTACAGTACAATACAAATCAATTGTGGCCACTATCCCACCTGATCTCCTTCTGCAGCTCATCCTCTGCACTCTGGTTCTCTCCAGGGGAGATCTTGGCCCTGAAGCGCCTGTAACGCAGCCCATCTCTAGTCTTATCCCTCTGCTGTTGCAGCCTCTTCACCCTCCCAGTGAGCTCCTGTAGGGCAAACTGCAATGGCACCGTCCTCTTTTGTAATGAGATAGGAGCGTCCACCTCGTACCCAGAGGATCCCTCGGGGCAGGTTGGATGAGTGGTCTTGTTCTCTGTGCAGAGACGACTGTCCTCTAACCGAGCTTTCTTAGCCTCTGGGCTAGGGGTTGTGTTTTCATCCCCAAGACGTGGTTTAGTCTGCACGTCGGAAAGTTCTGGGACAGTGCGTGCCTTGTCTAAAGGTTCATCAAATATTTCACTTTTGAAACAGGCTTTGTCCACTGTGACGTCTGGCGAGTCGAACTCTGACCCTGTATCACACAGGCTCTCAGGGGTCGCTGTGGTAGAGTCAAGCTCCGACATGGTGCTCTCTCGGCCGGAGTCTACGTCGCTGTCCGGGGTCCTTCCAAACCTGAATCCATCCAGCACTGACCTCCCCACAGGGGAACATTTAAGTGCACCGTGCGTGGATTTCAAAGGGGACTGTAACGTTGGCCTGTGAGTGTTGCTCTTCTCCGGGCCTCTGAAGAAAGACTGCAGCTTCTTCTGAGTTGGACCACTGCTGGCACTTTTACCAGTGTTTGTTTTAGCCCCAGTACCTAGACTCTGGTGCAATGAGAAAGCAGCTTTTAAACCAGCCAGGTTGAGGGAAGACTTTGGGCTTGTAAGCACGGGTTCAGAATCCTCTCCTGCTTCTGGAAATGTCTCAGACGAGGGAACTACTTGGCATCCTTCGGAATCTGAAGGAGGTCGGAGAGCTTTGTAGGCATCTACAGAGAGTAAAAAGTCAAAAACTCAAAATGAACAAGCAAGACAATGCTCTTCAATGGTATAAATAAATAGACTGGTTGTTGACTTGAGAGCAGCAGAGAGGTGTGCTTACTGGACATGGGGAAGGATGTGTTGTTCAGGGTGATCTTGTTGACTCCTGTCTCGTACATGGCGATGAGTGAGCTCTTCAGGATGGCCAGCAGGAGCTTCTCCTCCTGAAGGAATATCTGACGCTTGTCTGGAGTAATGTTAACATCCACACACTCTGAAACAAAACGCAGAGAACACAAACACAAGAGTCTAAATCAGAACAACCACAAGAATAGTAGCACATATGAAATGGTTAATGACATAACAATATCTTACCTGAGGCTACAGTAATGTTCAAGGCCACAAACGGGTACTGATGTCTGTTATACACGTGATAAACTTCATTCACGACTTTGGTGACCTATAAAAAAAGACAAATTACAGAGTAGGTTACAGAGCTAAAAACAAACATTCACAATATAATTAATTGAATCATTCATCAGTTACAATAAAGAGTATTCATTGTGAGTACTGTACCTTGGTAGGATCACATGGTCTGTTGTTAATGAAAAAGAACTGCCTGTCTGTGGCACTCCTCCCAACACCATGATCCCCTTGCGACACAAATCCAGAGATGCTGCAACACATTCAATTTTAACGATCAGAACCCACTCTCCATCAGATGTCTCCTGTGGCATAAGTAATAAAACACAGGGGTGTAAGTAAGTACATAGCCCCACTCACCTGAAGAGATCTTTGGGTAGTTCTGCACCACTGAGTCCATAGTCTTCTTGAATCGCCTCTGTGGGCAATAGCTGTTGGAATGGGAGCAAACTCTGCAGCTGTGGGAGAAACAGAACAGATACTTTGTGCTAAATAAAAGCATATGCAAGCGTATGCAAAAAGGCATGCACTGATGTATAAAAAGGACACAGCCAGTGCAATATGAAAGGAGCAAACAACACCGAGCATATGATCGCAAATGACAGACACAGCAACACAGACACTCTGCCAGAAAAACATGCTGTCAAATAATTTTAGGGAAAAAAAATGTTTCCCTACCTGTTTGGGGCCAAATACAGCTCCTATGTTGTCCCTCATGCTCTGACTGCCGCTGGTACACAACAAAGGGCTACGTTTGCCCTGGGCTGTCTGGTTGGTGCAGGTGATACGCACCCCAGTGGAGATGATACAGTAAGACTGGAGCACATGGATCATCTTGGCATACTCCTGTAAACAAACAACACACTTAGGCATTCCTGGCCTGAAATAGTTCTGCAACAGAGCCTCCTATCACCGAAAACCTATACTATGGAATACTATGGAAATAGGAACTGGATACTAACATTATATCATTAAACAAAGGCATACAGAGAGGTTTTACTTTATACATAATAAACTATACAATCATTACCATCATATAATCAAATAGACCTGTTTAAAAAAAGAAAAAAAAAAAGGTAAATCAGTGCTGACTTTCCACTCTAGACTCGAGTTGTGCTGCATGACCACCCTACCTTCTTGATGTTGCGCTGGAACTCCTTGTGGCGGACAGGCAGGGTGTAGAAGAGCTGCTGAAGGCAGACCGTGGTACCCTGCTGCCGGGGGTGGGGTGACCACTGGACCAGGTGGCCATCATGATCAAACACCAGCTTGGTTCCCACCTGAGCAGACTCATGACACGTCACCACACTGAGGTTACTAAGGAGGGATAGAAGAGACAGAGTTCAGGGGAGACAAAACTACAGCGGACAGTTGGGTTTAGATAAGCTTTGAGGGAATTGTGTCTGACTTTCATATGGCCCACTGTTAATTATAAGTTAAGTAAATTCTGCACTCTGGTCTATACTGTAAACAGAATTTTATATAATCAGATGCAATTGTATATACTACATTTTGCCATGCTTCTTTAAATGTGTATTTCAATTAATCAATCAATTAATCAATACTCTGCCGATTTCTCTATCAATCCATTTTCAATGGTAGAGGAGCAAGGACCCAGATTTACCTTAGTGCACAGAGAGAGCTGAGGGCTTCCCCTCGGAAGCCAAATGTGTCCACATGTATGAGGTCAGAGAAATCCTTCAGCTTTGATGTGTGGTGCTTCAAGGCTGTGGGCAGGAAGATGTGTTCAAGAGAGAATATCATATATAAACGTCCTGAAATCAAGATGGGTGTGAGAGTGTATAAGTAGAGGTGGAACCTTTAAAAGAATACTGACAGATGAAAGTTGACACTCACTCAGTCCTTCAAAGTTCGCCTCTTCTACTCCTTTGCCATTGTCCGACACCTCAACCAATTCTGTTCCATTGTCTTTCAATTTGACATCTCCAAAAAGTAAGAAAACCAAGTGTATTAAACCAAGTGAATGTCTAATCCGCTGCTTCAAACTTTCTTCAATGTAGTAAAGTTTAGGAATTCCTGTGTATTCCCCAAACATCTATATTTCAAGCTATTGTGCATCAGCTTATGCAAATAATTATGCAAAGACAAAGCAACCTCAATCTGCACAACATCTAATAATACAACAGTACAGTATTGCCAAAGCACTTATCATTAACATGACACTTGACTTACCAACATTGGTTGCCCCTGCATCGATGCTGTTCTCCACCAATTCCTTCACAGCTGTGGAAAGGGTTAACACCACTTGACCTGAACAGATCTGATGCACAGAGTGCCTGTCAATCGGCTTGATGGCTTGAGCTGGTTCTGCGCTATGAAGTAATTGTCATAATATAGAAAACTGTTATCATGTGCTAAAGCAGTTGAACAAAACAGTGATTGATTATCACACAATGACTAGAATACCATACCAAGCGTCCGTCATCTCCAATGTTTTCGAAGAACACTTTTTTTGCTAGAGATTTGCGAAATGCAAGCTAGCTGCCAACATGACAAGGATATTCTCTCTGCAATTTGTATTGGTGGAGGAGGAGGTTCGGCTAGCAGTTTGTATACATTTTAATGTGAGAAAGCAAAAGATTATTCCGTAATCTCAAGACTAGCGTTATGGACATGTGGCTAGCTAGCTACATACTATAAAAACAAAAGTCTAGTTACTTCCATACAAGCGTGGCCAAAGACAGACAGCAGATAGAGCACAACAGAGCGTATTCCGCGCGCGCAGAGTAGTTTGTTTTGGCTGCTCAGTGGTCACGAGCGTCAAATGTGCACATATTTTGCGCAGACTGTGAGATCTGACAGATTTTTATATTCTATCAAGAGTTTTTAAAGATGAACTTTGATTCTATAAAAAGTGAAAACAACATAAACTTTTGTAGATTATGCTCAATAAAATAAGGAATTTTACAAATCAAGAATATAGTACGTTTAATTAACGACTCAAAGGTGTGAACTTTATTATAGAGGAGGAATATAGTAATATATCATATAATTATATAATTTATAATCGAGAGGAATATGATGTTCAAGATGCACTGACGGCAATATTCAGCACCAAGGATATAGTCAAAATGCACTCTCTTTGATATCGTACACAATATAGGTTTCATTGCAAAATTAGAAATGAGAACACATTCTGAGTCACCCATAATCCTTTGACCAAACGTTTTCTTTTTTGAGAAGAAAGAAATTTCATTGAAAAAAGTGTCTCCGTTTTCATATGATCAAGAATTGTAACATTTCATCATCTTGATCAAATCACAGGGGCTAAAGTGCTAAGTCTATAGTCAGGGACGATGCAGAATTTGTCATACAGTAGAGAGACGAACAGAGATTATGTATAAGAGACTTAGAGACGAACAAGACAGTCGGTGCATAGTAGTTTATTTCGCAGGATTTGCAGATATAATTTCCAAAATGGTATTTTTAGAGTGAATTATTTCCCATATTATAGTTTATTTTCATAGTAATAGAGAAAATGCTTACTGTAGTCCTTTTGTGCTTCGTTTTTAGCTAGCATGGTCCCTTATAGAGGTGTGTTGATGTCGAATCATGGCTGCTGGGAGTTGACAGTAGGGACTCATCAGACTAGCTGACACTTCTTGTAGAATAATGCTATTACTAAGTAGAAAGTGTTGAAGCTGAATGGAAAATATTAAAGCTTAAGAATTTGTCAAGGTAGACATGGAGCTATTGCCACTGTCAAGGGTTTAACTAGCTATCTACAGCACGTCGTAACTTCGTCAGTCACCGACATGTTCGATTCAACAGCATCAAAGGGGCTTAGAAAAGCTGCGGAAAGTTCGAGTAGCGGTAGTACCAGTATGAGGAACCTTTTGATTCGCCGGAAGTTAACCACCAACGTGAGACACGAAAGGAAAGTATTTGATTTAACCAGTGAAGAGGATGATGAAGTTCAGTTTGATAGTAAGTAGCTAGCTAGCAAACTAAATCACTTGATCAAGACACTACTATAACAAGTGTTTGTGGGCGGAGTCATCTGCACTGACAGACTATATTTGGTTGCGTCAGTCAGTCGCCATAGTAAATAAACGTTGGAACATTTAGGGAACATTTCATAAGAAAATAACCTCTGAGTGAGGAATGGTATCAAACCCTGTCCTCCTATTTCTACCTCTACCAGCCTCCATGGCAACACTGTCAAAACATGTCAGGTTTCAGCTGTAATCAGTGAATTTACTATATGATGGGGAGGTGTGTAGTTGGAGATTTTACCTATACATACTTGTGTTCTTGCCTGGAAATCTGAATTTCTTCATCCTCAAGAGAGACACTAGTCCCTCCAAATGATTTATGTTTCTATAGGCAACTTATGCTTGACATTATTCATTAAGTACAATATGGTGTATTTCCATTTATGGCAATACTCAGAACCAAGGATATAGAATACAGAAAATGTGTCATTAGAAAATGATAACACATTCTGAGTCTGACACAGCATAAGCTACAGTTTTAGGCTACAGTTTTAGGCATAGACCTTTTTTCCCCACCCCCTTTCGTCATTTTCCACCAAATGTTAGTTGCCTCAGTGCCCCGGGTGGAGGACCTGGTGGTGTGGACTGTAACAGACTGATAAGCCTTACCAATGATTACACCCCAGAATGTGTAAACAAGATGGGCTCACTCACTGGCTTGAAAGGTTTTTTCGGTAGCCTTCAGTGATGTTGGGAGTTCTTTCGTTTTGGACTAATTAATATCACATAGAGGCAACATGGACCCAGAAAGAGACATTGTTAAATTGATAGCCAGGGTTATTGCTGAAGGTAAGAGATTATTGCTGTCCTCTTCTCTTATCAGGGGTTTGTAAAGTAAGAATATCCTTATTATATTGTGTTGGTTATGGTCACCTGTATGGAAATGGGACTATTGTAGGGATTAAAGGAAGGCACAGTTGAGACACTCAACACAGTTATTATTACCCATCTACTATTATCTGTTATAACATAATCTAATATCTTGTTACAAACACTCACTACTGTATCCTCTGCTTTGCATTCTCTCCCTTGTAAACAAAGCGTCAGACTCTGATAATAACTGTGAGGTTCTGACGGCTGGCAAACAATACCCATCTATCCAGGAGTTTGCCACGGCTATACCTAACCACCTGCTGCTGGGTTCCCTGCTAGAGCACCTGTGCTTCGTGTATGAGAGTGATCCCACTCGCTCACGCATGCTATTCAAGGGTAAGGGTTTACAAAGCTTTCAGTTAGTGAAATTTGACAGAAAATTGAAATGTGTAAATGTGTTTTTGGAGGGCAGGACATTTTTTATTCCCCAAGTAAAGCCATTCTAATTTGTATAGAGAGAGTAAGTCCTGTCTTTGATGGAGCTCACCAGACAAAGGATCATTATGGTCAAAACGTTTTTAAATCTCTAGCTTGCTTAAAAAAAGATAAGATTTGAGAACAGGAAACTGTGAGCAAGTATTCACTTCGTTGTCACCTTTGCCTTCCTTCACAGTAATTGGTCAGCGTTTAGCAGCAATGAGCCTCCTCTCTCCATTGGCTATTAGTGATGAGTTCAGCACTGTCAGACTCCAACACAACCGGGCCTTCACTGAGCTTCTGCATGCTGCCAGCACCTCCCTGTTCCCTCAGGTAAGCCAGCTAAAGGGAAAAGTACCCTCTTCTGGTTGCCCCACAATTGAATCAATGTTCATTGTGTCAGTGGCCACTGCACTGTCACTGAGATAGTCTTCATTATGTCATTTCAGTCTCAAAGATTATTGAATACAGACACCCAGAGCCTTACGCTAAGGTAAGAGTACGATACTTTGATGAGTTGTGTTGTGAGGATCTTGAGAGGATCTTTTTTAGATATGATTTTCTTCTTACCCTAGACCAAAAGAGGGTCTGTTCCAAGCACAGACATCTCGCTACCTCAGTGAGTTTGAAGAGACCTCTAGACTTGGAAAAGGATCCTATGGCAACGTCTTTAAGGTACAGAACTCTTAAGTCAACATTAAAAAATAACAAAACATACAAAAACCTGCATTATTATGAATTCTTGCTTTATGTATTGCTATTCATTGTAGGTAACGAACAAGCTGGATAGCCAGAATTATGCTGTGAAGAAAATTCTCATCAAAAATGTTTCAAGGGACGACTGTATGAAGGTATGTTATTGATAAAAAAAAAAAAAAAAAAAAAATGGTATTGATCAGAAATTGACCAACTGTATGGTTTGTGAAGGTTAGGCTCATGACATATTCATGCCACAGAAACAGTGAAAATGTGTCCTAAAGATTGATAATGGACATGAAATTAAAACAGGGTCTTTTGTCTGATTTTGTTTCAGGTCCTCAGGGAGGTTAAAGTTTTGTCCAGTCTTCAGCATGCCAATGTAGTGGGCTATCACACTGCTTGGATGGAGCATGTCCAACCTGCAGCGAGCAGTGAGTTTGTAACGCCTCTCCTTGGACACATTCTAGTATATATATATATATATATATATTCTATTCTAGTATAGAAATGACTAAAGTGATTGAATCTCCTCATGTCTTGCAGGTCCTTGTTGTTATGTTATTTGTTATGTTATTTGTTATGTTATTTGCCATTTCTTTATTTCAGACCCCAAATCAATTCTCCCAGCATTGGAGACTCCTGCACTTCAAGAGGGGTAGGTACCCAATATTATTTTCCTTTTTTGTATCCAATATCAATGACATGCAAAATCATTCATGATTCTGTTCGTATTTGACACTAAAAACGAGTTATTTTCCCACTCACAGTACCAAGGAGAGCACTGGCAGCAGCAATGGTTCTTCAATAGTCTTTGAGAGCTCAGATCAACCAAAAGTGACCATTGCTAAAACGCTAGAGGGTCTCCCAGTGAACGCTCCTAAAGAAGAGAAGAGCCAGGCAATGTGTCCCAAAGCCATGCGTCGCATCCCAGAGAACTTTGTCCCCTGTGTATTTCTGGGCTGCCGTGGCCCGGTGATGGACACTTGCCCCACAGTTAGCTGGGATGGCTCTTCTCTGACAGAGGAGGACTCAAGCATCAACAAGATGGAGTTAAACCATAACTCCTACATTGACACAGGAAGTGAGCAATGGGCCGAAAAACGCCTCTCTAAGGAGGTAGGGTATAATGGAGCTTTTAAGGAATCACTTCTTCTTCTGTTGTTTAAGCACAAACCCAGCTTTAATCCTCCATACAATGATGCATTGCAGTTTCAACATGTAAATGTGGGGGAGAGACATTTATTCATGTTCATTTGAATGGCATAAGGACAAACAACACTTTAGTTTCCTATGTTAAGAGGGCATTTCAAATTCTACAATCTAATATGTTATTCTTTACCGTAAGCATAACCGTTGGAGTTTTGTTTTTATTCTATACAATTGTGCATTTGTTTGTGTGGCTGATGTTAACAGACACTTTTCTGTTGCTGCTTCAGGTGCAGTTCCACCTGATGCTGTATATTCAAATGCAGTTGTGTGAACGCTCGCTCAAAGACTGGATCTCTGAGAGGAGTACCAGCCCCAGGGAGGAACTCAGCTCAAAAAGTAAAAAACACTCAATCACACACATCCCTACCTGTGTTTCCCTTGTGTTTGCTTTCATATATTATGTATGTAGTAACATTTGCATATGCACTCTTTCTTCATTAATGGTTTTGGCTTTGGATTTTCAGACCCTTACGGATCCGTGGACCCAGAAGAAACACTCAGCATTCTTAGAAAAATACTTGAAGGAGTGGAATACATTCACTCAAGAGGCATAATGCACAGAGATCTAAAGGTATATTTTTGCAGTGAGGTAAAGTTTATTGTTTAGGAAAGATGTATGATATTTGAACACATATACACTTCTCTGAAAGTTCATAAAGTGCTCCAAAGTGAAATCTATTTAAAGGTCTCGGTAATGGGTATAGCCGTGACTACTGAACGTTTCTTCATATGGATCACCCTCTCTAAAGAATTTGACATCAGATGGGTTTTCCCAGTAGTTGAAGACAAAGTCATACACCTGTTCAGGCAGAATCTGCTTCAGATTCTCCCTATGGCTCCTCCCATATTGCTGGTAGGTGTGAATCTTGCAGATGTCCATAAGCCTCTTTGGCTGCTTGGTCAGGTTCAGTAGCTGGTCCCTCTGGTCGAAGTACTCTGGTAGCATTAAAGTGCTGGGGAGGAGGCCATCTTTGTTTGTGATGGTCAGAGGGTAGGTCAGATTGAGGAGCTTACCCAACAGAGCGGTGTGCCTTACATTAGGCTTGTGATTCAGGAACAAAAACAGGCAGTTCTGCCCTGAGGTGGTCAGTTTGTTGATGTCACACCCATATTTCAGGAGCAGGTCCACCACGCCTTCCTTGACTACACTGAAGGACTCATGAAGGGGCGTCCGACCTGCCTTGTTCACTGTGTCTGGATCAGCCCCATGGTCTAGCAGCTCAGTAATACAGCTCAGATGCATGTCCGGGGTCGGTCCAGGCTTGGTGGCTGCGCCCAGAGTTGCCAGATGCAGAGGGGTGTTCCCAGACTGATAGACCACCTTCAAATCAATCAAACGTTATGTAAAGTGCATATAATCTTCTTGATATACTTTAGACCATAATTCAACAAAGCTTGACCTAGGCCTAGAGGGTATCATTAACTTGTGTGGTCAGGATTTGATTTGAATCACCAAAAGAAAATGAAAGAACACTAACCTTGTTGACGTCAGCACCTAGTTTTACCAGGCTAGCTGTTATCTCCGTGTTGAGTACAGCGGCAGCCATATGCAGGGGTGACATCCCAGAGCGATCAATAGTGTTGATTATGGCGCCATGGCTAACCAGTAAGTTAACCGCAGGGAGGGCTCCATACTGCACGGCCAGGTGGAGTGCAGTCTGGCGGCTGTCATGTTCAACCTTTGGGCCACACAAGGCTTTGTTTTTTGTGTGTTTATCATTAGTTTTTGTATTTTATATAATGTATAAAGGTAGTGATGGAAATGGAATTATTGTATAAGTACTTTTAAATGGTAAAATCAAATTAATCACCACAGCGTTGACGTCCACCCCTTGGTTACAGAGGACCTTTAGGCAGGCCTCGGCCCGGTTCTGCATATTGGCCATTGTCAGATGGAACTTGGAGTGTGGCTTGGGCCAGGAGGTCAGGACATGAGGCCAGTGGGTGAGCACCAGGTGCACAGCACTGCGGCCACGCTGGTCCCTGTGTGGGTGGTGGGAGAACATAGTGCATGCTTTAAGTATAGGTGGTGATGTGTGTTGTTTTTTTTCTTTCACAATAGGTGGAAGTTATGAAAACTGTCCGTAAGTATGTAGGCAAGAGGAAATGAGAAATTGCCACATTGCAGTCTTAAGGTGCATCTCAATTGTCCAAGATGGCATTCACTCTTTCTCCTTTCCTTAATATGCACTGATGTGATTTGATTCTGGACAGGTGAGATCATAATGAACCACTTGTGTGACCTGTGTGCCAAACGCTTGTTTTAAATTTTTAGAGAGTGCAATTAATTAATCCAGGTCATATGCAATGGGGCTAAGTAAATACCTTAGTTCCGGATCTGCTCCTGCAGACAAGAGGGTCTCAATACTCTTAACTCTCCTGTGTGATGCAGCCAAATGAAGGGGGAGGATAGCAAGGCCCTGAGGGTAAAGTAACCAGTTGAAACTTGAGAAAAGGTTGTGTAAGAATGCTCTTGCTAAAAAGATGAACAGTGAAACATTTTAACTCTAACCCTAATCTGAAATATTGGGGTAAATATTGAATACTATATGGACAAAGGTGTGTGTGTGTTTATTGATTATTACATATAAATTATGGATGCATAAGGGTCTTTTGAATTTGTGTTGGTTGATGTGCAGCAAGTACATTTGTGTATTTGTGCAATAGCTATACAAGTGTATAACAGTTTAGTCAATGTCTTGTAGGCTACTGTAAAAATTGTTTGAATGTTACCGGTACCTGTGAATCGATGAATTTCAACCGTGCCGTGTTTTCTCCTATAGTGATGATCGAGTTGACCCCGCGTTTTTTTGAGATAGTATGAATAATCTCCAAGTTTTCTGACAATATTGCGTTACACCAATTAACATCATATGAAGAGGTGCCGATCATGCAGCTTGTTTCCATAGTGTCCCCTCGAATTATCGAATCGAAAAGTATGTCATACTGTGTATGTTCTGACTTCTCAAAATCGACCCTGGTGTTGAAATGTAGATTTTCTGGTTTGAAACGTCACTAAACGCTGCCTGTAAAATTGTCTGGAGCTATGCACATTTGCAGCTGAAAACCTGAACATCTGAGTAACAGCGTTGTTTTCTGATCTCACTACAATGAATGTTGCAACCACAGATCTCATCCTGAGATTGACGCACCTATCCAACCTGAACATCTTGATAAGGGATAATCTTGATAAGGGGGTCTGTGTCTAAACAAACTCTCGAGGGAAAACACGTTCAAGTACTTACTTGTTTTTGAGGTGTTGAGAAAACTGTGCAATACTTCCAAAGCTGTATAGTGTTGTTGACGGGGTGAGACTTTAAAAGCTTGATTATACTCGACACCTCTCCATTCACTATTGCCTCGTGGAGTAAAAACTGGACATGATCAAATTCTCCGGGAACTCCATCGGAGAATCTTACTTTCTTGTTATTTACCTGTAGATTATAATGCATACAGTAGGGGCTAAGACATTGTTTGTTTGTGTTGTTACCCATTGACAACATAAAGTTAGGAGCAAATTAAATAATAACGCAGTAACATGTGGCCTAGATGTTATGAAATATGAAAATATAATTTAGCATTTTACATTAGAATGTATGTTTTGGAACCTTTGCGCATTATGACCTCACATGCATGCCGTAACAATCAATCTAACCGTTAGATGAATTCAAAGTCAAAATAACTTAATTATTCACGATGTAATTTAATTCAAATTAATCATGTTGAAATGAATGCTACATTAGCTTATGTTTTTTTTTCCACAGCCCAGGAATATTTTCCTGCATGGACATGACTGCCATGTGAGGATTGGAGACTTTGGGCTGGCTTGCAGGGATATTATATTGGATCATAATGAGACGCCCCCCTCCACCTCACATAACAGGGGTGAGACCAGATTTCCTTCCTTTTTTGTATTTTCTTTTTTTCTTTCAGCACAATGTGGTTAAGAAATGCTACATTGTATACTTTCACAAACAAAACTTCAAAGATGTGCACAGTACAGGTATAGGCTGTTCTGAGAGCTCTAGCGTTTGTTTGTCATACTATTTTGTTTGTCGCCACACCTGTAGTTAGCCCCTGGGGAGGGCGGGGTAGGTATGACAAAGCGAAAACACATTTTTTTAATACCTCTTGTACATAAGTATTCAGACCTTTGCTATGACACTCTTAAAATTAGCTAAAATTCAAAAACTGCATTGCATGTGCTGGATTTGCACCAAACTTAATGCTTTGTAGTAAAACCAAATAAACACATTTCCAGCCACTTTCTTTGCTGTATCACTTGAATTCATTGTTGCAAACACAATTATGGATATGAGATAGATTACTTTCCATTAAGGGATTATTTTAACGAAGGCACTGTATATACATTAGGTTAGCTTCCCCAGGTGGGCGCCACCTCTTGTACTTTGGGTTTAGGGTAGGCGGGCAAGACAGTTAGTTAGTCAGATAGCAGACTTTGTAGTTAGAACAGGTAGGGTTAGAATTATAGCTTGGGTGTTATTTTCATTTCTGGGTGTTATTTTCATTTCTTTGGCGCCGTCTGGCGTCCTGCCCTTAGCCCCCCCCCCCCCCCCCCCCGTGTTGTTTGGTTGATTGTTATTTTATTGTGAATAAATCTTCCTTATTTTTGGCATTTTATAAAGTCGTCCTAGTAGTTTGTGTTGCACTACCACAGCACCAGCGGTTCCCAGCATTATATGCACATATGGTATGTTACGTTCCCCCCCCCCCCCCTTTCTATCCATAGATGTGCCATCTGAGGGGGTTTGTAACATGAATGGGGGCTCATCCGGGATATGTACGTTCTCGTGTCTGCATGTGTTGTTGAGAGTTGTTTGATGTGGTGCATAGTTGCGTCGTTTTGGTTAGGGGTAGTGTCATGACAGCAGTGGGAAGCTCATTCCACCAGCGGGGCGCCAGGACAGTGAAAAGCCGTGACCGAGTAGCGCGGCTGCTGCATCCACATAGAGGCGGCGGTACCAGGCGGCCAGCCGAGGTGGAAGGGCAGAGTGATCGGGCAGGGGTTTGGGGGCTGACCATTGCTTGCAAGGACAGGGCGCACGGCAGGCAAATCGAGTATGATCACAGGCTCGAAGTCAAGAGACTCGAGATCGAGAAGGAGGTTAGGATTCGGCAGCTGGAGTTGCAGGCTGGGGAGACAGCCTTGGCTCCTGTTGTGTGATCTTCCTCTGGAGTGTCTATGCCACCCGTTCCGCCATCCGACAAATTTGATGTAAGTAGAAACATTGCCTTGGTCCCTCCATTCAGGGAGACTGAAGTGGCTTACTACTTTAGTGTGTTTGAGCGCATTGCAGCTTTTCTGTGCTGGCCTAAGGATGTTTGGCCTATCCTTTTGCAATGTAAGTTAGTTGGTCAGGCTCAGGAGGTCTTATCTGCTCTTACTCTTGAGGATAGTCTAAGTTATGATGTGGTTAAGACCGCAGTGTTACGCGGGTATGAGCTGGTGCCTGAGGCTTATAGACAGAAGTTCAGGTATCACAAGAAGTCCCCAAATAGGACTTATGTTGAGTTTGCTCTGGAGAAAGAGACTCTCTTGGACAGGTGGTGCTCAGCGAGTAAGGCGACTGAATATGTTTCATGTGTGTTCTTGTTGGCCCATGATATCCCAGATATGGTCTGGTCACTTAGGGGTTGCTAGAACATATGATCGCGTCCTCCGTCATTTCTTTTGGCCTGGTATGAAATCAGAACTGCCGTACTTGTCATACCTGCCAAATAACCGGGAAACTAAACCAGATCATTCCTCCTGCTCCTCTCCACCCTATTCCTGTTATGGGAGAGCCGTTCGAGCGAGTGATAGTTGATTGTGTTGGCCCGCTACCAAGGACAAAGTCTGGTAATCAGTTTTTATTAACAATCATGTGTTCTGCTACTAGATAACCAGAGGCAATCCCCATGTGTAACATCACCGCTAAGGCTGTGGTTAAAGTGCTAATTAACTACTTCTCCACTTTTGGTCTTCCGAAAGTAGTCCAAACGGACCAAGGAACTAATTTTCTCTCGCAGTTATTTGAGAGTGTTTTACAGTCTCTTGCTCTCTCTCACAAGATTTCCAGTGCCTATCATCCTGAAAGCCAGGGTGCCTTGGAAAGGTGGCACCAAACATTGAAGTCCATGCTGCGTAAATACTGCATGGACACTGAGAAGGATTGGGACGAGGGTGTTCCATTGGTAGTGTTTGCTATCTGTGAAACGGTACAAGAGTCGCTTGGTTTCAGCCCTGCTGAAATAGTTTTCGGACATACAGTCTGAGGTCCCTTAAATATGCTGAAAGATCAGATAATGTGGACTGGCTCCAAAAGCGTGTTGGTCTGTGTTAGTCAAAGACTTGCTTTAAAGGCTTTTGGCGAGTTCCACTAACTCCTCTTGCTTCTGAGATTTCTGGTTTTGTCACCCCGACAGTTTCCTGCAATATACCGTTATGGCGTTTGGAATGCGCAATGCACCTGCTACGTTCCAGCGCCTGGTAAATATTGTACTGGCCGGTGTTTCCGAATTGTGCTGCTTACTTGGATGATTTAGTTGTCTGCTCTGCCACCTGGTCTGAACATCTGAATTCTTTGAGAGCTGCGTTTGAGTGTTTGGCCAAGGGGTCATTGACCTTGAGCCTCGCCATGTGAGAGTTTGGGAAAGCTACGGTCACATGTCTCTCACCGCCAAGGTCTCGGCTATCACAGCTTTTCCTCCACCTACCACCCGACGTGAATTGCGTAGGTTTCTAGGCATGGCTGGATATTACCACAGTTTCTGCAGAAACTTTTCCAGCGTTGTTGCACGTCTGACTAGTTGGCTCAGCTCAGCGGAGTGTCCGAGTGTGTTTGAAGCCGTAAAAGCGCTGGTTTGTAGTTCTCCTGTTGTCGCTGCCCGGGATTTCAGTAAACCATTTAAACTGGAGGTGGATGCAAGTATGGTTGGTGCTGGTGCTGTCTTGCTGCAGGAAGATGCAGATGGTATTGATCACCCGGTCTGTTACTTTTCCCGCAAGTTTAACGACTGTCAGTCTCGGTACTCCACCATCGAACAGGAGACCCTAGCTTTGTTGTTCGCCCTACAATACTTTGAGGTTTATGTTGGTTCTAGCGTTCTCCCTGTCGTTGTGTATACAGACCACACAAGTTTCCAAAAGTGACTTGTGTACAAGAGTAGCTCTTGCAATGTACCAGTAGATGGTGCTATACGTTTGTTCAACTAAATTTCAATTAAATTCAGTAAGCTTTATTGACATGAATCACAAATGTAAATATTGCCAAAGCAGACACACAATTGGAAAATATCTGATCCTGGATGGATTCTTGACTCTTTGTGACCAACAGACTATTTTACAGGTTCTTCACACACAACAGGAGTGGGGACATTTGTGTATGCTGCACCTGAGCAACTGGAGGGCTCCCATTATGATTCAAAGGTAAGTACTCTCAACAAAATTCCATGTAAATACAATGATAATGTTTGTAATAAGCAGACAATGGTGAAGACTATATTCTCCCTTGTATAAGTGCTATCCTCTTTTACAGAAATGTTTTAGAAAATTTGGACCATCTCACCATTTAGGCATGAGGAGTTACAAGTGTGTAACTGCCAAGTGTGATTTACAAGTGTGTTAGTCTTATTCACAAATTACTTAATTAAATGGGAATATAATCATACTTTGTCTCTGTGTTGGTCTCAGTCAGACATGTACAGCATAGGAGTGGTTGCGTTTGAGCTTTTCCAGCCCTTTGGGACAGAGATGGAGCGTGTGCGAACACTAGAGGGCCTCCGTGAGGGGAAAGTCCCAGACTCCTTCTGCCAGCGCTGGACAGTCCTGGCCAAGTACATCCAGCTGCTCACCAGCCAAGATCCCTCTCTCCGACCCAGCGCTACCCAGCTACTGCAGAGCGAGCTCTTCAGCAGTAAAGACATGGTATAGATGGACAGGCTTTGGGTGATATTAGGCTGATTCCTAATTTGAGATGTGTGTGCATGCAACAAATGTATGCATTACAAATGAATACCAGTAGAGATAAGAAGTTATTTTGTATCACAGTTAAATGCAATCAAACCTTTTTTAATGTCCCCCTCTCTCCCTTTTAGGTTATCCATGGTTTGCAGAAGAGGGTGGAGGAGCAAGAAGAGGAGATTGTTCAGCTCAGGAGACAGATTAGTCAGCTGCAGAGTACGCAAAACACATCTCATCCCATGGACACAACTTGACCACAAACATCTTTGCATATCTCAAACCTGTACCTTACCACGTGAATAACTTGGTGCAAATGGTTGAATGCATGTATGTGTCTCTTTGCCTGGATGTGCCATAACTATGTTTTAAAACCCCAATACATCATATTTAATTTATCCTATTTTAGAGTCTGTGTGTATTTTACAGTCATTTACTGAATATAATTGTATCCGCACAGAAGGGTTGTGTGACCTCATAAAAGTACATTATGAGAGATGCTTTGATTGAGGACAGGATTGCCGAAAGTCAACTTTGCATGGTATTTGATTGTCCACAGTAATGTATATAACACTCGCAAATAATTGTATAATTTGTAAAGAATTCGTACACACCGCTTTGCTATCAAAGTAAACACTCTCACAGACATTCCCTGGTCCACGAACAATTATACAATAAAATGCCAAAATGATTTCACAAACAGCTCTATTGTTGAAATAAAATGTCATCGTGCAGGATACTACACCGGACCTTCGTGATTGTATCAAAACTCAACTGCACAAAGGTCAGGTATGTGTATGTGCAATGATTCCTCTGAACACGTTCCATAGAGCCACAGCGAATCAAGAGTTGCCTTTCATCGCTGATACCCGGATCTACCCGTGGGGAAATTAGCTACGTCATTGTTCACCGCCGGACACCCGCTGGATATAAGGAATGGACATACAACGTATAATAACGCATTTATAAAAGATTACAGGTACGAGCATAGTTGTTGCATTGAATAGTGAACATTTTATTCATGTAGCAGAAAAACTGTGGTGGTTTTAACCCGTTGGGTTTTGTTGTAGTTGGCTTACACCGGGTGTCTCAGTGAGTGTCATGTCGGAGACCAGCGCTCAGCCACCGGTGAATTTTAAATCTCGAGCCCCTCCTTTTAGAGCGTAGAGCAGCTAACTAGCTAACCTGCTAGCTAAATTTCCCTGAGTTAGACCTACGTCTACCAAATTCAGGTTCAGGTTTTGGGGCTATCATGAAACGGGACACAAATACCATATTTACTGTTTTACAACTGTAAAGGCCAGCTAGCTTGCATTATAGCTAGCTAGTAGTAGCATAATTGTTGCACAATGCTCATCATCGCCGTAGACTCCTGTAGTATTGTTACGTTCGCCGTTACCATGGCGTTTGTGGTTACCATGCATGCGCGCACTTCCCCGAACCAGGTATTCTGATCGTGTGCTAAAGAAAGGCAAACGCTCTTTACTTTCACTTATTGTTGAGGAAAACAGGGTAAGAAAGTGTTAAATTATCGTTTCTGTTCTCCTTATGTATTGCGTGCTAGAGGCCTATCTCGTTTGCTAAAGCCTCTCTCAGCCTGACTGCCGAAGCCGTGGTGGGAGGGAATAGTTGTCGTAAACGTGCGCGTTGCAAGTCACTTGTCTTTCACTTCAGTGGCGGTAGCTTGTCGAGGGCTGATTTTCAATTAAAATATATATCTACTAAGTTAGCTTGCTGATATGTTTATGAATTAAAATGTGTTTGCTATCTTACTTTTGTAGGATTTGTGATTTTCCGGATTATAGTTTGCTGGTTGCAAAAAGGGCTAGTTCTTCTGGTCAATACTGGTTTTCGATGCTAGCTAGTAGTAGTAGTAGCTAGAGCTAACTATGCGCTGGTTCGTAGATAGCGGGACTTTCACTTTCAGATTACAGGGTACTTGCAATGTTGAATCGTTGGGACATCCGAGCCAGCCATACAGTTTCTTATCTTATTCACTTCAATTAACATCATGTCCCTCCGAATTCAGGATGAGGTTCCTGCAACGTTATGTCACGTGTCGGTGAATCTAGTTTGTACAAACCATGTATTTGGTACAAGCAGGCGCATTTTGATAGTCTGGCTTTGTTATTCGGTGAACATCTTATTTAACGAACAATTGGGTGGGCACATTCTTAAAGTGATGGCAATGTTTTGCCATGCATTGTAAACCGGGGGTTAATGTGACACATACTAAAATGGATCTGCATAATACAGTATGGCATAGAGTCCTAATGCGCCTAGATATTTGCTTATTGTTGTGCTTAATAATGACACTGTCCCTCACTTGGGAGCTCTGTCTCTCTTTCCATCTCTTTCTCTGTCTTAGCTATGTACATTTGATTAAAAACCAAAGCTCTTTTTGCGAAACCTTTGTTCCTAGAGCTTTCATTTGAAACCTTTTTGGTCTGTCATATCTCATGGGGGTTGACTGAGTATCATAAGCCCCACTAACACTGCCAGATTCATATACCGGGTCATTCCTGGTATAATGTGTGAATAGATCCACCAACTAAATCCATCATACCCAGAAGTCGCCCATTTATGAACATAATAGAAAATCACAGTGTGATTGATTTAGATGCTAGTCGGAACATGCATGATAGCAGAGTGTTGCTTCATAAGTTGTTTAGAGCATCCTATATACACTGCACTTTATTTGGCACTCTTGGACTACAATCGTAAATATCAATCTGAATATCATAGCATAATACTAACCCACTAGAGCCCCAGTGAAGATTGTATGTGTGCTTGGTTCAGTTACAACTTCATTCTTCTCTACCGGGGTTATCATTCCTACAAATGTAGATTCTCTCTTTGTCAACAAGTGGCATGGTTTTGAACGGCACACTCACTGTACCAACAAGTTGTAAATACTTACACATTAACTAGCTAACTGTCTGTGTGTGTGTTTGTTTTTGCCCATCAGCAATGAACAATGACCATAGTTGACAGATCTTCAGAGAAGTCTGACCTTGAGTCAGTCGGGTGCAAGCGCTCCCCCTTCACTAGTGGAGACGGGATGGACGGCAGCTGCTCCAGCTGGGGGATGGGCCCCTCGCCTAATGACACTCCGAGGGTGAAGACAGGGGGTTGCCTGGGCCCCACACCTGGAGCTGCCATCTACAGCAGTGCGACCCACTCAGTGGACCGGCCCAAGGAGCAAGGTGAGAAGATGTGGTCTGCAGTGCATACGATTGGCATGCTCAACTCTGAATTTTCCATAAGTTAAATCTAAAGGTCTCTTGATGCTGGGTAAAAAAAAAACGAGTGCATGATATATGGTTGCGGGCAAAAACCTGCACTCACTGTAAATGTATTCACACATTGTGTGCTGAGGGAATTCCCGCGCAATCGACAGACTGAACTGGTTTCTAGGTGGCTTTTCTCTATGGCGTGGTAAGTTATGTAAGCATGTTGTTCTTTGAGGGGAGGTAATCAATCGATTAATGTAGCCCCAAGCAAATGACCCAGAATGAGATTCTCTCCTGTAACACCTACTATGTTATGTCACTAAACAATAAAGACAGCATCTTTCTGCCCTCGGCAAGCACTCCATCACTTGTTTCCAAGTTTCATATAAAGACAATTTAAAACTTTCTTTGTAAAATCTCTTTCGCCTGTGACTAATCTCAGTGTTTAATTTGTGGTTCCCCTCCCTCCCCAGTGGTGATGACCAGCGGGGACGGCATCGCCCTCCCCCAGAAGGTCCTGTTCCCTATGGAGCGGCTCAGCCTGAAGTGGAGCCAGGTCCACCGCATCGGAGCGGGCCTCCAGAACCTGGGAAACACCTGCTTTCTGAACTCGGCTCTGCAGTGTCTCACCTACACCGCCCCCCTCACCAACTACATGCTGTCCCGGGAACATTCCAAAACATGTATGTGAATGAAGATATAACCAGTCTGGTTTCAACACCTGTTTTGAATTAATGTCACAGAGAAAATATAGAATTTGAAGCAATTGTATCGAACAATGAAGTTAATCGGAACAGAATGCCAGAAGACACGGTACGACATGCCTCCTATCCGATTAACCTCCATATCTGTTCACCTTCAGGTCATGAGCCTGGATTCTGTATGATGTGCACCATGCAGAACCACATCACCCAGGTCTTTGCTAACTCGGGGAACGTCATCAAGCCCATTGGTGTCCTCAATGAACTAAAACGTAAGTGTTCACTCATAATCAGGAAAAAAAACAATATTGCTATTTAATGTATGTTTGATTGAGATATGTCCTGTTGTAAAAAAAAAAAAAAAAAAAATAACTGCCTGCAATCACATCTGAACAAACCCTATTATTTTGATGCAGCAAATATGGTTATCATTCAGAGTAACCATGCAGGGGTGTTCATGCAGAATATGACTGGCCTGTCAGCTAAATAGTTTTCCCTCCAAAAATGGAAAGAGAATTGGATAGCATTACAGGCGCCAAATCCAGGGAATACACAGTATTTTAAGCAAATAGATTTTCCCTCCAAAAAAAGTAGAAGGTGCTATCCAATTTTTTTTGGAGGGAGAACTATTTGACAGACTGCTTCCCAGCAATAGCGTCCTATGTCTTACAGAGAAGTACCATTGCTTCCACCAAAATGCCAAACAATAAGTAACAGCTAACCCTAACCATGTCAATGTGATTGTTTCAAGTTTTTATCAACTGTGTTTCGTCATCTCACTTCCCTGTTATACCCCTGTTAGGGATTGCAAAGCACTTCCGCTTCGGGAGTCAGGAGGATGCCCACGAGTTCCTGCGATACACAGTGGATGCTATGCAAAAGTCCTGCCTGCCTGGAACCAAGTAGGTGTTCCTGGGGGAGTTATGGAAATCAGTGTTCAGCCACTAGGATGTAGTGTACTTAGATCTGACCTACATTAATATTTAGCTTACAGCACCATATTTAGCTTACAGCACAGTGAGACATGATTAATAGATATGTTGCAATGACCATCCACGTATACAAGGAACCCTTAAAACTGACTGTAGCAAGCTCTTGTGGATGGTGGATTTCCTTTCTGCGCCAACAGGTTGCCTCTCTGCAATTATCTTTGCTCTATTTCCTCTGCTGTCTCTTCCCCTTTATTTCTTCTTCTCAAAGGGCTGTAATAGTTTGTGTTGCTAACGATTAATAAACGGGTCTAAACATCTTGATTTGAGCATGTTCTGTAGGACAGACTGACTGGCTATTAGGAATAATTCATTCGCATTTTTAGTAGTTTGTCTTTTTAATTCTTTTGACATTTCTTTTTTTCAATAGATTGGACAGGCAAACGCAGGCAACCAGTTTCATCCACCAAGTCTTTGGAGGGTACCTACGATCCAGAGGTAAGTTATTGGTCCAAACTTGCATTTCTCATTTGTATGCTGACTATATGTATGCTGCTTACCCGTACAAAGTTAGCAAAGCAAGGCGTTACTTTATGATGGATTTGTTACATTTGTCTTACGTAAGGTGAACTAATGGAAATCTTCAATGCTGTCTTTCACAGTAAAATGTTTAAACTGCAAAGCAGTTTCTGACACGTTTGACCCCTACTTGGATGTCGCATTGGAAATAAAGGTAACACACCATTATACATAATCATTCTGTCTGTTTCACATCAATCAAGTACCTTTTACAAAGACGAGAATGGGAAAATATTCCAGATTTTACACCGAAGACTGCTACTCTGAATGAATGCAATTATTCATAGTGATATGAGATATTGATAATAAGTAAATATTTGAGAATTGTGTGTCGTCTTGCAGACGGCTCCCAGCATAACCAAGGCACTGGAGCAGTTCGTCAAGCCGGAGCAACTGGATGGAGAGAATGCATACAAATGCACGAAGTGAGTGTATATCTGTGTTCATTTATTTGCGCAGCCTATTGGGTTTTGATTCCTCACGTCATAACGGAATGCAACTGACAAATACCTGTCTGCAGGTGTAAGAAAATGGTTCCAGCCTCAAAGAGATTCACCATCCACCGGAGCTCCAACATTCTCACCATCTCACTGAAGCGCTTTGCCAACTACAACGGGGGCAAGATTGCAAAGGTAAGATCATTTTGGGGAATATTTGGATTCAGGTTTACGGTGTAAAATGCAATAGGGTATACTTCCTCTTCTCAGACAATCAGGAATGCTAAGCCTTAGTTATTATCAAGATGTACCAACAGTTGTCTGCCCCCCGTTCCTTTCCCTGTGTGCTGCTCACCACGTCCTTGCTGTGTTTCAGGACGTGAGGTACCCCGAGTACCTGGACCTTGGGCCCTTCATGTCCCAGTCCCACGGGGAGCCCCAGATCTATGTTCTGTATGCAGTGCTGGTCCACTCAGGCTTCAGCTGCCATGCTGGACACTACTACTGCTACATCAAGGTATCACACACACACACACACACACACACACGTCTAATAAACACTCGGTTCATCAGTGCATCAGCCAGTGTCATTTTGGTCAGAATTAGATGTTTATGTGATGTTGACAGTCCTATCCCTGTTTCTCAGGCCAGTAACGGGCAGTGGTATCAGATGAATGACTCCTCTGTGTCTGTCAGTGACATCAGATCCGTTCTCAACCAGCAGGCTTACGTGCTCTTCTACATCAGGTGAGTACCACAGAGGCACAAAGACATTTCCAAACATAGGCACAACTCGACGGTACTTGATTGTTGTATTCTGGCCAACAGGTCACCTGATCTGAAGAACGGAGGGGACTGTAACCCCATGAGCCGCACCCCTGGCCAGTCGTCCCCGCGCCCCGTCCTCACGCCCCGCGTCAACCTCGGGCCCCGGCACACCTCCACCGGCTTCATCGGCCCCCAGCTGCCCCCACACATGGCTAAGGTACAGCCTGTATACTGTATACACACACACACACACACATTCTTTGATTGGCATATGAGCCTCCACACACAGCTCCATGCCACATGGGCATGATACTTAATAATTATGATGGTGATTATTAAAGATTAATGAGTGATAATGCTGTTTATGAAATGGCTATATTCACAGCAAGCACGCGTATCAGTGTTCCGCTCAGATTTATTTTAGGCAGGGCGCAGAGGCCCATAAGTACACATCCAGGGATGCCATTAGCAACATTTTCTATTGAGTTCTGTCTAAGCCAAAATGTTTTAGGCAGGGCAAAACTGATCCAGGCGGGGGGGGGGGGGGGCGCGCGCGCGCGCCCCACCTATTCAATAGTGGGGGAAACAGCAGTGTGTATGAGGCTTGTAGCTAACTTAATGTGGTTGTTTCACAGAACACCCTTCACATCAACGGGAACGGCTCTCTAAGAGACAACCCATCTGGCTCCAAGCCCAGCACCAGCAGTGGCGGCCTCGGCAAAACGAGCCACGCGCTGCCCTCCTCCTCTTCTTCATCATCATCATCCTCCTCCTCCATCTCCTCACACCCTCTCTGCCGTCCCACTGGGATCCCTGACCCTGCCAAGCGGCAGAAGCTCTCCTTCTTCATTGGCCAGGGCAAGCAGATCCGCCCCTCCTCATCCTCTTCTTCAGCCTCAGCCTCCTCCTCCTCTTACGCCCAGCCGTCCTCCTCCTCCTCCTCCTCCTCCTCCTCCTCCTCTTCCTCACAGTCTACCTCGGCCTGTATGTCCGCCCCTCGCCCACCTCGTATGAACGGCCTGTCAGCCAGTAATGGGAATCACGGAGCCCCCTTCCTGGTGCCGTACGGCCACGAGTCATCAGAGGAGTCTGACCAGGAGGGTGGCGCTCTAGAGAATGGCCTGGCCAAGCCTCATTTCAATGGGAGGAACGGAGGAACTGTCTATGGACCGGCCCCGCGACCCCAGCCGGCCATCAAGACCAACGGTGCCGGTGGGAGTGAGGCTGGGGTGCACCACAACAGTAACGGCATCTCCAAGACCAGCCAGAACGGTCACCAGAACGGACACCACAAAGTCAACGGCCTCAAACACCCTGACAAGGTAATTAGTCAAATAACATGCCAAAACGATAATATAGAATAGTTCCTCCCTGATAAGCTCTGGTTATCTGATATCGGGCCTTGGATAGGCTTGTTGTCTTGGTAATTGGCTGCTTGCAAGGACAAGAGAGCGACGTATTGTTGTTGAAATATTATTGCCAAGCATAATACTGCAGTATGTAATCATGTAATGTAAATATTCAATCATCAGTGCGCCCATTGATGTTTGTGTTTGCGGGCTGTTGCAGGTGTCTGGCAATGGTCATGGGATGTCGTCTAGTGTGGGTCCCAGCATAGCTAACGGTATGGAGTCTCATCACAGTCGGCCAAGGTGAGATAAACCTCATTTCACCAGGCACTGTGCGAATTTCAATGATTTGAAAGAAATTATGATATTGGGAATGTTATTGATATGCCTGTATGCTTTCTTTTTTTTTTTTTTTCTAGCAAAGAGGTATATAATACCCAGGCCACCCCTTCTCAGAGTCTGCATGGTGCAGTTAGTGAGGGTCGACTCTCCCTTACACTAGAGAACTCCGCCTCCACCCACGACAAAAGAGCTACACCTCACCCAGACCCCCTCCCTCACCACGCACCACCCTCTGCTGCTAGTTCTCCATCGCCAATGCCCACTGCCACCAAGAACACGTCGGATGTAGGAGCCAAGTCGCTAACCGACGCCCAGAAGGGAAACAGTTCCACTGCGCACCCCAACAACCTGGCGGCCTTATCCACCCAGCCGACACGCTCCCTCAGCAGCCCGGTCACCATTGCCTTCTCCAAGCCCCAGTCTGGCTCAGCCCCGGGGGCCTCTGAGGGCCCGGTAGCGCCACACAAGTCGAACAGAGGTGGGGACGACACCAGGGAGATCCAGAGAGGTGTCTCTGAGACCAACAGCCTGGCCACAGGGCCGGAGGGACGGGAAGAGGGCAGGGAGCCCCATCTGGGCAAGCCCGGCTCCAGAGATGGACGAGGGGACGCCGAGGAGAGACGCTCGTCCAGGGAGAGGGAGAAGGCACCCCCACGTGACCGGGAAAGGGAAAGGGAGAGGGACCGACTGTACTCTTCTGACAGGGACAAGGACCGAGACAGAGACAGGGATCGGTACCAACGGGACAGTAGCCGAGAACGGGATCGTGACACAGGTCGTTACCGTCACCGGCGAGACTACCACCGGGACCACCACCGGTCCTACAGAGACCGCTCGCCCAGCCGGGACCGGCACCACCGGGACTGGGAGGCGGAGCGGCGCTGGGAGAGGAACGTCCACCACCCCAGAGACAGGGACAGGGACAGGTGCCATCACCACTACCACCACTATCACCACCGATCCAGAGAAGAGAGGGAGAGGAGGGAGCACGGCTCCCACAGCTACGCCCACCGGGAGGAGCCCCCCGGCCGCTCGAGAGGGAGGGAGGAGGGCCGGGAGAGGGGCGAGGGTAAGGAAAGAGACCACCCCGCTAAGGAGGAGACCTCCTTGCCCGCTCTGACCTCCACCAAGGCCAAACATTCACCCCAGCGCCGGGCCCTCTCGCCAGCCGGACCATCCCTCAGCAGGGCAGAGCCAGAGAAAAGCCACGGGCCCCTGAGGGAAGACAGGGAAGAGAGCTCAGAGGAGCGCCTGGCCAAGAAACATAAGAAGAGTAAGAAGAAGAAGAAGTCCAAGGACAAAGAGAGACTCCGAGAGCACGGGTGAGCAGTGAGAGCTGAACGCAACATAGCGCCCTTTTAAATAGTTGTTAATCTTATACAAGTGATACTACTGTATTCATAAAAAGACAGTACACATCCGACGTGTAATACTAGTGTAGGCTACAGTACGTGGTTTTGACCTGATTGTGTCCTCTTTCTCTTCAGGAGCTCAGATGTGGACTCCCCTGACAGGGCCGCGGACGGCAGCTCCTCCAAACACAAGAAGAAGAAGAAAAAGAAGAGGAGGCACGATACGGAGGATGAGTCGGACAGGTCGGGGGGTGAGAGCCGCTCCACCCAGAGCTCAGAGGGGCACCGGGCCCCTCACTGTGACCCCTGTGGGCGCAGGGTGGGAAGCAGCGAGGAGAGGCAGAGCCGGAAGCGCCGTCACCATGGCGACGACCATGTCAACGACCACTCTCCTAATAAGCACCCCCGCACCGACCACGATGACTACCGCCCTCCTTCTGGTCATGCATCGCCAACAGCAGCCCACCACAGCGCACCACAGCCCCATCTCAATGGACACACAGGTTAAAATACAGCTTCATTTGGTTCAATAGTATGATAATAGATATTAATTGTGATATGAATGCAGTCAATATGTGACAGTACTTTTTTGTTACTTTTTCTCAGCTGACAACATTTGTTCATGATGATACTGATTGATAACTGATGATATCAAGAGCATGTACACACTCCACGCTGTCAAGAAGATCAGTATGTTGATGTCCACCCTTCATTCAGTTGCTGTGTTCCTGGATCACTTCCTGAGACTAATGTTTTTTTGTTTATCTTCTTGTGTAGGTAATGGCTTCGGTCGACCCAGTGGAGACTCCCACTGTAGTTCCTCCAATGGCCTATACACTGACATGAGACTCTGAGTCTCTCTTTATCCACAAGCTAACAGAACAATGTAAGTGTCCTTCCTTTACTACGACCTCTTCTCACCCAGAACATCTCTCTGCTTGACCATGCTGATCAATAATGTGTTTCAATTGTACTGTATATGCATGACTGGACTGTCACCTAACACCTCTCCCTCTCTCTCTCTCTCTCTCTCTCTCTTACAGACTTGGAATACTGTAAAAATCAATATTTTGGAAAAGTGAATTTCAACAGCAAAGGAATGAGATCCCAAATATTTGAACGTGGTGCTTAATCATTGGGAATATACTGTATTTTTACCATACAAAAATGTTTTAAAGATTCTAGATTCTCTTTTTTAACGCTTTGATTTTTTTTTTTTTTTTTTTTTTTTCTAAACTTCACTCTTCGGCAGTGAACACTGTCACTCAATGGACATTTATGATAAAGAATTAATATATACTTGTACAAACACAAAAGAAGAAAAGCCTGGAGCTTAAACATCTCAACCGCTGCTCAGTCGAAGACTCAGGACTTTGAACTTTGTTAAAATTAGACTTATTCTTTTCTTGAGGATCTGTCCACCTGGTAAAACTGAATAAGAAGAATGGAAGAAAAGACAAAAATATTTTTTTTTGTTGCCTATGAGATGAACTGTTTGACGTCAGTTGGCTGCGAGTTTATGATGTCACCATATCCACATATCTGTATGGAGTACTCAGCAAAATGGTTTTCTCTCTGTAAGAAAAAAACTAAACTGGAGGGAAATGTATATGGAGGCGTATTGTCTGGAAGAGAATAAGCTGGCCTGGGCCCTGGCTGTTGTGACTGTGTGTGCGCTGACACCACCACACCTACCCTGGACAGACTTGAGGACATTTCCAGCTCTTTTACTTTTTTACTTTTTCTCTCAATCCTAAGATTCTCTCTCTTTCTCTCAACCCTTTCACTGGAGAAGACAATATTTTTTTTCTCTGCATCCCTCTTTTCACACTCTCACTGAGACACCCTTTCTTTCTATCCTTTCTTTTAAACTCATTATTCAAGCATATAAAAAAAAAAAACATACAAAAAAATATATATATCATGTTATCACTTATGGCTGTGGACCTTTTTGTGTTTGCTTTTAAAAAATCCAGTTTGTTTTTTCTAGCGTCCATAAGAAAGAATACTGTGAATTTAATTTTGAACTGTACTATCAGTTATTTTTTATACATAAAAACAGTCCTGTATCAGGAATACCAATAGAGAATTGCTTTTTTGATGTTTCTGGTTTGTTTTAGACAATTCCCACAACTTTAATTTAGACCATGTTCTATGGACATAAGTCAGTGAAATGGGTATGGTTTGCTCTTTTTTTCTACGTAAAAAAATATGAGAACAGTTATGTTATACCTTTTAGTTCAACAATAGCATGTCAAATTTATACATTGTACAAGGTATATAAAAAGCCTTAAATACATTTGTTCATGTCAGAAATTGTAACCCTCACTTTGTTTACAAGCATTGTTTGTTGGAGTGAATGCTTATGATGGGGCATGTACACCAAGATGGGTAAAATGTCCGCCTTTCTACCAGATGGAGTAATTATATGGAAGCTACCCCTTTTGGTTAAATAATTTCCGTGTGAGTGATTGATATACTGAATTGAGTGTCACAGACACACTTTTTTTTTTGGAGGTCACAGAATGGTTGTTTGTTGTACCAGTTCTTGGATTCAGGGCTTATCATACACACACAGTGCAATGGCTTGGTCATTTTTGTAGGTTTTTCTAGTCATACAACGACAGGATGGGTTTAACATGGGAGCTAAATACTAATTTCTTATCCACACGACACAGTATTGAAATTCTAAAGCCAAAGACTAGTTTGGAGCCAGATTGGCCTTTAGTTGTCTATTCAGTCTTTATACAGTGCACACAGGAAGGTTGAACATCAAATTTTATTCAAAGTTCTCATTTATAACATTTCAGAGTCTGTAAGGCGTTGAGATTCAGTGTTGTAGAAACGTCCAGTATCTGTCTCACCGCAGGGCATTTTTAGATGCAGCCTTTGGTAAGGGTTTTCGTTTTACTGTCCCATGTAAAACTCAGTCGGTTTGGCTGTACATTACAACATTTTGAGGAGGTGTTTTTCCCCACATGCTCTATGAAGAGTCTAGGGTTTCTTCTGCTATGTAATCTGTAATGCTGACCTTGAAATGTGAACGGGTGTAGGCTATAGCCATAATGCTTTACATGCTACATAAACACACAATACAGAATACAAATGAACAATCTGTACATAATATACATGCTTAATGTAAAGGGCGGGGATGTTTTTGTAATTAGAGAAAATAAATATGTAAAAGAAGCAACCAATTATACCTTCAGTACATAAACTAGCTTTGAGTAACTTCTCACATTGATGACAGTTAATGTGTTCATATAGCTCTAAGTCAGACCACAGAAACCTCCTCACTGTCAGAACTCCTTCAAGAATTCCTTATGACCCGGCCACTCACTAGTGGGGTACCCACTCTTAGACACGGAGGAATGGAAAATAAAAATTCAACATTGTTGTTTGCATCACTGTCATTGTGGGGGATAAATCAGACCAGCTGATTCACAACTGTGGTTCTTTTTACTCTAAATTCCGACACAACAACATTTATGTTTGCAAACGACTGACATCAAAGGAGGTATGAGAGTGTCTGCAGATCCACAAGATATTAATTCATCAATCAGGTTGATTCTCTACATTGAGTCCTTTCAGAGAGAGACAGGGTCACGTGACACAAGTGAGTTGATATATCTAGAGTTAAAGACCGAGATAAATCTAGAGGTCTCTCCACACAACATGTGTTATAATCAGAATATATGCATGTTGATGTATTGTTAGCCAGCATCATTTTGGTGAGCCCCATTTAAGAGTAAGTTCTCCATTTACCCACTAGAGGGCGATGTGGTAATAGCTACGGCTTTTGTCACCAATGCTCTCTGCAACAGAGTCTGCTTCGATGGCTGGGAAAATGTCCAGTTGTGTGTATAGGGATGTGTACTCACACACGCACATTTGTCATCCCCTGTCAGAAACTATTCTGTCATACATACTGCACTGTCCTTGAAGTCATTTGTTGACCATTACTGTTTCCTTTGACCATACACACACTGTAGTTTCTATTTCTACACAATTTATAGAATTTACAGTTGTGCATAAACAAATACAATTTACCCAAAAACAAACTGCAGAGGGAAAAACTACAGCACACTGGATGACCAAGATGAAAAGACTGTTGCCCACTCAAGTCTCTTTTGTCCATTGTGATGATCCAGCATGGAGAGGAGGTGTTGCATCCAAGTGGACTCCCCATTGCATCTTGATTTCTTGTTGTGGTCCCTCCACTCCTGCCTCCCGTTCCCCAGGCTGAGAGTGATGGCCCCCATGGACAGACGGGGGAGGGCTTTGCTGGTGACACTGGTGGGGTTGATGTGGCTGGCCCTCACTTCTTATTGGCTATCCTCCTCTTCCTCGTGGCGAGCATGTCATAGAAAGGATCTCTGCTGATGCTAGCTCTGTGGAAGGAGGGAGGAGAGAGGAGGGATGGATTAAGAGACATGAAATATTCATCACTAATGTTGTTGGGTTTTTTTAACACAAAAGGACATGAACTAGAGTGATTGTTATTTATGCTGAATATACCTTCACTCAATTTCCATTATGATGTTTCACAAAGCTTTATCATACTATGTCAAATTCAAGTTCATATTCTCATACGTTGCAACTCTTGAGACTTGTTCATAGTCACACCTTGTTCAAGATTAAACAATTTAACAAAGAAAACAAGCCTCCTTGGTTTCATATTTGTTCACCTATAGCCTACATTGTGAAGGAATGTCCCACAGCAACAGAGCTGACGATGAACGCTCTTTCTTGACGAACTGAGCTTGTTCTAAAGCACGTATGAGCAGACTGTCTGTACACCCCCATATTCCCTAGGAGAATTGAGAGGAGCAGCGAAGGTCTATCATTACTGTGAGAAAGCCTCATGTTCTGTTGGAGGGGGGCTGTGTTCTCACACACACACACACTCACACTCACACTCACACTCACACTCACACTCACACTCACACTCACACTCACACACTCACACTCACACTCACTCACACACTCACACACTCACACACTCACACACACACACTCCTATGGGACGGTAATAAGGCTGAGTAATATGCTGCTGCTTTCCCGGCAGCAGGAACACAGGACATGCTGAGATGGCTGTTCCTCCACAAACAGCCTGTCTGTGTGTGTGTGTGTGTGTGTGTGTGTGTGTGTGTGTGTGTGCGCCTGCATGCTGACTACAGTGGGGACATCCACAATTATAGACTACTGAGTCAGGGGACAGAAATTCCTCAACAAACTGTGTGTGTGTGTGTGTGTGTGTGTGTGTGTGTGTGTGTGTGTGCTCTGATGCTGACCACAGGAGAGACTACCACCACCCCTACAGCTGAGTCAGGGGACAGAGACTTAGTAAGCATCGGCTGGGGCATACAAAGTACACAGTCCCACAGCTAGACAAACACAGTGAAGAGAGGGGTTTTTTAAGCTATGTTTTTTTAGAGCTAGTATTCACTAGAATTCATACATTAGTGGTACCTATTTATCCACTCTCATCTTAAAGATACAAACTGTAAATCTCTAAATCTCCTCCAACTGACTGTATCAAGTTATTCGAAGTGGCAAAGGAAACATATTATCAAGTCTCCTTTCACATCTTGTTATCTGTACATGATGCAGCCACATTCAAACAAGATTTCTAGCAGGGTTATACAGACAGCAGCAGATGCATCCTTCTCACTTTAATGGAAACACATCTGTCAATGCTAATGGAATTCCTATATCCTTATGCATGAAATTACAGCCATATACCGTAATATGATTTTGTCCCCCAATATTGATCAGTGAATTATCCAGAGAAGCCAAGCAGAGTGGATGCTAACCAGAGCTTTGGTCAATTACTCTCTTGGTCCAATTTTCTAGAGCACTTATGATTTTTCCTCTCCTTAACAAGACAGCATTTGGGTATGATAAATAGTGGGCAGAATGGGTGAAAACATACAGAGAAATCAATTCTGAGCATCAGACAGAGAGAGAGTAAGTGTGTGTGTGTGTGTGTGTGTGTGTGTGTGTGTGTGTGTGTCTGTATCTGTGCGGGTGTGTCTGTATCTGTGCGGGTATGTTCTGTCTCTGCTGTCTTGAATAATCAACAGTGCCTTATCAAACGGAAACCCATTTAATCTCCAGAGAGCTCAGATCAGCTCAGAGTCCACAGTCTTATCTGTCAAACAGTGTGAGAAAGTGAGTCTCTCAGTCATGTGTGTGTGTGTGTGTGTGTGTGCATGCGTGTGTGTGCGTGTGTGTGTATGTGCGCGTGCCTGTGTGTGTTTGTCTGTGTGTGTGTGAAGCCTTCACAGTCAAGGTCATACAGGAGAAGTTCACAAATGGGAACACAGGGGTGGAGTGAAATCTGAGTGGAGTATGAGAGAGAGGACATGGAGGAGGAGCCTGTATTGGGTTCTTACTTGATGGATTTGATCCACTCCTCCTTCTCCTCAGGCGTGGGCGCTGATATCCTGTACACCAGATGGTTGCCCTCGACAACCCGCCCGTCCGCCTCAGTCTTGCAGGCCTTGATCAGCTGACCCTTGTGGCCTTTGTGGTTGGGGTTGTATAGCTCAAAACAGTTCTGGAGGGGGGGTTACAGCAGTTACCATGGTTAACGTCATCACAATGTTTCTGACTGTATCCCCAAAAAAATGTAAGTCTCACAAAAAAAGTGTTACATGAAAGGGAGAGAGAGAAAGGAGTCAGAGAAAAGAGATAGCAGAGCTGTTGGTGTGAAACAACAGAGAGGGAGTGGTGGGAAAGTGAGAGAGGAGAGATGAAGAGAGAGAAAGAGAGTAGAGTTGAAGAGAGAGAGAGAGAGAGAGAGAGTAGAGTTGAAGAGAGAGTAGAGTTGAAGAGAGAGAGAGAGACAGAGAGAGACAGAGAGAGAGAGAGAGAGAGAGAGAGAGAGACAGAGAGAGAGAGAGAGAGAGTAGAGTTGAAGAGAGAGAGAGAGAGTAGAGTTGAAGAGAGAGAGAGGAGAGAGAGAGAGACAGAGAGAGTAGAGTTGAAGAGAGAGTAGAGTTGAAGAGAGAGAGAGAGAGAGAGAGAGAGACAGAGAGAGTAGAGTTGAAGAGAGAGTAGAGTTGAAGAGAGAGAGAGAGAGAGAGAGAGAGACAGAGAGAGACAGAGAGAGAGAGAGAGAGAGAGAGAGAGAGAGAGCGTAGAGAAGAGTAAAGTAAGAGTAGAGAAGTGAAGAGGAGTAATGAGAGGAGTAGGATAGTTGAGGTGCTTACAGGTTTCCTGGGCTCGTCCACCTCTCTGATACTGAGGTTCTCCAGTGGAATGATCCCACGAGGCTCCTTATCCTGCAGAAACACAGAACATTCAACATATTCAATATGCAGCATATAATAATCTACATAATGCAATTGTTCCCATATATAAACATTTACTTTGAAACAACAGCTTGAAACGATATCAACAGCCAGTGGATAAAACAAGCATCTATGATGATCATGAAAGCCCAACTACCCCACTACACACTTACAGTAGAGGTTGCTATTCATGGAGGTCACACAGACTGCAGTACCAATGGGAGAGGTAACCCGATCCTACAGTGGGCTGCTATTGTGTCTGCATGGGGGGCCAGGCCAGCAGTCTGGGGGCTGAGACCTTGAGGAATAGCCCCCTGCATTCTCCAGTCTTACTCTTAATGAGTGAACAACACAGCAGGGGGGGGTGGGGGGGGGGGGGGGGGGGGGCGCCGCCGCCTGGTGACTGGGGGCTCAGCCTTGGGGTTGAGGGGGTGTGTGGCTAGGGTCTCAGCAGTTGCATTTGGGAATGGGGGGGGAGGGTCTGTATGTGTGTGTGTGTGCATGTATGTGCATGCATGCATGCATGTGTGAGTTAGCCGTGAAGAGGGGGGTCTGGGGTCTGTGAGCTTTTCAGTTGGAGGGCTGGGCTCTTAGTAGTGGGGGTAGGGGTATGGGGGAGGGGTGGGCTTAGCCCTGCCAGATGTGTTGTAGTCAGACCTCCCAGAGGTTTCCCATGCATCGTGTTAATTGCTGGATGGGGGTTCATTTAGGTCAAAGGGATGCATCTGTTAAAGACTGGGTTATAGCTGTGGGTCCAGACAAAGACCGTGCTCTCTCTGTCTCCATGTTTGTCTGTCTCTCTCTATCTGTGTGTGTGTGTGTGTGTGTGTGTGTGTGTGTGGCTGTTTGTCTGTCTGTCCTTCAGTCAGTCTACCCCCTTTTGTCACTCCTCCTCTCGGTATACAAAGACAGTTCTCTGAAGCTCTCCCACAGCAACGACAGCAACACTTGACTTACTGTTGTGTACTCAAAGTAATACAGGCAGTTGTCCGTCAATATGAACCACCTTCTCTTCCAGGTCTTAACTCGTCCACCTGTAGAGAGAGATAACAACATCTTGGTTAACAACGAAATAACAACCTCACGGCGAGCACAGGAAATGGCAAAGCCATGCGGAGCTCTATCCTAAGCCAATGGGGTGATGCTGTTTGTCTTTCCTACAGACAGGCCAGCCGACCCAGCCCTCAGGAGTCTCCCTCCACGTGCCACATCTGCTCCTGATAATCAGTCCACCCATTAAGCTGATTCAATCAGGGGTTGAATATTCCCTCCAGCCTCCCCTCCCCCTCCCCCTCCCGAGAGAGGCCTTCGGAAGTAAGGAGCTATTCCTTGTGAAAACAGTCAAATGTGGGTTCAATTTGGGAAGAAATCCCAGAAATGCAGCCTTTCACGTGTGACAGCATGGGTTTGTTCAGACCAGAACATAGTCAGGGGTGGTAAGTCATTCAGAGGGAGTACTCGGCCCACTGCATTAAAAAGACACATTTCTTATTCCAGAACAGTACAACCAAAGTAGAGTTGTTCAAGCATTTGCTGCAATGAGTTGTTTACCCCAGAGAGGGGTGAGGAGCTGAATGAACAACTAGATGCAAGATTTCACAGGTTGCATTTTGCAATTTTTCATCTTAATAATAAATCTCCTTAGGATATGTAGTTCCTGTAACTCTCCTTGAGTAGAGTTGAAGCTCCGTCAGCAGATAAATAGATTATGCTCACAGTTGTCCAGATTATCCGGATTATTCAAGACAGTTAATTAAACCACAATGATGCAAGCAGCCAATAATCCATGTAATTACATCTAATACATTGGATGAATGTGTAGTGTGCAACTGAGGCTATCGAACAACGTATTGTCTTCACATTGTTAGAAGATGCTGACATTTTAGAACTTGCATATGGAAGCCCCTTACTGTAATAATTAATATGCATCTGAGCACAGATGTCAGGCTAGCAGTCAGTCTGTCAGTCAGAGCAGGCCCATGCAGGGATAACTGGGTTTCTGCTGTTGAGATAGCTCTGTTCTAATGCCACCACATAGCCCACCCCAGACAGCATGATCGGTCATATGTTTCCCTGCATATCAACACATGACACTTATTTATGCATTTATGCTGCTGTACAGCTATCTGTGTTTGTAGGCCGTGGCCGTAGTTTGATAAGTAAGTCACTGTGGATAAGGGCGTCTGCTGAACTAAAAGCAAATGTAAATCTGTGGTGTGAACGCTAAAAGAGGTGTGCTGTAGTTCCTTGTCCGCGGTTGGTCGGTGGATTCTGGCACAGTGAGTTCTAGCAGAGCGAGCAAGGCCGTACACACAGGGACAGAGTGGAGCTCCAGCCTTGGTGCAGTCAGTTACACTTAACTACTTGACAGGCCAGCGTAATGACTCATTTAACAACCTCGTAAAAAGCACATCATTCCTCCATTCTGGGCAGCTCCAATGGGGCTAAAATTAGCATGTAATGCACAAGGGGAAAACTGGACCTAAAATGATTTGGCAAGCGTAACCAGTGGGATGGAAAGAGAGGGGGATCCCAAGTGGGAGAGGAGGAAGCAGCAGGAGAATCAGCAGGAGGTTTTCAGGCCTTCAGGGGAAGGGCAGCAAAATTAAGCCTTCAGTTCACCCACTAGATCAGCGCATTCACATTCTCGCAGCGCAAACCTAGCGCCTAAATGGAAGCAAAGCACCCGTTCTCTAACAGCCAGATAGCATGTCTTCTTGACTAAATAAACATGAGCTGTGTGACATAAGAGTGCCAATCTCAAATGCCACCCAGTGCTTTGCTCTGGGCAGATGTAATGTAGTGCCCTAAATGGAGAACAGGGTGCCGTTTGAGATGCACAAGACACATAGCACACATAGTCGCATGAGGAATGTCATCCGACGTAAAAAAAAAAATAAAGATCAGAGAAGCCATTCAAGTGCAGCTATCGAGGCAGATAACCCCTTCACCCTAACTACCATAACTCTCTGACACTGCTCCACAAATGTCTATGTAACAAACAAGCAATTAAATGGAGGGCGAAAGCAAGATAGCTAAGCTAAGCCCTGCTTAGTAAGATAAGAGTTAACAGCCCATGTTGGCATGGGACGTAAGGATGAGGTGAAGCAAAGGTGGGGGCAGCGAAGGAGGTTAGGGCTGGGGCGGAGGAGGGGTACCTACCTCCTAGAGCAGAGTAAGTAGAAACAGCCAGTCACAGTACAGAACAGAAAGGTGAGAGGTGAGAGGTCAAAGTGTGTGAGGAATAAAAAACAAGAGGGCACGTTTACAAAAAAATCCACCAATCACAAAAGACACAGCCAGCACATAAAACAACACAGTAGAGAAAGGAAATGCATATTCACAGACCATGCTTAGGGTGAAAGAGAAGGACAAGACTGTGCAGAAACACAACACATGACACACAAACACAACATGTGTGGTCCTCTGTGGCTCAGTTGGTAGAGCATGGCGCTAACAACTTTTAGGTTGTGGGTTTGATTCCTGCTGGGACCATATATACTGAAATGTATGCACTCACTGCAATGTAAGTCGCTTTGGATAAAAGTGTCAGCTAAATGGCATATATTATTATATAGTACATGACAAGGACAAATCAAGAGTGCTTCTACATTGCTAACATCATTTGATCATATCCTGAGGTCATATCCATCTACCCTGAAACTATTGAATGACAGATATTCATCAATGTTTTGGTGCACAAAGATGGTTCCAGCCCATTTTTCACTCACCTAGCTTCAGTAGCCATCCTTCTCTGTCAGGGTTGAAGAATGTGTGTGTCAAATCATTTCCGTCATCCTCTGGGATTTTAAAAGGCTCGTTTTTGATGCTGTCATATAAATTCTGTAGAAGACAAAACCAAAAAATATGTTGAGTCACCCCCCCCAAAAAAATAAAAATGTTGCTTAAAAGTTGATGGAGACAAGGAGATGAAGAAAGGAGGTTATCTGAGACAATCAGGACACAAACCCCGGGGGGCGGGGGGCGCAGGTCTTACCCTGAGCAGCTCCTCTGGAAGGTCCCCCCCCTCGTTGATGCCCCTGTTCATGGAGATGAAGCGCTCCACGGGGGGCTTGTCTCGGACGTTGGGGTTGTGCAGGCTGGTGTTCAGCATGATGATGGCGAAGGACAGGACGTAGCAGGTGTCTGCAGAGCACGGAGGGAACAGATACGGTAAATGAATACTCCCTTCAGGGACAATACTAATATCTCAATGCCTTTCGCTGAGTTTTACCAAGGAACGACACAAGTGACTGACCTGTGTCATACCAAGTATAAAATAACATAAATAGGAATATGAAGCTGTTTCGATCTCTGAACATCCTTCTCCTTTTAGAGGTGTAACAATTAATCCCTGACACTGGTATATTGAGTTAATGGATCAATGGGCACGGAAGCCCTGAGACAGGAGAGCTTTTCAGGAAAAACCTGAAAAAACAGAGTCTATCCCAGTGTTAGTGTATTAATGCCGTGGCCATGTCACACACTAGTCCTTGTCTGTAAATTAATCATCCCACTCTGTCTGCTCCTGACACACTTCTGTCCATGGTGGTAGATGGTATTGTCTGCTGGACTACAGAGCCCCCCAATGTTCCTCTGGTACTGTTCAACCCTGAACACAGCAGATTGTCTGCTCTGCTCAGAGGAGAGTTCTCTGTACAATGCACTGATTCACTGATTCACATGTTTTTTCTTTCGGTTTTCCTGTTACTTGTTTATTGTCTGGCTGTTGTTTTTATTCTGCTGTAAACAAATTGCACAGCAACGGAACAATAACTTTTTTTTTTCCTGAATCTGAATGACTCACAGTCCACAGTCTAATGCTGGTAACACTTTACCTTAAGCTCACAGCTTACATTATTTGGCGAGCACCAAGTGGTTATCGAACAATCTGGACTAATGAGCTATACCTGCTTGTTAATGGTTTATAAAATATTCATAAACAAATGATTACTAGATTATAAACTAGTTCTAAATAATTTCTAAACCTTTTATAATGAGCCCTTTATAAGTAAATTGCTGTGGATTGCATAGGGTTAAGATGTTTCCTCCAATATCACCTGAGTAATGCATGTTTATATATCTATATCTATCTATCTATCTATATATATATATATATATATATATATATATACAGTACCAGTCAAAAGTTTGGACACACCTTGCCAAGAGTGTGCAAAGCTGTCATCCAAAGCAAAAGGTGGCTACTTTGAAGAATCTAAAATATAAAACATATTCTGGTTTGTTTAACACTTTTTTGTTTACTACATAATTCCATATGTGTTCCTCCATAGTTTTGATGTCTTCAATATTAATCTACAATGTAGAAAATAATTTAAAAAAAATAAAGAAAAACCATTGAATGAGAAGGTGTGTCCAAACATTTGACATATATATACATATATATATATATATATATATATATATATATATATATATATATATATATATATATATATATATGTAATCTGTGTGTGTGTGTTTGTGGGTTGTTTGAGGAGGTTGGAAGCCGGGCAAAGGAAGAACTTCTATTTGAACAAAAAGACAAATATTAAGTACCATTCTACTCTGTAAGAAGGGGTAACTGTCTTACCTGTGGACTGAAAGACCCCTGGGTTGCACCCGCAGTACCGCGACGCAAAGGCCTCCATCATACGGTCGATCTTCTGGGCCTCGCCAGGCAGACGGAAACTCCACAGGAACTGCCTACAACGGAGAGGAAGAGACAGGGGATCTGATGATGACACACTATGATAGAGCCAGAGATTTATTTCGGCAATTAATGACAGTCGGGTAGCTGAACATGTTATTCTTTAATACAGAAAGTACAGTATCAGTTCCAAATAAGTAAACATATCTGCCATTGATTATTTGCACAGATAGCACAAAACTTTTCAGTATTGACTATTGAGTGTACTATCTTGAGTCAATCCATATTTGATATAGACATAAACATCTCCATCAGTTACAAAGTATATAACCACCAGCTTCAGGTTTCAGGCCTGGCAGATGAGTTAACCATGCTGCTCACCTTAAGGCTTGGACGAGGTTGAGGTCCGCAAACTCATGAAGCTCCACAAAAGCCTGGAGCACCTTGAGGTTAAAGTCATCTCTGGAGAAAGAGAAGGAACGGTATTCCCATCAGGAAAATGTTTTTTCACTCTAATTTTTTCAAAGGAATGGTAATATCATCAAGGGAATATAAAAATGTCCTGGAGAAATGGAATAGCTCAGCTGCACACAGTTTGAGCCCGGAGCAGGAAAACATTATTTCCTATAGTGAATGTATTTTCCAAGCAGATGCCTTTTTCTTGGAATTCCAGAAATGTTTTCGGCCTTCATTGATATACAAAGCAGCACTGCAACGTCTGGAAGCAATCTTAACAGCTGGCCTATTGAAATGTATCCCAATACCTCGAGGTGTTCAGCTATTGAAACTTGGCATGGTCAACAGTGGATTTGATTGATGAAAACTAAATCCACACTGAGCCTTTTGTGAGAAGGACTCATTTGACCACTATGGGGGTGTTTGAGAGAAAGTCAACATCATCTCTGAAGCCCCCTGGTCTGCTGGCCTTTGATGTTGTTTATTTAACATTTAATTCAATGTTCTTGAGCCTGAACACTGATTGTATGATGTATCATTCATGAACTTCAGACAGCCACCCTTCCAGGAAATGTATCTACAGTATAATGGAATCCAAGTACAAAACAGTTTCATGTGTTTATTTAAGACTCACCCACTCTTTCGCTCTCTCCCTCTGTCTGTCCTCTCTCTCTTTCCCCCCTCTCTTTCTCCATTAAGGCTGTAATTACACTGCGTGTAATGATAGGTTCTAGTCCCTTGCATAAACTCAATTAGTGCTAATTGCTAAGTATAGCCATTCCACCTATGTTTAATTCCATTGAGTGGGTTGGCTCTTTGATGATTCCCTTTGAATTAGAGCCTGGAACTGAAGGACAGGCTCACTGATTTACCCTCCAGACTTATAATATTGATGACTGACTCCCACGTCTGTTTCACACATCCATCTCAATACAGAGTGGCCATTTCTGAATTTCTCATCTTTTTCATATGATTTCACTTCCTCCTCTTTTCTTCAGATATCATCATCTTTATTTAAGCTGTCGTGTGTAGTCACAAGACCCCTCTCCTCTGTTATCTGACGGTGTCTGCTATGAGTTATAGGGAACCAGAGCTTATTGCTATTCAGGTGTCTATGTGGGTGGCATTGAGGAGACACCCACGTTGCCACGGTGATTTCTATTCTGAGGGAACTGGTGGCCACTTTCATTGATAAATCCAGACCATCATTTCCTGTGGAGATGGCCTCAGAATCAGGGAACATTCTAATCACACACCACACATAAATCTCAGTCAGGGCTCAGGAGCAGGGCAGCAGGGAAAACTGTTTCTCTACTCTGATAGATGGCCTGGCTTACCGCTCCCCTAAGTAGTCTCCGATGGCGGTTTTGTTCAGACCCTCGCCCTTGTAGAGGAACTGAGAGACGTCTTCTGGAGTGTGCTGCAAAAGGTCATTCTCCAGGAGAAACTGGATCCCCTGAAATACAAGACAGGGCTGTTTATCTCAATCAAGGGCAAATAATTCAAACAGCACAATATTTCATTTGAGTGTCTTGCTTGTCACACAGCCCCCAAAAGTTGAAATGAAAGACTGAAGAGGCCTTACATATATATATATATATATATATATATATATATATATATATATATATATGAATTTAAAACAAAATGTACCTTTTTAGGATCCATGTTGAACTTTTTCCTCCCCATGGCAATCTGTTTATTTCTCTGTGATGATTTGCTATATACAACATGAAAGGAAAACAATTTAAAATGTGAGGGTTCATCTTCAATACAACCAAGCCTTTTCCTTGCCTTCCTTCGCTATCTAAAGGTGGTATAACAGCCATGGCTCAGAAACATGTCGATCAGGGGAGGCTAGTGGAGGTAGAAATCGGAGGACAGGCTCATTGTAATGCATGGAACGGAATGAGGAATGGTATCAAAGATGGCAGTGCTGTATAGATCTAGCCAGAATCTAATTAGCCTAAATCCTGCAGGCAGACGGCAGACATATTGTACAGAGATACAGACACCCTAATACAGTGTTCTAATGAAGATGGGTAACAGGGCAGGCCCATTCTGAAGTGTGATGGAGGCTGAAGTGTGATGGAGGAGAAGGTAAATCATAGTACATCGACTATGATTAATTTACAGAACAGGCCATTGTCTGCTGTTTGAGAAGTGAAATACAGAAGTCTGTGTGACAGGGTAGTACACGTGTACATGTACACTCTCTCACGTGATGTCCGATAAACGCCGTGGGACCGCTCACTCACCTCTCTCCTACACACGTTAGCTGTTCAATTTCAGTCATGACTTCAGCTATCTCAAACTTCAAACGCTGGGAGGGAAGGAAGGGAGAAGCATGATTAGAATGGGGCTTTATTGAGAGAATAGCGTTAAAGAGAATCAGCAGCACAGCTCTAGAGCATACACACTCACGTCACACTGAGGGAACACAGACCCAGGCCGAGGGTTGGTGTGTGTGTGTGTGTGTGTGTGTGTGTGTGTGTGTGTGTGTGTGTGTATGTGTGTGCGTGCGCATGTGTGTGCGTGTGTGTGTGTGTGTAAACAGTGTGAACAGAAAGAGGGAACTCTCAGTTCGCATTATTTACAGAACTTTATGCTGCATAATGTTACCGTAACAACCTCAGTGCATAGGATAAAAGAGGCGCATCAAAATGAAGCAGCGGAAGCACGTCACAAACACAATGCACCAAGGCATCGCCAGCTACCAGGCCGAGGCAGGAGGTTCAGATACGCACCTCAATATCATCCAGCAGCTCTCTCTTCCTCCGGCGTATGTTCGACAGCTCGTCCCTCTCCTCCAGCGAGAGATCCTCAGGTACTGAAAGAGATGACAGCGAGAACATCAGCCATGAATCGTGTTGCTGTGTGATCTCACGAGCTGTGCCACTATGACTCTTCTTTCACCCGGTTTAGATTGAGAAACACACTTCAAAGCTGAAACACTCCTCTTAATTAAGAGGGGGAAAAAGTGCAAAGGGTCTTAATTATTCAGCACGAAAGTGTTTTTTCCCCCTTGTTTTGCTCAAAGGAATATTCTATTAATAAAACCAATCCAGATTAGGTTTCCTTTCATTAAAGGCGAATTTGGTAAATGAACACAACCTTCGCCCTCGATTCACAGCCCTGGGGCTTAGAGCCGGGGTGAAATGAACACAAGCGCAGTGCGCTCTCGTTTCCTCTGTGGAACCACCAGAGAGGGCTTCTGTGATCCGGCTTCATTAACCAGGCTAAGAGGCAGATACACCCGCCAAATCTCTTAATAGAGCAGGGAAATTACAAGTCTAATATCACAGTCACAGCTCTGCACATATAAGCTGGACATATACAGACACTTTAGTTCTCTTATACAGAAGGGAAGCCGTGCCAATTAAAACTGAATAAGGAAGCCAGGCTCAAGAGGGTCCAGCACTAATTTGGCAGCTGGCAACTAAGTTGGTATGAGAGGGGCGGTCAGGGGGCCAGTATTGATAGGGACGGTTTTGAGACTAACAATGAAGCCTGTTATATGTATAGAGAGGACTTGTACATGTAATAACCCAGTTATGTAATCCTGTGGTCACACCAGGTCTGTGCTGGGGTCAGGCACTAGGGCAGGCAGTTCAAGGATTTCCTCCTGGTCCACAGTGTCCTTTCTGACAATAGAAGGGATGTGGACCACAATGTTACTGACTGGGGTTCAACACAAAAATAAAGACATTAATTAGTACAGCTAACCTCAGGATCCCTTTCTCTGCTTACGCAACCTAATTGTAAATGTTGTTGGCATGAAAAAGCAGTTTGTACATTTGAAAAGTTTCTCTTGTACAGAAGTAAAGTAAGTTCATGATGTTATCTTTGATATGTCAAATTAGTGAACAGTTCTTATTTCAACCTTCTATTTCTGAGAACTATTTTCTGCTTTTCATGAGGATATCTTGAATCTATTTCCCAGAAAACCACGCCAGTCTATTTCTGTCATAACGCGTTATACAGAAGATAAGAGTATTGCTTTTTACAGACGTATTTGCAGTTCAGACGTATTTTCGTAATTTGCTTATTGGATGCCATTCTGCTAAGAAGGACTGTAGCTCTGGTTTTCTACAGCCTGAGGTTGTATGCGGCCGAGCTAATGGGAACATCCAGATAGACTCATCTGGTTGATCAAGATCTGATTCATCATAGATCTAATGAGAAGTGGTGTGTGCCCTCTTCTGATGCCTGCATAACATCTGCTCTGAACTCTACCCTATAAAAACAGAGCTCCAGAAACCAGACCTATACATCTAGGACTCGAGCAGGTGACAGGTAGAGAGGGCTAGAATTAGTCCTAATGGGACACATCTGGTCCAGTGTTAGTGGACATTAAAAAGGAACAGGGGGTCCACAAATTAGATTGCAAACACATCCCCCCCCTGCGGACCCCTCTGACTCATCCAGGAAATGAGTTTCATGTCTCCAGTCCGCAGACGGAGATAGAGTCCTATGTGAGATAAACAGGGAGCAGAGCCGCTGACGTCAGCCATGTTGGATCTGACCAAACAGATGCCCCCTCTGATAAGTCTCTATTCACAGGTTATCTTTAGTATGAGTGGATGTACAGGCTCTACAGTGCTGTCTGCTAATAATGATGGCTTAGTTGGCGTGAGCATGGCTTTGATTCCAACATGGGCCCAAAATAGGTCACTGAATATTTACGCCTTGGATAATCATATATTTTCATATAAAGTATAATTCAAGAGGTTATTTACCCCCATAAATCTCTCAAATATGTAAGCAACATATTATGTTAATCTGATTTAAAGCATTGAGAATTGCAATAGAGTGCCACTAACTGAGCTTGAAATTCACTGAATCAAGGCACCCTGGGTTGAGTGTGTGCACAGCCTGGTGCAGGGGGTTTAAACCCAAACATGTGCACCACAGAACTGAGGCTCCAGTCATTTCCCCCCCAAAACAAATCCTCAAATCTCCTTTTAGGACTAAATCCCTGCACGGTCCTCACACCCAAAACTACCAACTGTTCAAGCCTCCAACTGCAACTAGACTGTTTACACACACACACACACACACACACACACACACACACACAGGCATACATATACACACAGGCATGTGTGCTACACACACACACACACACACACACACACACACACACACACACACACACACACACACACACACACACACACACACACACACACACACACACATACTCACACATACTCACACATACTCACACATACTCACACATACTCACACACACACAGAAGACTGTAGCAGTGCTGTTTGGTGAGAACTAATTCCGAGGGAATTTAACCACAGGTAGATGTCGAGGAGAAAGATGAGCAACAGGTCAAAAGCATGGGTATCTCAACTGAGGAATTTTGTAAAACATATCCTTGCTTATAACAAAAACTCAAACAAATAGTGATGGTTTGCTTGTAAGCACTCGTATCGAAAAAAATGAATGTCCACTTCTCCAGCCATTGTTGGACTGGCCAGAGAAAATCCTATTTCAGGCCGAGTGTGTGACCCTGCTTCACTAAAAACCCCATTCATTCCAGTTTGGCCAGCGCAGTAGAGTGGGTCTTAGAGCAACGAATCTCATGAATTCCCGTGCTCACTTAGATGGGCCAACTTCTTGGTTTAAAATCTGGTGATCGCCGCGGGTTCTTTTAGTTTCCCCATAGTCTGTTAATGCTGCAGCATGAACAGAGATAACTCTCTCACCCCAATCACTCAGTCACTGAGAGACACAGGCAGTCACTGAGAGCCCTGCCTCTGGCTCTAACCCCTAATCTGGCGCCTGCTGCCCCCAATCCCTCTAACTGTATCCCACACGGTCCTCTTTTACATGCAACACACACACACACACACACACACACACACACACACACACACACACACACACACACACACACGCAACACACACAAACAGGCACACACACACACACACACACGTGCGTGCGCGCCACGTGCTGCCAGCTGGTTTTAATCTCGACAACATCCCCCCACAGCTCTTAAACCCAATCTGGCTATGGGACTACGAAGTGTGATGTACAGTATACAGTATCACACAGATGTTCCCACTGTCCAGCCACTCTCTCCTCTAACCTACTTTGGCACAGCAGTGAGTGACAACATGGAGCAGCAGCAGCAGCAGCAGCTGCTGTATTCTGGTTTAGTTATCTGGAGATGTGTCCTGGCAGTTTGTCAAGACGGCAGAATGTAGGGAATGATTAGTAGGGCACTGTTAGAGTCAGAGGTTATGAGTATGCGTGTGTGTGTGTGTGTGTGTGTGTGTGTGTGTGTGTTTATTCGTCTAAGATCCCTATTCCATTAGGTTCCGGTAATATCTCATGTCCTCGTGTGAGAGTGAATATTTTGGGGGTAATATCTTGAGTCTTAACTACCACTGTAGGTCAAGAGAAATCCATGACTGGGTTAAACTGACATACACTGATTGCTGTGGTTAATCTGCTGTTTTGGAGAGGGACCCCTGCTAAGAAGGGGTCCGGGTGGTCTGTACTGTACATGCTGTCCTTATACCTAACATCTGCCCAGTATCATTACTGTGACAATATTTGATTTGATGTGCTTCTCAGCAAGGTCAATATTCATTGTCATATGCCCGGGCCAAAGCATCCATAATCTGCAGATTTGATAAACCTTGGAATGAGATTGATGCTGTTTCTGGCACCCACTTATAATCAGAGGCTCTGCTGTGAAGAAGCCCCATGCCTCGCTGTTCTTGCCTGGAGGTCCTGGATGTTAATAGTTGTCTGCCTGGAACAACACTATCTTTGGCTGACTGACTTGAACCATCACAGACTAGACTAGACAAGAGAGACTTTTCCAGCTCGTTCACAGTGATGGAAAGTCAGCAAAGTTGACTGAAGTCTGTATGCTGTGTAGATGTGTTGTATTGTGTGTACTGCAGCTCTGCGCAGGGCTTCTCATTCAGACTGGCTGCTCATGCTGAGGAGGTGAGAACGAGAACATGAGGCATGTTGTCCAGTTCTACATTCTTCTCACCACAGGGCCGAGAGCTGCAGAGACCAGCCACTTACCAAGCCTGGCCAAGAAACACAACCACTGTAGCCTCAAGCTTCTCAGTGTCCCCTTAATGCTTGTGTAGTTGGTCAGGATCTGCTTTCATTTAGTTCTCCTTCTATTGAACATTAGGTGCATATTATTCAAGGGAAGTATAGTCTCTCTCTCTCTCTCTCTCTCTCTTTCATTTTCTCTCTCTCTCCCCTTCTCTTTCCTCCCCTCTCTCTGCCCCACTGCATCTCTTTCTTTCACTCTCTGTCTGCTGTACGTATCTTCCTCTTTCCCTCCCACAGAACTCCCTGTCTCATTCTTCTTTGTTTAATAACTCAGAAACAATGTATAACAACTGCATCTGAAACAACAGAAATGTACTCTGGAATGGACTGGAGGGCAGTCATACGACAACAGTGCTACCCCCCCCCCCCGCCCCCATCCCCAACATTCCCCATAATCAATCCCATATGCAGTGTTTCCCTCCAGACTCCACAAAGCCGCGGTCCTTCTCAATCCCTCCTGAAGACAGGCCAAGTCTGTCAGTCATGCTCTGGCCCTGCAGCAGTGTCTCTAATCTTCCATTGTTGTCCCACAAAACACTCCAGTATAAACTTATAATCCTAACAGGCAAAATGAACTGAATTTTTCCCTAAATCTCCTGTTAAGCTCTTGAATGACGCAACATGGTAGGGGGCCCCATAAAGGGGACGTAGAGGCTGTAGGAATGGAAATGTTACCAGCGTACACTGTCATTTTTTTCACATCAAATCCTTGTTTTGGGGGTTAATTGTAAAATGAACAAAAAATGTACAGCAGAGACTAATAAGCGGTACAGAACAGAGCAGAAGAAACAAAAGATCTGACACAATTCCCTTTCCCTCCTGTATATGTGAGTGTGCGTGTGCGTGTGCGTGTGTGTCTGTGGCGCTGGATACCATAGCAGCATGTGATCCACCGTTTGTCCCTCTCTGAACAACATCTATGAGTCGACTTGTCTTGAACCAAAAAGGCAGAGTGTAAGTCTAGACCACATGCTGTGTGCCAGCCAGCAGCCCGAGTGTGTGAGCTGAAGCTACAAAGCAGCCGCAGAGAGCCGACAGCAAACCAGTAATGACTCCCTAATGCCCTCCCACACCCCCACCCTACAACCACAACAAAGATGCCGCCCAACTATGACCAAACTCTGTCTCACCAAACCTGTAGACTGAGACAACCACTAATGTCTTGATGAACGCCATAAAATAACATGTATGTTTCCATGTCCTCAGAGGCTAGGACATGTAAGTCTTATTGTATTCCCCAAGACAATGAACTTGATGATGATTGCAAAAAAAAACAAAAAACCACAAAGACTAAAAGTATCTATTGAAAAGGAATTCATTAGCACGTAATTGTAACAAGCAGCACTGCCAAGGTGCCAGTTTATGATAAGAAATATGCCTATTGACAGATAACTCTGCAAACACGCAAACACGCATGCACACACGCACACACACACACACACTTAGAACCCAAAGAGAATGGAAGGAAAGGGGGTTCCCATTTGGCGTTTCCCACGGTCAGATAGAGAAAAGTGTGTTGAGTGAAAGAGGAGGTCAGGGAGGTTATCAGGATCATGACATAAGCAATATTGGCAAGTCCCAAAGCACTTAAAAACATCCATTTATACGCTACACTCTCATTCTATCCCCCTGATGAGGGCAAAGCTGAAATGTTAGAAAATAAATTAGAGGAGATCTAGTCTTTGAAAACACAACCAGCATCAGAGTGCTGCTGGCCAAGTTGTACGGTGTTCTTTCCACTTCTGCTTTCACTCTTCCAGTCTAACTACAAAATGATTCTATAAATACACACTTGGTGCAATAAAAACATTTCAGATTTAAAGACTAGTGCTTTATACAACACGCAGGCAGACGTCTCCATCGTGGCATGTAAACAACACATAAGAGAGACCAACCCAAACTATAAATGTTGTAAACATGCGTTAATGAATTCCATACCATACTCACTGCCGTGAGTTGCTTTGACACTGCTTGAGCATTGTGTTCCATTATGCATGAGAAGTAGCATGCTCACCAACTGCCCAGTAGAACATGATCTTATCCTATAGCATGGCCATTTTGTTGGCCTTTTCCCTGCTGTTTACAAGCGGTCATACTGATGCAGAACAAATGATGGTCCAACTATGACCATATGCTGCACATACTGTACAGAGCCTGCCTGACACATTATGTTGTATTACACTGCTCTGATCTGATCTGAGTTGAAGGGCTTGGGGAAATAACTAGCTAACTAGTGCTGCTGCCTGCTTTAAGCGACTAGAAGGGAGGTTTTGTGTGTGTGTGTCTCTATCTGTCTGTCTGCCTGTCTGTTTTAAATGTATGGGGTGTTATTAATAATTCACGCCATACACGCAGATCTTTCCATGCACTTATCATATCTTTCCAGTTGGATCGCAGGACCTCATGCCTGTGTGCTCTGACATTCAGTCACATGAGCCAGTGGCCAGTGTCTAACTCCAACTCTGCGCTTTCATATATATTTGCACAGCAAACTGTTAACAAAACATGATCATGTTTATTAGAAATAGACCCTCCAATAATGGTACCAAGAAGCCTTCTCTGAGGTTTAGTCACAGGGTATGATTTGACTCCAAAGACACAGTGAATTCTCCTCAACCTATAGGATTTAAATCAACGTTTGAGCCAGTGTGTAAGTGAGCATTTTGCCCGCACTCAGCTTTACTGACATTTAATGAACGACAGAGACACAACCTTCATTTAACCATGGGCAAATGTGGTTAGAGCATGAAAGGGGTTAATTCAACAGGATGGTCCAGGGTAAGCTGTGGTGAGATGGTCCTGCTCTCCCAGCGTCTGGTAATCTTTCACAGTTGAACTGACGAATGGTTATCCGGGTTGTAAAGGTATTTGTTTGCATGGTTTTCACCCCCTGCCTTGGGTTGGAAGATTATTCTCTGTGGTGGTGGTGGTGTGTGTGTGTTATCATGCAAGCGCCACTGGATACCATAGCAGCATGCGAACCACAATTTGGATCAAGCGCTCTCTGCTGTATCTGAATGCGGTTCCTCAGAGAGCGTTCCAAACGAAGTCGGCTTTCCTTTAGAATAGGGCCGTTATCTTATCAATTTCACCAGTTTAGGGCCTTGAGCAGCCGTTTAAATAGGACTACTTGATACTGGGAAGAAGCGTTAAACCCAGCGCAAACTTCAAAGCGTCTCAGCGCAGCATCAAACAGAGGAATTTTGGCGAACACGCAAGTCATTTCATTGTGGATTTTTTATGCAGTCCAAAAGATACACACAGTCTTATTTGAGGGGAAACCATCTATTATTTACACTATTATATGAGGGGAAATAATCAATTATTGTCCCACATGATTAGCCTATGGGCAAAACCATTCTCAAGATACCCCGTGATGACAACCAACAGTTGACAAAAGACATAGCTTTATAATGTATTTTCTTGGAAGAAAAAAATACTATCACGCTAAATCATCCAGACATGCATGCAGTGGCAGCTGTGCCCATTGACTCCTGTTTTACGGCGCATCAGTCCATCCACACTAGGCTACTGTATGCTACAGCAAATGATGGAAGAGAGACAGTGAATAAATCGGGCGTCTTACCTTGATTGTCTTCATCCATATCTTGAATGCAATGACGCGGCAGTCCAAAAATCGGTGGGTCACTTTTAAATCTCAAAATCAATATGTTTTATTCAATGGTTATGAACGGCAGATTATAAACTGACGGCTCACAGAGAGGTATGCTGTGCACAGTCGAAATGTAACACCAGGCATGTATCAGAAATGCATATCACGAGAAAGGTCGTTTTAAATTACCGTTATCCATGTATTTCAAATAAATGCGAATAAAGGACAACAGAATGGAATATGTTTTATCCGGTGTGAATAGCGACTATTCTGTCACTGCCATCCCCGTATGCTGTCTCTTCACTGGACAGACCGCATTCGCTACACTGTGATAGCAACGCTTAACATACGTCATCTCTTAGCTCCGCCCCAGTCGACAGACAGCTCAGATACAGTGTTTCATTATTTCCAAGTGGCCGGAATAGCCTACTCGCCCGCACCTACCTCTACACGTCTTCAATAAGAAGAAGTGCACTAGTTTCATGTGTGAGGTAACATTAGACTATATTTGTGCTTTTAATTGCTGTTATGTTATGCGTTGGACCTCTGGATCAAATTTATTTCAATTATTTCTATGGGGAGGGAGTGTGTGTCCATCTCAAGAGTGACATCACAGAAATCAAACAGGGCTAAACACAGCACATGATCACATCCTCAAACACGTCATACAGGAGCCCCAGGAAGTAAGTTCCTCCCGGACAATCCCAACCCAGCCACGCCTCGACCTAGTGGTGACTTCAATGGATTCCGACGTGTGTGACTCACACAACCTTGCAGGTATCACCCACTGGTCACTGGTCCCGACAGGTCAGGAGTTCCATTGTACAGCGGAGGAGGGTGGGCTATAGTTCCCGTAAAGGAAACAGACCATCTGTCCATCCGGTCATTCTTGCGTCAGATCTTGGAGCCTCGATCCCTTCAGTGAGTTTGGGGCGTAGTTGTATGGCTTTTCTCTTGTGGATGACCAGAGTGAAGTGGGTGGTAAGGTGGGGGACAACAGAGCGGACGAGAGACAGCATACGGATGTCTGTGAAAGACCCCCTTGGAAAACCAACCGATTTCAGGGACATTCCCTGAATCATGCTGTGTGGAATACTTCAGGATCCCTCCCTCTCCTTGGATAGCTGAAGAGTTGCGCAACAATGATGGGAAACTGACCTCAACTCACCACACCCTTCACATCATTTCCATGTTTAAATCGCCACGGCCCTCTGACAGTGAATCAAAGAATTACATCACAGTATAACAAGGATTCAAAGGGTATTGATTGACCTCTCTCTTACTGAACAACCTTATTGTAGACATAAGGGAAATGTACAGTGTGTCATTATTATAATAACCATACACATTGAATAGGCACATAAGATCATTAGCGTCCATACTTAATCTGATATACACACTGCAGTATCACACAGATCATCACACACACACACACACACACACACACACACACACACACACACACACACACACACACACACACACACACACACACACACACACACACACACACACACACACACACACACACACACACACACACACACACACACACACACACACACACACACACACACACACACACACACACACACACGATTATTAAGATGCAACTCTGTTGTCTTAAATCACATTTATATCAACCACTTCCTAGAACAGAAAATGAATAATCTGAGATTATTTTCCTCAAATGCCGCAGGGGTAAACATATAAAGATTCCTCAGCTGTTTTGAGTGTTGATGGTTGTAGCTCGATTGCAATATGGTCCCATAAAGTCCTCTTCATATGTCTTCGGAGACCTTCCCTAGCAGTGTGGACTTCATGCATTATTACCAAGAAACTTGAGGGGAAATCCAGGAATTGTGACAGAGTTTAGAATATACTGTAGGTTGCTATCGTGAGACCAATACAGCCTTTATTCAACACTAAATTCTAAATAAAAATGACCCTTGACAGTCTTTTACTCCCCCTCGTCTTCCTCCACTCACACTGTGACATCTGTTTTATCTCACCAAACAACAGAGCAACACTGGTTCTAACGATACTCTGAGGACCACTCATCAGGGGAGAACAGAGGAAGAGACGTAGGATTCACACACAGTTATATTCAAACCATCTCTTCTTCTCTTATCTTGGATCCTTTTTTAGAGTCTGAGACGATTCCTGTAGACCCTCTCGCACAATAACAGACATGCACACGCACACATACTCGCACGTAAGCATACGCTAACACACAGAATGTGGGGCGTTTGTGAGGGAAAAGGGGGCCTCCAGTTTGGGGTATGATTTCCTGTGTTGAGAGCAGATGTCCGGTCCAGAACAGGAAAGGACTCCGTTTCCCTAGTTTTACTCCCCTTTCAAAAATGGCCATGGGCGGGTAAAGAAAATCTCTTTCAATCAGACACAATGCCTGCTTATACCTTAAAATCAATAAAACACAATGAAAAGCTTTCAATCTCTTCATCGTTGGTATTGTTTCTAGAATATACTGTGTGCATCTCATCAGGATCCACAAGTACTGTCCTTTCCTAAAGTCATCAGCCTGTTTGTGTACACCTCATCATCATCCTTCACTCACGTAAACCCTCAAAACTAAATATGGTGTGTTAAATATGTGTGTGTGCTCTGTCCCCAATCACAGGCTAAAAGAGCATTTGCATGGATGCACTCCATAATGCTCTGGAGGCAGGTACCCTGGGGGCAGCATATGTCTGCCAGATTAAGGCATCAATCCTGGGGAGTGGTAGTGAGTTGACCGAGTTAACTTGGCCTGCGCTGAGCGTATTTGATAATACTCCATCCACTTCATTCCCTGGATGCCGAGAGCAGCTACACTAACAAGTGGGTCTTTGCTGTCTCTCTCTATGCAGCCACACATCTCTTCCACATCGGTAACACGACTGGAATAACTCAGACAAGGACTGAAACGCATGACTCACAGTCAAAAATCTTGAATCAAAAATGAGTCTTTACTTACGGTTCACAGGTAGTCAGTCAGACGAAGGGCCTATAATCCAATAAGGGTTAGGCAAGGCAGGGTTCGGTACACAGGTATTCAGTTCAAAGAGAAAACAGATATCCGATAAGGTGTAGGCAAAAAGGCAAAGTCAAAATAACACACGGAGATAAAAAACCAGAAATACTTAACACAAGTAGAACACTGGGACGTAAAGGTACAATGACAAACTGGCACAGAGACAGGGGAACACACAGACTAAATACACAGGGAAGGATGATGAGGAACAGGTGAAGCTAATCAGGGCGGGGTCGACAATCACACAGGCGGGAAACACAAAGGCAGGTGGAAACAAAGACAAACATAAATTAAGAAACAGGATGAGACGTTACAATTGGTGTGCATAGCATTTACTCTACTTCTCTTCCAAGAGGACTCCTTTTTCTAGGCCATCAATATTTACATTTTTGTTTCAACAACTGTTTTACTGTGATTACCTTTGAAGAGGCTGTGGAGCCAGACCAAGTCTGTCCCCCATAATGCATCTACTTTGATTATCCTCTATATTCTCAGAGGAAACAACACAGCCTGTTTTTCTTCAGCATCAAGCTCTTGGATGTGCAGGGTAACACATTTTATGACCCATAAGGTTATAATGGGGTACTTTGTGATAAGAGCCAACTGGTTGGGTCTCCGTCTTCTGTCTCCTGTCATGTGATTGGTTATTCTATTGACTTCCCCTGACTTGCTACATGCCCATAGCAGCTGAAGTTGTTACTGTAAGAATTGCTCATTGACAGATACCGTATATGAAATTGAAACCAGAAGGCCTGTAGAATGTTGATATATCTGTAGAAAATGTCTAACTTGAGGATCCCATGATGACTCAGACACATCAGGGATGAGCTGTCTTTTTTCCTATCATAGATCAGCCATCCAACCATATCAAGACTGAATCTGTGTCTTTTCTTATTACAATTTATGTGGTAGAAACAGCTTGATTTGAGGTAAAGGACACACACACATGCACGTACGCACACACACACACACACACACACACACACACACACACACACACACACACACACACACACACACACACACAGTGACTGTAACAAGCTTCCTTTCTCACAGAGGGTGGGAGAGGGTGAAGCGGTCAGTGGAGGGAGTGGGATGTGGGAGACAGAGAACTGGCGGAAAAAACTAAATGTGGGGGACATCCTTCCTACTGGGAATGATTCTGAATGAAATTGGTGACCTTAGATTTGTAATACAGCCAGGCTGGACACCTCCCACCCACTTCCAAATTGCTACATGAATACATGTGATTCAAAACTTCAAACTGCACATTACTGTAAAGAAAAGTCTTCCATTCAAACCACTGATTTAGCTACTGTAATGTACATACTGTATTAGGAGTTTCATAAGAGGATGTATTGCAAGGAAGCCTCTCGGCGAGAGCCTCTGGCAGAGATTACACATACACAGCAAACAGCCCAGCACCAGGTTTCCCAGCATCAGACTCAGAGCAGAATAAGATGTAGTCTATTACTGTAATGTCATTATGAACCAGGCAAGAGGATACCTGGAGGGGGCTTGTGAGGGGGAAAATAGACATGGGAGAGGATAATTACAAAGGCAAAGACAACATTTCCGGTAAGGATTTGTTGTGCTGTAGTGTTTCAAAGTGTTGTTGATACAGCTGTAGCTACAGATTTTGCAGAAGCAGTGAGGGAATAGAGAAAGTCTTTGTGCATGTGTCGTGTGTGTGTGTGTGTGTGTGTGTGTGTGTGTGTGTGTGTGTGTGTGTGTGTGTATGTGTGTGTGTGTGTGTGTGCGTGTGCGTGTGCGTGCGTGTGTGTGTGTGTGTGTGTGTGTGTGTGTGTGTGTGTGTACGTGGGTATATATAGCTTGGCTGGTGGGTGGCATTTGGATCTCATAGCCAGATCTCATGGCCAGACCAATATTATTCTTTGGTGAAACTGTTAATTAAAACATGCTGTTAGATTATTTACCTTATGTACTGACTAAATCACACATGCTTACATAGATTTCTCTAGATGAAAACATCAGATGTTCCAAATGGCTGGAGCTCCCTACGGTCAGTCATTGCACCAACAGAAAATAATGCATCATGTTTCACTGAAGCAACATGTATTGATCTTGAGCAAAGTAGAAAATAAGAGGAGCAGCCCATGAAAAGCTGTTAGCTGAGCTCAGCGGTTGGCTGTGTTTACAATCCAGCTCACTGACAGGAAATGCAAAACATGTCCTCCGTCAAAACCCCCTGAATAACACCATAGCAACTGCACCATCAAAATAATGTTCCTGGTTCCAGCTAACGTGCAAATAATTCACTTTCTCACATCCATCAGAATGATGTATGTTCCTGACAACTCAATTTTTCGGAATATGCATAGACACTCCACAGTCTACCATGGTGTCAATTACTGAACATGTGAACATTTACATGCTGATACCCTACAGTCAGTGAGTTGATCCAACCGTTATGCAAATGCCCTCAGCCTTATGATGGGGGGGTCATCAGTGATGATTGAGAGAAGTAATGTGAAACATAATGACCCGGTGAAAAAATACTCCAATCCTGAGCCAGGAGAGAAAGAAAGCTTTTCCCACCTCATTGAGACCGGTGCTAGATTGACACTCCATCACTAGTGTGTGCCTACCATGTATTCAATAGCTCTATTAAAAGATTGTAAACATTTAGGATGTCTCTACTGCATGCTTTCCCCCCAGTCTCTTCTCCCTGGTTTCCTGCACAATTGAAGGTTACGTAAATTCCCTAAATCTCCACAAACTCCATGGAAACAGTCAGGGGTTCTCTCAGCATTTTCCCTGGCTACACTCTCCACTCTGATGCATATGTGTATTTCTTCTGCCCTAATGTTTTTGTTTATCCTGCATTAATCTCCTTCCTCTGCTTTTACCCTCCACTTACTGTTGTTGTTTATCCTATTAATGTGTCATCCCCTTGAAAACATAATCCTCTGAAAAGAGTGTGGGTGTGTTTGTGTGTGCTGTGTGTGTGTGTGTGTGTGTGGGGGGGGGGGGGGGGGGGGGTTGTTACACACGATTACCATGGTGACACTGATTAATCAACAATGAACTCAAGCCATTTCATTGTTTTAGGGTGGAGAGAGAGAGAGAGAGAGAGAGAGAGAGAGAGAGAGAGAGAGAGAGAGAGAGATGTAGTGAGTGAATGATATAGGATATTTTAATGAAGAGAGCCATCTGTGTGTCTGTGGCTGAGAGTGTTCTATGTATGACCATTTATGTATTGTCCCACTGGGGATGTGCATCCAGTATTGACTACTTGTACCCTATGGATAATCAACTAATGAGGGAATATTGCCCTCTAGTGTTTATAAGTTATGCATTATTTTGGCTTCGTATTTTATGATTGGATAACATTTAGTAAATCCACAGTTTTACATGTGTGTGCTTTAGCATATAAATGCAACTGGACACTTAAACTCACATTGTTTTTTGTTTTTTGGGCTGACGTAGAATTATGATTTCTGTTGGAGAAAAATACCCAATCCCAAATTCTCATTAATGACCGCTAGGTGGCGACGCATGACAGTCCATTGAAAATCCGATCCCCATAAAGCAAACGGATATGACTTGCATGGAATAGGGAGCTACAGCTTCCGTTGTCTGAGGGCGTTTTTTCAAGCTTAGTACCAGAGATTTTTTGGGTGGTGGCTGCTTGTTTAACAAGTTTGGAATTCCACCAAGTTATTGTTGAGGAAACAGTTTTGAAGGAATTGTCCCAATTTACAATCTTTTTTTACACTTTGGCCCTCCATTCGAGGCTTCAAAACCTGTTTTGCCCTTTGGGAAAACAAGTTCACGCAACAAAAGAGTGGTTTATCACTGCTAACCGAGAACTAGCTACATTTTAGCTGGCTTGCTAGCTCCCGGGAGGTGTCCGATGCAGGCCATCAAGTGTGTGGTAGTGGGGGACGGGTAAGTGAAACTAACATTTTATCAGAAACTAAGAACTGCCGGTTTAATCTCTCTTGTTGAAATGACCATAGATACTTTTAAGAAGCCGCACTTTGCACTTTTGCTAACGTTACCAGTTAGCTTGCTGCTAGCAATAATGACAACTGTTGTTGTCACGGCTTCTACTAGACCAAAGCTCGCTGTTGAACTTGCTGTGGCTTGCTAAAGTTAGCTAGCTATTTTTCCGCATTATCTACAAGGACGCAATTCCTAGATAATTTGTCACTAAAAAAACGTTAGTTCATCACGATCACAGCTCTCGTAAATCCACTAGTAAATATCGCTTTGTATTTTCAGTTGGAATTATTAGCTGAACATTATGTTTTGTCTATTTGCATGTTTGGCTCGACTGAGAAGATCCACTTAATCAGAATTGAGAGAATCTCCTTTCTTTGTAGAGACGAATTAGTCAACTTTGCGTAGTCAGGTCAGCTTGTGACCGTACGTGTGCACACTCAGCAGTCTTACAAGGAAACGTTGATACGCTTCAGCCTTCACCAATTTAAATTATTGACGGTCATTGTTGTCAGGGGTTGTTTAATTATAGGTTTATAGTACAATGACCGGGGTGTCTTAGTGTGCCATGCTCCCTCAATGCTGGTACCATGTTCCTATTGAGGAAAGAACCCCCAGCATTGGGACACAACAAAGCTCCCCCAGTTATTATATAGAATGCAGACATGCTCAAGTCAGCCATTGATTGTCGACATGAACCTCATGAATTTGTATCGTTGTGTCATTCAGAACTGTGAAGGTTAGGCCTACATTTTCAGATTAAAAAACTTTGGATATGAAATATGATTGTAGCCAGTTATTTCCTTCCCAACTTAAATGTTCCTTAATTACATTTTGACACTGACCATTTTAAAGTGAATCAATGGCTCTGTATCCTCTCATTCCTCTCCTTTTACCTTTCTCTCCTCCAGGGCTGTGGGTAAAACATGTCTGCTCATCAGCTACACCACCAACGCGTTCCCCGGGGAGTACATCCCCACAGTGTAAGCACACACACACACACACACACCTCCACAGCTATCTTTTGGACTGACATGGGGAGTGTCAGCAAAGAGAAATGCCAGGGATTTGCTGATAGACCGATGGAATGCTAAGACCCTCTACTGTGTTTATGCGCAATAATGAGTGATGTGGTTTGTCCAGATAGTGACCTCAAATCAGGAACACAATTCCTTACATTAAACTTATCATTAAAATAAATGGCTAGCCTTCATTTCCTGCTGATTACATCCCATATAAAGTAATTGTGATGCATATCCCCCCCTCTGCAGGTTCGACAACTACTCTGCCAATGTTATGGTGGATGGGAAACCAGTGAACCTGGGCCTATGGGATACAGCAGGACAGGAGGACTACGACAGACTCAGACCACTGTCTTACCCACAGACGGTAAGCACACAGCTGAAAGTCTCCTAAAGGAGCATTTTTGTTCCAGCGTCCACAATCACACATAAACTGATTAGTCATGGTATGCATTGTTGTCTGCCAAACGGTTAGGTCCTATAAAGCTAGGAACATTATAACAGTTCTTCTCCACTGCTTTAGGAAGAGGCTTATTGTGTTGTTGTTTTGCTTTACCAATCATTGAGTGTGTAGAATGTTGCAATGCTTCAGTGTGTCTGTAAGGGGAAGAGAGGACAGACCCACAGTACCTACACAGTCTAGAGGAGGTTGCAGGGGGAAGTGAAAGGCTGCTCTGTTTGCCTCCTCTGTCTCTGTCACACTGGGCGCTGTAGCTCCCGTCAGCTAATCTTAGAGAAGTGAAAGTGGTCAGTGTTCAGGCCAACATTGTCCTCTAGATTAAATCAACTCTGTTGTCTGTGTCATAAGTAGTTTGTTGATATTGGTGCTGCTTGCAATAAATGCCTTGACGTCTTTACTACGGTTCCGGTGCCTTACATCGTTTAGTGGAAAATGCAGTTTAGTATTCTAACACATTTCTTAAATTAAAAAAAAAAAAAAAAAGTCTTAACAACTGAAGTAATGCTGTTTGTTTGCCCTCTAGGATGTATTTCTGATCTGCTTCTCTCTTGTGAGTCCTGCCTCCTTTGAAAACGTCCGTGCGAAGGTGAGCAATACTAGCCTGCTTTGTTGTGTTCAGTATTGAACAACCGTAGAAAATGTGCCTATTTCACATCATAAAACCACGCCTTAAAATATTTGCATCCTGAAGTGGACAGCTATCAATCTAGTTTTTGTAAAAACAGGCCTTCAAGCAGAGTTTAAATGTCAACAGGGATGTGATTCGATATCAAAGTTTGCTCGTTTGCAATCTTGATTGCTGATAGATACAGTCAACACACAATATCCTGATTCTATCCCAGGGTTCTCCCCAAAGAATGTAGGAGTGGCGCTGCGCTATGCTGTGTACTTTGCACCACCACTGTCATAATTTTAAGGCAAATTGAACCTATATATTTAGTAATGATACAGTAACTACATTTGATTCCCAACACAACGTTGTTAAAAATGAAGAAAGTGAAAATGTTACAATGTTCCTCATCGAGTTCAGCGTTTTAGCTGTATTTTTTGCACATTTTGACATGAATAAAAAGTTGGGTTTGGATAATGCGATCCAGCACCATGCTGTTAAAAAATCCTGGGGAGAACCCTGTACCCTGACTGACCGATCCCATCCATGTCCTCACAGTGGTATCCAGAGGTCAGACACCACTGCCCCAACACCCCCATCATCCTGGTGGGGACCAAGCTGGATCTGAGAGACGACAAGGACACCATCGAGAAGCTGAAGGAGAAGAAACTCACCCCCATCACCTACCCCCAGGGCCTGGCCATGGCCAAAGAGATTGGTTAGTAGCAGCCATTACAATCTGCTCATGAAAATGAACTTCTTATTGGGCAAACTCATCAAGTTAAGATGTAAGAGTGTGTATGCTCAGCAACGTGAACGGCCAACTGACTGAAATCACCATTGGTTTTGAATGTGTGCTCCACTGCTCTCTCCTATAGGAGCGGTGAAGTACCTGGAGTGCTCAGCCTTGACACAGCGCGGCCTTAAGACAGTGTTTGATGAAGCCATCCGGGCGGTCCTGTGCCCCCCGCCTGTCAAGAAGAGGAAGAGGAAGTGCTCACTACTCTAAACACCATGTACATGAAGTAGGAAGTACATCGCTGCAGTCTGAGCTCACCTTTTGGGGAGGGGGGGGGGGGCAAGAAGAGAGGAAGAGGGGGGCGGAGGGTCTTAGGAGGAAGAGGGAGGATTCTACAAACGCATATGTATCCAGATGTCATTTTTCTCTCTCGTATTGTAATTAGTAATACTTAAATATGATTGATTTTATGATACGATCCTAGAATTAACTATTGTCAGCTCTAGGAATAGGGGCCGGATGCCCTAATTTTCCCCCCCTACACTAAGAAATTCCTGCTGCCTTCTTAAATTGTAATTTTTCTTTCGTCTTTTTCTTCTTTTTTTTTTTTTTGAAAGAAAATTATGTTTGGACAATTTAATTGCTCTTTTCAATTTCAGTCTCTTTCCACTCTTCTCAAGAACCCATGTTGTTTGTTTGTTTACAGACTTCAATTGTCTAGAGTTGAGGTGTTGCCAAAATTCAGTCAATGGGCATCACTTTTTTAGTCGCTCCATGTACACTAAATGTATTGATGATATTGTTCTTATTCCTAAGAGTTTTCTCCTGTACAATATATGACCATCATTTTCAATCTTTAAAATAATGGTTTCATTACTTCAGAGAAATTTAAATGAACTTTAAAAACTCATAACAAGTGTTGTAGTAGCAGCTGCTAAGTTTGTGATCATACTATAATCTCCTCTCTATAGCTGAAGTAAATTTAGATCAATCTTTGCTTGTCAAGGTGGATAATATCACCTTCAAATAAATTCTCAACTCAACTGATGTTAAATGGGTTTTAAAGCTTATTAAGATCAATCTGAATATCTGTATGCCGTGCTTCCTGTGTTTGGAGAAAACGCCCAGTAGTTTTTCAGATCCTGCTTACAGGTGTGATCTGTAGAAGTAAACCTGAGCAGGTTGGTTTGACAACTGGTTATTTAGTGAGGAGTTGGGAGGGGTTCTTCATCAACCTTCTTAACACATCCCATCATTGAATTAAACAACGGTTTCATGAATTGTAAGTGTTTCTGTACATAACATAAGATACATTGTACAAATATTGTCAGTAAGTGAACTGTACTGTGTAGTCAGCTAGCCAGCTTTACACTCCAGATACCTATGTCATATTTTTGTTTTAAAAGCGTAATGTATATTAACTATCATTCCAACCACATATTTTGTTAGAAGTTGCCATCTTTTCAGTTTCTTACAAAGATCTTATTCCATTTTCCAGAATCTGGTGTTTCCTACTCAAAAGATAGTCACTTGTTTAACACCTAACTGTGCCATTGACATCATGATGGTATGCACATGTTACTGTATGATTGTCGTCATCACAGCTATTACTGTAACTCATTTCAACTATGAGCAATGTATTAGCATTCGGTAGTTGTAACTGACCATGTTGTCTTTGTCTGTTATACAGTAGCTTCTTATTGCTGTATTTATGTGATGCAGTAGTTCCGTGATAGGCTAATCCACCAGTGACTATTTTCCAAGTACAATTTTTATTTTGAAATGAGCAATGATCAAAATGTGCAGGACTGAGAGTCTGTTGTAATTCTAAAGCATTTAGCAGTGTTTCAACAGCACAAAGAAAGTATACAAACTCCATTTTTTTCCTCTGGCTAAATGTGGTTTTATTTTGACATAATATAGTAGTAATCTGCAGAATTTTTTAAAAAGCAAATAAATTCATTTGAAATCTCTCAGCTGTAATTTCTCCCCCCCCACCCACACCTCTGAATTTATGTCAAGAGATTGCTGATTCTCCCAAGTTGCAAAAACTACATTTTCTGCAAAAACTGGTGGTAAGAGGCCACATCCTAATAGTCTGGTCTTCTTCACAGTTTGCTCTTCCACTGGTCAAACACAAGCTTGGCAGACACAGCGTCTTGAATCCCCATCCCTGTTGTACATAGAAAGGTTGAATCAACTTCTGAAATGGACACAGAAAGAACATACTATAGGATGTGAATGGAGGACAGAGTAAGAAATCTACCAAGAGATTTAAACACAGTTGTCTTTTCTCTATGGGCAGGCCTTGTTCCATTGATAACTTCTCCAAGCTCTGCAAATACGTTGGCCTGGAGACAAAAAAAAGGTATTAGTTGGCATCACTAGCCTAACATCAGCCGCTGTTTAGAGTCTATGGGATGTCTGATGTGTAGCCTACCCCTGATAGGATGACATCTGTTTAGAGTCTATGGGATGACTGATGTGTAGCCTACCCCTGATAGGATGACATCTCCGGACTCTGCTGCAGCTCCCTCTCTGCTGTCCACATAGACCACTGCCTCTCTCATCAGATCATCATCCATCTCCCTCCAGTCTGGTCTACAGGCTCCCACAGCTAACACATACACACGCACGCACAAATGCACAGCAGAGAGAAAGCTAAACTATGCTTCGCTTGTCAAATTAGGGGGGTGGGGGGGTTGGCATACCAATATCTGCCAGGAGCATTCTCACCTGCTACATGGGCACCTGGTTTGACCCACTGACCAAAGAGCACTGGATCACTGGAGCTAGTCACAGTGACTATGACATCAGCCCCATGCACAGCCTCTTCTACTGACCCACACACAGTAACAGGACCATGGACAGAGCGGGCAAACCCCTCTGCTGTCTCCCTCCTCCTACTCCACACACGGACCTTAGGGAGAGGTGTACACACACACACACACACACACACACACACAAACAGTGCAAACTCTGTGTATTACCTATTGAGCAGTTGTACAGTCTCAGCAAATGTAGACTTATTTGTGATTACAGAACCACTTATGCTGATAATATGCTTCAACAATAAAAGGCATGTGTGGCATTGCAATATTGTTGAGACATATTGCACAAACAAAACTATGCCTGTCTTGCTGGGTTTTTTGTTTTTTTGTCACACTTGCTGTGTGTGCACTGGACTTAATGTACCTCTTTAAAGGTGAATGTCTCGGTGAAGACATTGTAGTGGCTGATGGCCTGATGGCCAGCACCCAGGATGGTCAACACCTCAGCCTGAGCTGACATCAGCAGCTAGGCAGACCAGCAAACATTTCAAAAGGTTAGAAAAACACAAAGTAACTGAATCACAACGCTGGGATGAGTAAAAGCTAATGGGCAGTTGTCAGGGAATAATATGTATTGAAAGCTTTGGTCAATTATTGTTTTTCACTGCATGTTGCATATTGGGGGAAGGTCTTACTTTGGCAGAAATAGCAGACATGGCTGCTGTCCTTTTGGCTGTGATGACCTCCCCATCCATAACCTGCAGATTTCAACATGAGTAATGTTGGTCATTTTTGCAACAAGAGTGGTTTGCCATGTTTTAAGGAAAACAATGACCCAAATTGACCCCTTCTAAACAGCTGTCAAACTCTAAACTTCATACCATTGCTGGCTGGAGCCTGAGGGTCAATGATTAATCATTTGTTCACACCAGAGGCGAAGTTCTAGCTGTGTCTGTCAGTTTTTAGCCATCATACTCACAGCTTTGACATTTCCATACTCAGGATCAAACAGCAACACTGTAGCTTGAGTTGATGGCAAAGTTGAGCCACTGTCCCTCTTGTAGAAGCACACCATCTTTGTGCAGAGGATGCCCTCATGCGCCAAATATGCAGGCATCAACCCCAGAAATCTGTGCGAGACATTATGAAAAGCATTGATCATTGCGATCAAATCATCCGATCAACTATATTAAATAAGTATTTAGGGCAGGTGCGCATACCCATTGTATTTCTGTAAGGGGACCACACTACGTAGAGGCTGGATCACTTCGATGTCCCGTTCGGAAAATTTCCCAAGAGCAACCTCCAGGCGTGGAATCAGGTCTTTGTAATTTAACAGTTCTTCAACCTCATCTTGGCGTAAAATAACAGGCGGCTCCGCCATCATCAAAGCGTTTCTCTAGCCTGCAGCGCGTTTTACGGTACTAAAGTTCAACTATCTGAGGTATTACGTAATGTCAACTATGTCAACCTCCAACTTCGGAGTTGCATTCAAGACATACAATTGCACTGGTGGTTGCTTGCTCTTGAATTTATTTTAGATCCGAATGTTTGAGTGCATATTTCCAGTCATATACATAGATAGATTCTATCACGATTGCATCACGCAATTCCTTTTTCAGGTGCACTTTCAAGCTGTGAATCTCTCGTTCTACCACATCCCAAAGGTGTTCTATTGGATTCGGATCCGGTGACTGGGGAGGTCACTGAAGAACACTTAACTCATTGTCATGTTCATTAAACCAGTTTGAGACGACTTTTGCTTTGTGACATGGTGCATTATCATGCTGGAAGTAACCATTAGAATATGGGTAGATTGTGGCAATGAAGGGATGCACATGGTCAGCAACAATACTCAAATAGGTTGTGGCATTCAAGTGATGATTGATTGGTATTAATGGGCCCAAAGTGTGCCAAGAAAACATTCCCCACACCATTACCTCCACCATGAGAAGGTGTCCAGGTGTTCCTAATAAAGTATTTGGTGAGTATATATATCTATATATCTCACAACTACATATATATATATATATATACATACACCATTTAGCTGACACTTTTATCCAAAGCGGCTTACATTGCAGTGACTGCATACATTTTTCAGTATATATGGTTCAGCAACATCCAAAAGCATGCACTGGCAACACTGCATTGTTACCTCCCCCCTCCAGCACATCTTAATTTTTATACTACGGAATGTAAAACCAAAGGTAAGACTTAATTGAATGATAAAATCTTCACTGACACCACTCTAGACATTAAGACAGACCACACACTTGAAAATAAACAATAATCATGTTTTATTATCAAAAAAACTTACTATATGACTTGGCATAGTACATAGAAATAAATAAAAAATAATCTTTGTATAACTTTGATAATAAAAAAGTAAAATAGATACAACATATCCACTTAAATGTCTCTGCCTAATACAATTCAACACCTTATCCAACAGAGGGACAACTCAACTGTTAAGTCTCTTCTAAAGACTGTTCAATATGGCAGAGAGCAGTGCAATCACACCAACAGTCTCTCAATGGACATCTGCACAGACTGGATCTGGGGCTTGAGCTGGGATCCCTCCTTGATGGTGACAGAAGTGGCAATGACAGGGCGGGACACACCACATGCACGGCCCAGGGCCTGCTTGGAGCGCACAAACACGTAGGGGACGTTCTTGTCCTCACAGAGCAGCGGCAGGTGGAGGATGATCTCCAGGGGTTCAGCATCAGCAGCCATCACGATGAACTCAGAGATGCCTCTGTTCAGTGTCTTGGTGGCTGGAAGAGGAGAGAGAGTTGTGAGATGTGGGTTTCAAAGCATTTGATGTCCACAGAGCAGTAGTTGTCCCAGAGAGCTGGAGCAGGCAGGCTTTTGTTCAAAGCAAACTTTGAGCAGGGGTCTTGATGATTAGTTAAATAGGTTTTTCAGTGCTGGGCTGCCTGCACAGCACTCTGCAACTCTCCAGGTCGATGGCCACTGCCACATAAAGGCATGTGTTTGAGATCCGTGTCAAATTAGTTGAAAAACACAAACCATGGCCTGTTGTCAAGTTCTTACCTTCATTGGCACCTTTCCTCAATTGTTTATAGTTGGCCGCTTGCTGCACGAGGTCCAGTATGGTTTTGGACAGTGTTGCGTCGGCCAGAGGGTAGGCCTTGGGATTCACTTCAGGTTCAGCCTGAGAAGAAACACAAGCAGTTAGGCAACATGCACAGCAAATTAGATATATTGCTATAGCCACGACATAGTTATATCATGCAATCGAATAAGCATTTCAACCAACTCTGGAGACTTCACACGCAAATTACTTTCTGCACACGAGACAGAGAGACGACACAATGTCAATTGAAATGGGATTGGTGCATACATTATGTTAGATAGTTATTTCACCAATAACATTAGCTAGCTAATAATAACATCTCTGGCTACATAGCTGGTTGATTGGCTACTTAGTTCACTCAATTGATTCACTCACCATAATTGCTTCCGTTTATTGCGTTATTTCTCCTCTCGGCGAATGCTTCACGGAGGACTATGTGTATGCAACTAAGTTTTTAAAAAACTGACAGTGTATTTGTTAGTTTTAGCTAAATACACCTTTTCGAGATCCCACAAAGACTGGTAGCTAACTTCTATGCGTCCGGCTTATGTGTTCTCAAAACACTACGCATGCGCAAAATTACGTGTTCGTACTAAAAAAGTGGATCGGAAGTCTAGCAGGATTATAGCAGGATTTATTTTAACCAGGGTTATTTTATAATCAATAAAAAATGCATATTGCCCATAAAGTAAATGTTGAACTTGTGTAGACTATCCTGATAGTGGATAAAAACGGCACATTTTAAAAGATTACCTCCAAGACAGTAGGGGGCGACTTACATACTTTTATTAGGATACGCCTGTAAACACACCAATAAATCCAGCGAGCAAGAGAGCCGAGCGCTAGGGAGTCTGGGTAGGACATTCTCAGGTCAGCCATATTGTTTTAACGTCCTGGCTGAATGATAGAGGAGATATGAAGGGGATTCGGGGAATAAGTCAGTTGTCGGTAAGAACTCCCTTGACATCTTCATATGTTGAGTAACTTTTGATCGCGAAAGCGTTCTCAGTAGCTACCTGTTTTGTGGGCTTGTTTGGCGTGTAAAGCTCTCGCCTCGTTCTCCAAGCTGTGATGTCAGCGAGCAAGGAAGCGAACCACTCACTGTTCCAACCTCAGATAACCTAGCCGTGGCGGTAACCAAGCTTGAAGGATGGACTGTGTCTTAGCTCTAGGAATTCGATTATCAAAGTACTGTTGTATTCCTCTTGCAACATCCAACATCTTGACCCCGAAGATTTCTCTCGTTCCCTGACAGTAACGTTGCCTATCTAGATGCTGCCAAACTGGTACCCTGCTCTGACAAATCAAATGCTCAAGCAGAGGCGGTAACAATTATCCCGTGATATAATAATCACAGCCGGTGATATGACAAACCGTGTCAAATGTAGTTCAAGAAGCAGGTTTTCAGGCGCCCTTCACACCTCGTCCTCTGCGTGCACTTAGAGAGTGTGTGTTGTTGCAATGTACTATACGTGGCTGGCCTGGTACACATACGGGTCAATTTATTCTCAATCATATCATTGGCTCTCCATCCAGATACACCATGACACTTGGTATGACTTGTATGTTTTCTGATTTGCAGACAAGGCTTTATGCAGCCCAGGCTGCCCAAAAGTTGGAGTTTGCGGCAGCTGCGGAGCGCACAAAGTTTCAGCCGCAGGAAGTGCAGGTCAGTGGTTGCTGGCTTATCTCTTTCCCCACAGAGATGGTTCTGTGCTGCCACCCGAACAGACCAGCCCTTGAGTAAGCCTCTGACGGGCCTCAAGGTCTCCACAGGTGCTGCCCACTCTTACCAGAATGTTCATGTATGTAGGGGCATGATTGGGCCTTTTCTCATGTGTATGTGTTGATTATTCCAAGTACTGCTACAAACTGCCTCTGAAATATCATGTTACATGTTTGATTATGTTTTTAGCCGTTTAAGTATACGTTGGAGCTTTTAAAATGTGTGATTTCATGCTTTGCCACTGGCCATTACTTGTGTTTGTTACCGGGCTAGGACAGTGATAGAGCTGTGTAATTGATGATGCTACTGTCTGACACAAATTGCTTTTGCAGATTACTAAACTGCCCAGCGGGCTGGTGATCGCCTCGTTGGAAAACTATTCCCCTGCCTCTAGGATCGGTGTGTTTGTGAAAGCTGGCTGTCGCCATGAAACGCCCGATAACCAGGGGGTCACCCACCAGCTCCGGCTGGCTGCCAACCTGGTAGGCCTTTTTATTCAACCCTCAAAATGATGCAGTTGCAATTGACAGCCTCTGGGATGGTTCAACATGCTCCATCATGTTGTAGGATAGATAACTGTCTTTGCTATGCTGCTTGAAATTATTAAATGAATCAGAATTATATCCAGTGAGTGACTTAGTTTTGACCTAAAATAAGTTTCCATCACTTGTCTTCTATTTGTAAAGTATATTAGATTATTGTTACATACTTTGTGGTAGCATTTAGGCCTGAACTGTAGCTGTCTTGTGTAAGCCCAGAGCTGATTAAACTCTGCTTCTCTCTTCCAGACAACCAAAGGAGCGTCAGCCTTCAGGATCTGTCGTGGTGTGGAGGCAGTGGGGGGCAGCATGAGGTCAGCTTTGTGAATGCATCAACACATCCTCACACAAGAACACTAACTAAATTGAAACTTATTTGATTTTATGTAATGTACTTTTTGACTGTACCACTGTCATGGATGGTATGCTTATCAGACCATCTGTTTGTGTGTTTTCTTCCTCTACAGTGTGACGTCGTCCAGAGAGAATATGATCTACTCTGTGGACTGCTTGAGAGACCACATGTCAGTATCTTGAGATGGAATAGAATATTTTGTCGGAATTTATCGGTTTGAATTTATACTCAAACCAATGTTAACACCCATTAACATGAGTGTGTGACTCTTGTCTCCCTCTGTGTTGGCGTATGCAGTGACACGGTTATGGAGTACCTGATCAATGTGACCACAGCTCAAGAGTTCCGGAGCTGGGAAGTGTCTGACCTTAGCCCCAGAATTAAGATGGACAAGGCCCTGGCAGCGCAGAGCCCTCAGATCGGTGAGCTCTCCGTCTCTAACATACTCATGTTATGAACCAGCTAACACACTCGGTATGTAAGGGCGGGAAGTGTCCGCAGGCAAACAGTCTAATCCTTCTCTCTAGACTAGAATTAGTTAATTCAAGTACAGTATGTTAGATGTTGCCTTGAACCAAAGCTTGCACATATTAGACCCCCAGGATGGTGTGGACCAAGTGCCTTGTTTTGTGAGAGATTAGCCCAGTCTGTCTGTAAAATGGTCTGGGTATAGGCCTTCCCTAAGAGTTATGTCTCTAGGTAATTGCCTTGGTTATTTACTTATATAAAATAATAATAATAATTGATGAAGTAAAGAAGTGAAACTGACTCTTCTCCTCAGGGTTGATTGAGAGCCTACATGGAGCTGCTTACAAGAACGCTCTGTCCAATTCCCTCTATTGTCCAGACCACATGGTCGGCAACATCCACTCTGACCAGGTAAGGCCCTCCAGATCCTGATCCCAACACATTTCATACCCAAACTGGAGCTGTCGTTGGATTTTCATTAACCTTCTGATATGTATTGTTGTCTCCAGATGCATCACTATGTTCAGAACAATTTCACAAGTTCAAGAATGGCTCTAGTTGGGCTTGGTAAGTGTTATCGATGTCTCAATAATTTTTCCCTGAATGCTTTTTTGGTCAGATTACTCAATCCAATTAACATCCGTGTCAGAGTATTAAGAAGCACTATTAGTATGAGATTGGTCTTGTGTTTTTCATTTCATTTTGTTTGCTCAGGTGTGGACCACGCTGTGTTGACTCAGGTAGGAGAGCAGTTCCTCAACATCCGCAGTGGAATGGGGACTGCTGGAACAAAGGCTCAGTACCGTGGAGGTGAGTGCTGAAATACACAACATGCCTTTTCTAATAACAAAAGTCTCCAGTGATCACATTTAGAATTAAACTGAATTTCAGTGACTGCCTCTGTGTGCCCCTCTGTGTGTAGGCAACTACAAATATCAATAGAGTGAAACTGAATTACAGTGACTGTTTCTGTCTGTGTAGGGGAGGTTCGGGTGCAGAATGCGGGCAGCCTGGTGCACTCTGCAGTGGTGAGCCAGGGGGCAGCGGTGGGCACCAACGAGGCCTGGGCCTTCAATGTTCTGCAGCATGTGCTGGGGGCGGGGCCTCAAATCAAGAGGGGATCCAACACTACTAACAAACTCATCCAGGGCGTTGCCAAAGTCACCAGCGATCCCTTCGACGTGAGTTGATAGTCATCTCTGAGACCTGTGTTTGTGCTTTTAGCTGGATGTGATTGTTACTATATGAGTGAACTGTCATGTGACAAACAATTGTTAAGAATAAATCTGCTAAACGACGGGAAATGTTGACAATAAAGTATATACAGACTCCGAGTGCTACAGACCTTTTTTAATGTATATGCATTTAGGTTTTAATTTAATCCATGTTGGCTCTCTCGTGTCTTTTGACTCTGTAGGTCTCTGCTTTCAATGCCAACTACTCTGACTCTGGACTGTTTGGAGTGTACACCATCTCCCAGGCTGCCGGAGCTGGTGATGTGAGTATTACAGTATGAGCGTCTCCAAAATCCCCAATTACATTTCAATGAGGTTCCTTACATGCATGAATTAAAGAACCTTCTGAATCCACCAACCTTCTGAATCCACCAACCTTCTGAATCCACCACTAAACACTGATGAGCTTTGTGATTGTAAAAAGAATGTTTTCGTGTACACTTGTGTATGTATAATAATACATATTGGGATTGGACGTTCACTGAGAAGAAATCATAGAGGGTTAACATTGATCTCTATTAATTGATTGACCTTTCCATGTCCTTCTCCCTCCAGGTGATCAAGGCTGCTGTTGGCCAGGTGAAGACTGTCGCTGATGGGGGACTCACAGCCGATGACCTGACCCGAGCCAAGTACGCTAACAGCACACACACACACCCTCTTTCTACCAACCATATACACACTCAACATGGCAACATTTTTCTAAAATAACCTACCAAATTTCCCTGTGTAATAAACGTGTACTAACTTGATTCTCGTATTGGCCTGCTTCGGACATTTTGATGAGAGCCATTTCATTGTCTTTGTACCCCTGTAGGACCCAGCTGAAGTCAGAGTACCTGATGTCGTTGGAGAGTTCTGAGGCATTGCTGGAGGCTATGGGCACTCAGGCACTGGCAGGGGGGGCCTACCACTCCCAAGAGGCTGTTACACAGATGATCGACTCTGTGTCCTCAGATGACGTCGTCAACGTAAGTTCTGTCATGTGTCATCTGTGCGGTGTGAACTGATTTAGAGAGATTTTACTTGGTATACATAATTGTCACAAGTTCTGTTGTAGTCATTTGAAAGGAGTTAGCTAGTTGATGTAAGTCCCTTGTACTCTGGTGCTTTCATCTCCTATGCTTTTTAACATTTGAAACAAATCAAGATGAAGTATGATGTGTTTTTACTCTCTCGGCTTGTATGATAGTGTTTTTTGTACCTACTGTCCTTATTCTTTCAGGCTGCAGCAAAATTTGTGTCAGGCAAGAAGACCATGGCGTCCAGTGGAAACCTTGTTAACACACCCTTCGTGGATGAGATCTAATTTGTCACCCTGCACTCTTCTACCTGTGATTTTAAAAGCAAAGCAAAGTCCATCTGTCCATTCAACAAGAGATTAAAAGAGAAACTTGGTCATCACCCCCATATTGTTATTGTTCTGAGCAAGTAATAATAATAATAATTGCCATGAGTAATAATGTTGCCTCACACAACTTGGTATTTATCGTTTTTCTTATTTTAAGTGGATCCTGGTGCATAAAGAAATCCTATCCACATCTGTCCACTTGAACTGTATAGCTGATGTAAATTAATGAATAAAGTCTATCTACCATAAATGTTCCAATGGAGTGCTTTTGTTTCTGCTATATTATTGATTGTAAAGTGAAGTTATTGTCATCATTTTCTTGAATTCATATTAATGCATACATATGAACCCTGTTGAATAGAGTGGGACTCTGACTGTCTACAATTGTAATAATAAATCCTGAAGTATCTGAAAGACTGGATTTGATGAAGAAATCTTTATTAAATTGGCGTACACAGATATATAGAGGGCCTTGTCAAGGTGTGAAAGATAGCGATCAATTTAGTATGTGTCTTGATGAATCGTGTTTGCGTGGTTACAATGCTTCTCGCCTGAATGGGATCTCTCGCGAGAGCTGACGTCCACTAAGCGAGTTGCCGCTGGTTCTTCAGCTGTGCATTGCTACAATGTTACTTCAAGAAGATACGCACACGAAAGGGCATTTTAGGAGGGACAAATAATGCTATTTCTATCAAAGGATAGGATATTGATTGGTCTTATCAAATCAAATATTTTGCAGTCAAGGTATGTGTTTTGTGGAATATCATTTGTTTGCAATGAAGATGGAGAAAGGAAATCAGCGGAAGTATGCGTGCATGGAAGCATCTCGTTTCCATTGGGAATATTGCGAATAACGGTGAAATGGTCGTAAAAGTTAGAAGTTTTCTTTCCACTTCATCACTCAAATATATTTTTGGGAAACGTTTTGCTCACCAGAATGCAGTGCCCGGCAATGGGAATTGGTGAAACAGCGAGAGTTCACTGTTAAATGCCCCGAGCCGAAGAGCTCGCTCAGCTATACACACTAGGGCTTCGGAATAAGTGCCAGCAACCAGGGCCATGGTCGATAGTTTGTTAGGTTTCAGAAGACAACCATTAGCAGTTAGCTTAATAACTTTTTTCATAAATTAACTTTGCATTTGTTCATAGACACCGGTGCGCAACAAAATGACAGTCTCCTCCAAGATGACCACGAAGATACACTCGCAGGGCAAAAGAAAAACGTTGATGGGGAACGTTAGAATCGATGCCTGAGTATCGCTGTCCATGCTATCTCCCTTTGGAGGGGGCGAGATAGAGACATAAACTAACTTTCCTCTGTAGTCATCTCTAAAGGAGAGGAGTCTCTACGTCTGGGAAATGGATAAACTCACTATCATATCAGGATGTCTTTTTCTCGCTGCGGATATCTTTGCCATTGCCAGTATTGCGAATCCAGACTGGATCAACACGGGAGAGTCAGCTGGTAAGTTAGGTGAGGGCATTTATTTGTCATATTCTATATACATTTCCTTGGTAGACACAGATTTGCTCGCCTGCAGCCAATGCTTGCAGCCCTTAAGTGACAGCATGTCAAGTGCATTCAACCCTTGGATAATGGACCAATGGCTACAATATTCTGACATTCTGATGTCCTCTCTGGACAGGGAGCTGCAAAATGTAATTTTTCATCAAAGCAGATCCTCTAAGCCTGCTGTTACACTGACACAAGCAGCAAATGCCTCCACTGTTTTACACCAACATGCTCAAAAAACCCCTGTACCCTTCAAAGCATATCCCTCACACTAACCTCCTCCCCAGACTAGAAGTGTCTGGGAAGTGGGAACGAGATTACCTTCACAGCAAACCCCAGTGCAGCATGACTGTTAAACGACTGTGTCAGATTTGTAAAGTGTGTGCAATTTATCCACCTTGCAGTCTCTTATGAATGTGATACAGACAGTCTTAAAGCATTTGTATTCAACACCAACCAGTCTGGGGATCCAAAGTGCAGCTGTAAAGAGACTCTAACGATACACCAGGCCACTTACAATGTGCCAGTGACCTTTAGCAGGTTGCAGTGGTTTGTAGTGCACTGCCAGTGCTTGTGGTCTGGATAAGGGGTATAGTTCATGATTTCCGTATCATTTGAAGGCAGGACAGAGCACAGCTTATTGCCCGTTGTGTCCTTGTTTTTAGGCTACTGTTTTTTAAAAATTATAAAACATAAATATTTATGCATATGGACAGAAGAAAATACATTTCCCCACCCCACCACCCTCACACAGGACCTCACCCTCACCTTTTGCCTATGAGATTATACTGGGCTCATCATATGCTCACCACATGAAAATGTTCAGTTTGAATGACAGCTGTGACCATGACTGTACTAATTTAATGCATAACTTCAGCCCTACTCAATACATTACAGAGTGGCTAAGACAGGACCAAGGTTCAGACAATGTAACAGTAACTCATTCATCTGGCACAGTGCACCAACACAACATTCAGGTATCACAAAATGTTATTCAAAATTGACTTGAGGTCCATACTGTGTCTGAGTCAGAAGTAATCCGATTTTCCCTTTGAGGCTTTCCCTCTACACACCCTATGCAGGGAAAGTATGAAAACAAGCACCGTTAAAAGCCTTTTGTTTCAGCTTAATTGGCCTAATAGTAATTACCTGGTGGGGGAAGCGTTGTTTATAAATTGAGATGAGGTCTGTTGGGAGTAAAATTCTTTCCATTGAGAGGATTGAAGCACTCTGGGCTCAATTATGAGGGAAATTGCCATGACTGGAAGCACTTTTTTTGTATGTTTGAGGTCAAAAACATCAGAAAAAGAATATCTTTAAGCTTTATATTTCTAGTGAATGAAGTTCACTTGCTTGCTTCCCCATACATTCTCTTTGTAATAGTGTCAGCATATTGTCAGCATGTACACAGATGTTGACAATGGCACGTTTGTCTCATTAGCAGATATTGTAACAAACACGTCCCGCTCTCGCCACCTGTAGTTTTGCCTTAAAATGAATCCCTACTTGGGCTTTAAACCTCCATCCTCTCAAAGCAGTGAACCACAATAAGCAGCATTTTCAGGTTTATACACTGTGTGTGTGTGTGTGTGTGTGTGTGTGTGTGTGTGTGTGTGTGTGTGTGTGAGAGTGTGATATAGCGTGCCTCCTGGTCGTTATACAGGTATTCGGTTGTGAAGTCTGAAGCAGCGGGGGACTGACTCAGGCTGTGGAAGTGTTTACTAACTACAGACATTGGCCACAATTAAAGTACACTCTCTCCTCCCTCAGTCTCAATGCTCTGGCTAGTGGACAAGCCTGTGTTGCACACACCTAAAACAGCTGCTGAGCAGTCCCGAAACTTGTCCTTCAAATGATGCCAAAGAACAGAAAGTACAATTTACACAGCTAATATATTAGATTTGTAAGTTATGTAGGATATTGCTTGCTGCAGCGGTTCAGACTTGTGGGACTAGTAGAGGTATGGTACTGTTTATTCTGTTGTTCCACCCAGTCACATGGAAGAATGTGTATGGAAGGAACAGGATATCCTGTCTATAGAATGGAGAGATCATGGAATCAGCATACAGTGCTGTACATTTTCGTCTTAAACAGCCTTGTAGAGCACTAGTACCTTACTCTTCAGGTTTACCATCTCTACTGTACTGTAGGTAAGGTTGTGTCAACAACACAACCTTAATATGTATATTGTGTCGTTCAAGTGATTCTGAGGGGTTTGGAATCTGATAAGTGGGAAACTAATTGGGGCTTTAATGGACCAGGAAACAGGACGCACAGTCCTTTGGTTTATCAAAGACATCAGCTAACTCCAAGACCAAATCAAGGTTTATTTATCACTCACACAGGATACAGCTGTAAACGGTACAATGAAATGCTTATTACGACCTACCTCTCGATCTCGAGTGCAGTGAAAGTAGTGGGTAGTAACAAACACAATATACAATAAATAGTAACAGTCAAACAATAAGTACAGCCTTGGAATGGTGGAATGTGCACAGATGAATAGATGGAAGTGTGTGTGTGTGTGTGTGTGTGTGTGTGTGTGTGTGTGTGTGTGTGTGTGTGTGTGTGTAAGTAAGAGTGATGTTCAGAAGGGAGTGAGAATTGTCTCTGGAGCAGGTGACCAACAGGTCATCCTAGGATACATGGTAGATAATGGGTTGGGTGTGTGTACGTCAGTCAGCAAGTCACGCACAGCCTCTAAACAACAAGTTTGCACCAAGCTCTGTGGTAAAGCAACAACGTTGTCCACAATTAACAATAATGCAGATGTCACAATGTCCAAATGCGGTCAAAATATGTGGTCATTGTTTCACTCAGTCTCGAGGGATACAATGTATCTCTGTTGATCTCATGATACTGTTTCAATAGATTTTCCTAAATTTTAAGGTGGTCCAGAAGTGTTCAGTGTTTCTCCTCAGGCCTCACACGAAGGGCAACACTCTGTGTCCTTTTACTGCGAGGGAAGGTCTTTTCATCGGTTCCTCCCTTTCCAAGTGATGCATGTTCTTGTTTCAGCCGTAATGGGATATTTGTAAGTCTGAGCATGGCCGGACTTATCTGTCCAATTACATGATTCATCCCAGTCAATTCTTCCTAATCCGATAGACTAAACATGGTTTTTGCCTTGCCCTTTGTTCTTCTTCTCTCAGTCTCCAGCCTAGGAGCGACAAAAAGTGCTGGCTTAGGGATCCCACCTCGCCTCACCATGCGGAGGGAGGGAGGGAGGGAGGGAGGGAAGGAAAGGCGTGGGTGGATTTAATTTCACATTTCTCTCGTTAAAGTCTATACAATGAAGAGTCCTCTGTAGCTGGCCGAGGGGGCTGAGTACTGGGTTGACACATTCTTTGTTAGGTCAGAGAGGGTGGGGTGGTCTTATGTTCTTGTTGCTGTCCGTGTTTTGTGTTCAGTGGTCCTCCTAGCTGACATAATTGGACCCACCAGGCTTTGGAGATCTTTTTGGCAGTAAGTCACCATCTGATGAAGGGCCTTCTTCTTCTGTCTGTCTCTGTGGTGTCTGTGGGGCTCTTGGTCTGAGCCATCCAACATCTTACATCATTGATTGATTCCCCAAGGACCCTTGTCATTGGTCCAAGGCCTAAGACTGTGACTCCTCTGACTTGTTTCCATACCAACCCGCCTTGGGCTTCACTTTGTGAGGCCACGGTGGAATGGAAGCGGAACCCAATGTCATCTGGGAGGTCATTAGGTCTGGGGCCTGGGCGGGCCGCTATGTAATGCAGTCTTGCGTCAGTGAGGTTTTAGCTAATGGTGACACCATAGAAATGTGTAAATGATCTCTACGGGTGACGCTCCTGTCGGATGTCGGATGGTTTCATAACAGATGCAGTCTGCTATAGATTATGCTTTTGTATCACACTGGCAATGTGTAGCACACTGTGTTCTGGTTGAATGCTCTTTAAATGTTCGTCACTGCTCTGTCTGTACGAGTGATCTAACACTGAGTCACTGTCCTCTAAGTAGGCGCTCTCAGTGTGTGTGTGTGTGCGTGTGCGCATGTGTATGTATGTGTGACCTAAACCTTCGTGTCCTCTCCCTCTCTTTAGGTGCCCTGACTGTAGGTCTCGTCCGTCAATGCCAGACTATCCACGGGCGCGACCGGATGTGTGTACCGCCACAGCTACCCCCGGAGTGGCTCACCACGCTCTTCTTCATCATCCTGGGCATCATCTCTCTCACCATCACCTGCGGCCTGCTGGTGGCGTCACACTGGCACCGTGAGGCCACCAGATATGCCCGCTGGATCGCCTTCACTGGGAGTAGGTGCCATTGATCTCAAGGGCTCTCATCTTGAGTGCCATGATCTTATTGGCTCTCATCTTGTCAGTTATTACAGTATGAGAAAGGCTGATGTAACCACTCGTGAAACGTATAATCAGTTTCCGGTCTCCTTTTAACATATATGGATATTGCAGTAATCAAGAGGGGAAGATGTGCACTGGGTTGAATAGTAGAGGATAACATGTGGATTGTGGATGGAGCTGAAATCTTAATTATGATTTGAAAAGAAAGTCTGTCTGTGAGAATCCCCTCCTGCACAGCTGTCTGTACCATTTATGCTTGGCTAATCAGCACAGACACACACTTGCATGAGACACATCCTGAGAGAGAGATTGAGAGAGAGATTGAGAGTGTCGTTGTCCTATCTTTCCTAACTACCGCTCAAGGCAATCAGTTTGTGCTCCTCTCAGTCATTTGGTTATTGCCCATAGCTGTTAACCAGGAACGATGACTTGAGTATTGCTAGCTTGTGGATTCTGATATATCCATGTTAAGGACTGGAACACAAACAGCATTACAACATGACCAGGCATGGTACAGTAGCTGTTGACTGCAGGGGAGGCTGGTGGAGGTAGAAATCGGAGGACGGGCTCACTCGTGTTTGATAGCGTTCCATTCCATGCATTACAATGACCCCATCCTCTGATTCCTACCTCCACCAGCCTCTCCTGGTTGACTGAAGCGGCTCACTTAAGTCTGGTGTGTGAGGACCTCCTCATCTCTATGGCAGGACAAGGCGGAATGGGCTTAGTTAACAGCTTAGAAACACCTTGAGACTTCAGTGTGCTAGAATTATATCACTAATGGATGCTAGCAAATTGATTTCAGCTGGCAGATATTTATGTCCATTAGATTTCATTTTTGTAAAAGCTTTCGCGTGGTGACGTTGGATGTGCTGCTGGGTGTCGTCTTGTACTTGTACATAATGGGCCTGTGTCTATTTTTACTGATACTGTACAGAGAGCATGGCGCTGTAACAGTGGTAAAACTAGTTAAGAGGGCTTTTTGTGGTCCCAGGGACGTGATGCAATATGTGACGAGTGGGCTAATATTATCAGTGTTATTCGTGTGGGTATTGACAAAATAACAATGTTAGATGAATGGATCACAAAAGTGATTTATGAGTGTATTCTTAGGGTCTAAATGTGATAAAGGCTGGTGAGATACTAAACTTGTTTTTTTTCTCTTCCACAGTGATCCTGTTCTGTATGGCAGCCCTTATATTTCCAATAGGATTTTACATTGATGAAGTGGGGGGACAGCCTTACAAGCTACCCAACAACACCGTGGTTGGATCCTCATATGTACTCTTTGTTCTATCAATATTTTTCACGATAGTGGGACTACTGTTTGCAGGGAAGGTCTGCTTGCCTGGCTGACATATCTGACACTTGTTTTTTGTATTCTTAGAGAAATGCCCTAATAGAGGCATTTGCAATACATGGCTTTTTTCAATGACTGTCTGAAAGTATCATCAAAAGGGAAAAGAGGACCTGTGAAAAAACACCCTTTTTGTGTGTTTATAAAACTCCCTGATGAGCCTTGGATCGCAGGAGCCTCTAGCCCCTCCTCTGTGTTCGTAGATGTGAAAGGACTGGATAGGTCTAAGTCGCTCCCATCTCGCCCTCCAGCCATGGCAATGTGGAGCTTCCTCCATACTTCCACCTATCCAGCCACAGAAGGAATAGTGGCAAGAGCCCAGTAGACTAGGACATCCGGACGCTAAAAGGGAAGACCGGTCTGTTGACATCCTACTGCCTGTGTTAAGAGGAACTCAAGTCACTCCACCCTATAGCCTTCTTAAACCATCCACTGTTCTTATCAGTAGGACAGTTCAAGTGAGCTGAAGACAGCAAATGGAGAGATGTAGCCATAAATCTGTGGATGTTGTAGGAAGTCAGAACTGGTGTTTGACTTGAGTGGAGCTGGTCTCTGGATTGGTAGTGAACCATGAATAGTAGTGGATAGTATTTGCTCAACTAATTAAAAACAAGTGGAACTTATTCTCTACATTGGGTTGAATGATTAACTTGTTTTGTAAAATGTGTTCTTTTCTTTTCTTTTCTTTATGGTCAATGCACTGCATCATGGAATTTCTAAGCCTCTACTTTTCTGGTTTTGTTTGTTTTGTTTGATTTTTCATCCTCATTGCCTGGTTTCTCCTGTACAGAACGTCTGTGTCATTGATTCAGGAAGCACTGTGATATTCATGAACTACTATTGAAAACATCTCATTAAAAGTTACACACTAAATTATCTAATCTTACCTATTCATTCCAACTCTAAAGGAGCGGCATTCCATTTGGTGCATCATTATTGTTTAAGGAACGGTGCTCATCAGATGTGTTAGAGCCGTGTTGGAACAAAAGCCGGTAAACACTGTGGCTCTCCAGGACCAGGGTAGAAGTTGGAACCCTTTATCCGGTATAATATGACCCATGAGGACATCACAGGGTCTGCTCAGGTCCCCATGGATACTTGTTTGTTGTGGGTTCTGGGACCACAGTAGCTGTCAGCCAGGCGCCTGATTCAGGGCCAGGCAGTGGCAGGGACAGAGGCGCCTGCAACTCCCACTCACTCGTTGTCGTGAGGTAAAGTAAGGTAAAGCAATCAAAGCGCTGACCTTCACTGCCAGTCACAAACGCTGCTATTTTAAGCCTGTAAAACACTTTAAACTCTTTTGTGTACCGTGTCTGTTTTCTTTTCCTTTTTGTGTGTAGATGTTTTAGTTTCCATGGCAACCACTGGCATTCAAGGGTGGGGGGGGGTGGGACATGTAAAACCCAGGACGTTCAGGCCTTTGTCTTCTCTAATCATCCTCCCCTACACTGGCCAGCCGTGGCTTTACTTTGAAGACCAAACCGTTCCTCCGGACATCTACTCTTGACTGGTTGCTCATCAGTCTTGACATACTGTATCAATGCTGTTCACACAAGTACTCACTAATCCTGGGTATGGTCTCTTTATTTCCTTATCTTGGGAGTCAGAGAAGTGTGTGTCTCTTGTTATGTGTGATACAAACACTCTTATCACCAACTAATAAACAGCTGCTGGGTCTCTTGACAAGTGTTTCCCAACTCTGGTAGACATACAGCACTTGTTCTAACCCAGCATTGACACACCTGATTCAAGTAATGAATCATCAAGCCGAATCAGGTGTGTTTGAGCTGGGCTTGTAAAAAACAGAGACGGTCAACCTTGGGGTCAGCTGAGAAACACTGTTCTAGACAACACACACTAATATATTGGTGTCCTGGGAGGTGGTCAGGGACGTTTTTTGTTACAGAAATGAGCTCCAGGGTCACAGATATCAAGCAATATGACCGCTTCATTGAGATGTAATGACTCATCCGAACACAAGATGGCACTGTCTTGTACTTTAATATGGCAGTATCTGCAGTGCACAGTTTATTGTAACAGCAAAAAACAATCAAACAACGTTAGTAACAGTGATACATTTTATGTAATGTAATGATAAAACACAATATGATTATGGTAAAATACACAACAGCAAGGAAAAGCCATTTGATGCCACTTATCAAAAGTAAATTAGCCCACAGTAGGACACAACATTGACTAAAAAGGAGGTCATCTGTTGACACAAACACTGAGCTAGACAAACCCCAGGCGTTCTATAAGGGGGTTACACACTAAGCAGCACTACAGTACAGTGTATCCCCAAATACAATGCAATATGTAAAAAGATAAATCAGTATATCGGAATGAAACAAACAGAAAAGAAAGACCTTTGGTACATTGACATGCTCACAGGATCTTCACCTGGGTTATAACTCTGTGGTCTTTACCCTACGACTTTACAGAAATACAAATATGAAATGCCATTCTAGTTCTAGTCACCACAAGAGAGTGCAACTGGGAAGATTTGGTTCAGGCTTGCTGCTACCGCAAACCACAATAAACACACAACACTCTCTAGACTAGAGTCTCTGGTTAATAATGTTCAGTGGTTGGTTCAGGTCCAAGGGCTCTACATATACATTTACATTTTACGGCATTTAGCAGACGCCTTTATCCAAAGCGACTTACAACAAATACATTTGACTTACAACAAATACATGAAGTAAGTGAATCATCTATCTGTCAGTCATCATAAGAAAAATTAATCTATGCTAGGACCAGGGGCTATTGGCAATGACAATGCTAGAAGAAAGGAAGATTTTTTTGTCTTTTAAAAAAAAAAAAATATTTACAGGAGAGAAACGTGCACAGGGGGGTAATGGGGATGAAGTGGTCTTTAGGAGGGACAGTTAAGATGTAGCCTGAAGAGATGGGTCTTCAATCTACGGCGGAAGATAGGTAGTGACTCTGCAGTCATGACAGCAGTGGGAAGCTCGTTCCACCAGCGGGGCGCCAGGACAATGAAAAGCTGTGACCGAGTAGTGCGGCTGTTATATCCACGTAGAGGCGGCGGTGCTGGGCGGCCAGCCAAGG